>NC_041392.1:709665478-709716757 GCF_002162155.2 Triticum dicoccoides
TCTCTGCCGACAGGGACAGCACCATCTGCTTGACCTCCGGGAGCCTCTGCAAAAACCAAACCACAAGTTCAGCCTAGATCAAGCAAGCCAAAAAACATATGCTAATCTATGTTTCTCCTTCATCATTTCTTTATGGGCAATCTGATGCAATCGGTCATGAGTTGGGACAGGACCGGACCGCCCATCCGGCGTTGATGATGTGAGGATCCTTTTGGGCAGGCAGAGGCACGCAGCTTTGTTGCCTTTCCTGCCCTTTGGACGCCAAGCACTCTCTCTCTCCATCTTCGATTCCAATGGCAGCAAGCGGTTGCACCACACGCTTTATTCCACCTACTAAAAACAATTAAGAATGCCAGCCATTTGAACAGCCTCGCTTCTCCTACGACCGACTCCGTCTGCGTGGACTGTGCCCAACTGCTGACGCGGTATAGGCCCAATAAGGCCTCCTCTGGTTTGAAGGTCATAGGATTTCTATAGGATATGATTTTCCTATTCCTACAACATTTCTATCCTATGAACCAAATGCTGAAAAATGCCTGCCTAGCTATCTAAACATGCCTTTGTACTACTATACTACGACCAGCCAAACTTGCTTTCAATGTATGATAGAGACTAGAGAGCGAGTGTCGAACTTACCATCTTCTTCCCCGACCTCTGGCCGGCGATGCGGGGCAGCGGCGGCACCGGCAGGATCAATGGGCGCCGTGCTCCTCCCGCAGAGCCAACCTGCAGCAGCAGCAGCAGAAGAGCAATTACAAGATCAGTTGTTAGCTAGGATATGCTGCTGGTGCTGGTATAAAGAAGAAAGCGAGAGTGGAACCAACCAACGACCAGCGCAAAGAAAGCAACAGCAGAGGACACACGTTCTTTATTATCAATCAAAAGGAAAGGAAACTGGGTGAAGGCATGCAAGGAATGATGAGATGGATGAGCCAGCCGGCCAAACTAACTCCCCACCAACAATGCACCAGCCCCGCTCGTGCATGCATGCACACATTTCTACTCGCCAACTCACGTGAAACGCATTACGGTTTTGAGTTTTTGAATCGGTCCATCGGCAGTGCTCATCTGTCACCCTATCTACACACTTGGAGTTTTTAAATAAGTGAATAAATATATAGATAGAAAAATGGTTTCTTTTCGACGGGGACAATGACGTGTGGGGCCTGAGCGAGGCCATGCAGGTACGGTTTGGGAAAGCGTTAAGTGTACCGCGTGCGTCACCAACCGAAAGGCGTCGTGGGGGCTGCTGGCGCTGGCGGTACACGTGGCGGGAGGCAAGTGGCCGTGACAGGCCGTATCTAGCACCGTCGCCCCCGCCTCCGTGTCCGGCCGGACGGCCATACCCACAGCCATGGATCCGGCTTGCCTGCTCCTTCCCCATGCTTCCATCTGTGCTCTCACTTTCTATGGTTGTTCTTTTCCTTTTTTTCTTTCTAATCTAATCATCGCCCCCCTATTTTAATGGGTGGCGTGCGACCCGGGCACACGGCCTAGCCAATCGGCGGCGGCCACGTGGAACCCTCCGACCACCAAACGCCGACGCGCCGGTTTGACGCCGAGTGACTCTCAACTGCATGGCGGGTAGGGCCCGGCCCCACGGGCGGTGCCACTGCCACCGCGGCGCGAGGAGTCCCTAAATGACCACACTGCCCTCACGAAGGACTCTGGTTTGGGGAAAGGCGTGAAAGCTCGTGGTGAGGAGTCGGATCCCCACGCCACCGCACCAACCGCTGTGAATTGCCACGGAAGGAGCTGCAGTCAAGCACGCGACACGTAGTACCGTGGAATGAAACGGAATGACCATGGCGATGACGGATGCTATTCATACACACGACCGTACCGGGATAAAAAAAATAAGAAGCCATTGACATTCAGAGCTGACGCCCGTCAATTGGACTTTTGATGCGAGGACGATGGATCTGTGGAACAAGAAGCGGGGTGTCTGGAGTTCGACGGAAGAAAACATGCGAGAGAAAAGGTAACGGAAAAAGATAAAAGATGTGAGAAAAGGTCAGGCGAACAAAAAGCGGGTGAGGTGCGGAGGAAAAGCGATGTTTCATCGCCAAGTCATCCACCGTTGCCGTTGCTCTTCCCCTCCCTCTCTCGGTGGTGACCCCGTGGAGGGGTAGTTTCGTCCGTGCCAAACGAACGAACGGAAAGCACGCAAAGCAGGCAGGCAGCCAACGGACCACGAGAAAGGAGACAGACAGGAGAAAGAATGGAGGGGAAGAAGAAAGCAGCAACTGCAGATGGGGACGCGCGCGCTCGTCTACGTACCTTGGCCAGGGAGGAAGAAGCTGGGGCGGCGGTGGGTGTGACCACGGCGTGCCCGCGGGCGAGGGCGACCGTCGCCGGCGGCGAGCAGAAGGCGCCGTCCTCGCCGCCGCTGGTGGACGCGCCGGAGCCGGAGCCGCCGCTGTAGTCGAGCGGAGACGCGGGGCTGCCGCGGGCCCATCGCCCCTTGTTCTTGTTGGCCGCGGAGCCAGAGCGCGACGACCGCGTCCGCTTCCCCCGCGCAACCGCCGGCCAGGCCGTCTCCTCCTTCGCCGCGGCTTCGGACGACGGCGGCCCGCTGGCCTTCCAGGGCGGCGTCCACCCGGCGAGGTCGGCCGCGCGGAGCGAGCAGATGATGCCCGCCGCCTCGGCCACCGCCACAGCAACACATCCCTCGGCGTCCTCCGTCATGGCGTCCGGTGAGTGGACAGCAGAGGGAAGAAGGGGAACGACCGGAGGCGTGGACGAGGGAGAGAGGGAAGAGGTAGGCAGGCAGGGCGATGGGTGGGAAGGTGGAATGGAAATGAGGGGGGCGTGCGTGGAGTGGAACGGAGGCCAACCAACGCCACGCCGTGCCATCCCTTTTAAATGGCCCGAATAATTAAAACCGCGGAATGGCCGTCGGGCCCACGCCACTCCACTCCTCTCCTCTCTCCTGCGGGCCGCCACGTCCTCCTCCAGCCTCGCGTCACTCTGGACTCTAGACGACCGACGCCGCTTACCGGTGGGGTTCTGGAGGGTGGCCCCAGTGTCAGTGGCAGGGCGGCGCAGCGTGTGGGGTGTGCTCGCTTTGACGCCGACCCGGTCCGACGACGACGTGGATGGGCGCCGACCGGAGACTGTGCAGGCGAGGGGATGACCGGGGAGCCCGAGGTGGGACCGTGATGGCAGTCGGTGAGGAGACTCGAGGCGTAGGACGCAAAACAGCAGCCAGCACGGGGTGTGCTTGGACTTGAAGCTTGGAGTAGGATCCGCGGTGGAAAATCCCGATCGTAGACCTTCTTCCCGAGAGGGCACTGCCAAAAACGAATCTCAATGCAACCTGCCAATTAATCCTCTATGTTTTTTTCAATAAAAAGTCGCTAATCCTGTTCCCATACCAAATCCCGATCCCCTTTCTTCTATGACGTCCACGCTCGCTCGTCGTCGCGGCCGCCGCAAGCTCAAAAAGGTCCTGGATCCCCGTTCCTTCTCCGGCATCCACTCTTGCTAGTCACCGCCTACGAAAGCACCAGAGCACCAAAGCTTTTACTCCCAGCCGTTCACAACCCGGCTCCTCGCTTCCCGGCAGCCACCGGCGCTCCGTTCATGACCACCTCCTCAGCTCGGCTTCGCCGGATGTGTCCTAGCTACACGATATTAACCTGCTGGCTGCATCTCGGCAAAGTACGGCGTCGCGAGCTGTGCTACCGACGGGATTCAGCGCGCCGAGCAGGGGTGCTGTGCTTGGTGTAGAGGAGCTCACCGGTGAGGATGTGACGAGCAGCGGGGCGTTTCACGCCGGCGGGGGCGTTCGAGATGTTGAATCGTGATTTGCAAAGGGGAAAGCGAGGAAGGAGACGGCAGCTGCCTTGAGATTCCTACCACGTCTGGTGCGCAGAGCGATTTTCTTTTTTACAAAAATGAGTGAGATCTATTAATAAATTCACCGAAAGTATAAAACACCTCAAATATAATAAAAAGTACATTGAGATACCAAGACTGTCAAAAACCTTTACTGGAGCCGGCTTGACTTTGTCGATAACAACTGGGAAGTCTTCGTGTACGTGTCCTAATGACTAGCGCCCTGGAGCCGTAGTCGCCGATGTTAAATCCTTGAATAGATCTGAAACACCGTACATGAAATCTCGCCATATGATAAGAAACCTTAAATTCACCTCCCAAGGATACGACAGGAATTTACGCCAGAGCTCCATCGACTACGTTCTGATGGAAAAGCTCGAGGAGGAACGGAGCTCGGAAGACAAACTCGAAGAAGAAGTGCTACCATCTGCCCCGAGCGCCGCACCTGTGAAGACTAACAAACCCTGACTTAAACTACTAACCGGAGTGGAGGCATCAGAATTCTCCTCCCGGCCACCAGAGCGGAAGGCAGAGGGGAGGTGAATCGACGGGCTCCCTGACAAGGTCTGAAAGGGAGAGTTTACTCTATGGGGTTAGGGGAGGAACAAAAGATTCATTCTCACCACTCTCGTCTTGCCAACTCCCCTGGGTTGTGCAGAGCGATATACTACAAAAGCGTATGCACCAGCGGTGGTGACGCACTCATTGGAGCTACCATGCCGCAGGAGTCCATTACTATTCAGAAGGATATCTAATATGTCCAGATCGAACTAAACATTTCTTGAAACAAAACATAATTTAACAAAGCAGCTATCATGTTCAAATGGATCAAGCAACTATGCACACAAAAAGTATCTGTCATTGTTGTATGTGAAATGCCATATATAAAAATGTTACAATTGTCATGCATGGAAAAAATATAAAACAAAAAACATTATGTTTTAACCTAGAAGTGGCCATTGTTTCAACTAAGATGATGGCAATTTTCTTTTTGAAGAAGAACAATTGTGAAAAAGTCTCATAAAAAAGACATCTGCTATGCGATGTACAAGTAATTTGCCATGGTAAACAAAACATAATTTAGCATGCTTTGACAAACAAATTTGCCATGTTACAAAAAATCCAAATAAAAATATATGATATTGTATAAGATAAAAGTTTTTTTTGGGTGTTTAGAAAGAAATTTGCCATTGCCAAAACAAAACAAATTTGCACGGTCCAAGCAATGAATTTGCCATGGTCCAAACAATAATTTTTCCATGGTCCAAACAATAAATTTGCCATGGTCAAGTTTGACATTGTCTAAAAAAAGAAATTTGACAATGGCCATAAAGTGAATTTGCCATGGCAAATGTTTTAACAACTTTGGCTTATATAAAATGTTTTTGTGCATGGCAAGAATTGTATTACTAATATGGTCAAAACTATATTGAGTGACATGGCAAAAGCTAAAATAACTTTTGCCATGGTCCAAAAATAGAATGGCCGATAGTCTAAGATGTAAATTTGCCATGATGAGATAACGAAAACAATACACCATGAAAAAGGAAAATTTCCATTGTCAAATAAATAGAGTTGCCATTGTCATAAAAAGTAATTTTGATAGTCAAAACAAATATATTTGCCACGGCAAGGCCGCGGTGGTAGGACCCATCTTCATCTGGTCCAGTGCCGGCGCCCAACATCCTCGCATCGGTAGGCGGACCATCAAGAGAGAGGCCCCGACCCCTTCTGCGCCGTGGTTCGCTGCCACACGTGGTGGAGCTGGCACTAGCAGCGACGGACCAAGTAGAAGAGCGAGATGAAGGTGGTTATGGCAGAGCACGATTAGTGGCAACACAGATGCGGGATGGCAATGATTGGATCTTGCGAGAGAATAAGGGGAATGGGATGGATGGCTTGGTCAGGTTGATGGCTAGACAACATCCGCGTACGTTTGGAGGGTAAAAATTAGAACATATGACCTTTCTTTGGGGCGGGGGGGAGGGGGGGGTTGTGAAAAAATTCGCCACATGATAGTGGTCAGCCTATGACCCGTGCAAGTCAAAGCTGATGTAGCACGAATAGGACCGCGGGTGGCACACTTAGCAAACTTTTAGGGCCCAAATGTGCATTTTCATTATATTAGCACTTATTTGACACCCCTTGAACTGTTTTAGGATTTGTGGTGTATTTTACTTTACAATATACAATTTTTAGACTGACCAATGATTTTCTTGCAATTTTTGTTTTCTAGTGATGCACCGCAATCCACAATAGATGTGGTCTTGGTAGCCAAGACTCACTACTTTGAGAAATGAAATGAGCACTAGTAAATGTGATAGTCATCAATAAACAAAAACATCTTATTGGATACTGTTGGTATAGCATATGTAGAACTTGTTGGAAATATGAGCAATTTACCAAATGATTTTATTAACAGAAATATTAGATAAAGCATGACTAATATAACAGTGATAAAGCAAGTCATGCGATTTGACAAGGAGAAGGTAAATAGCAACTTCACATATGAACTGTAACTAAACACATCTAGATCAGACAGTATAGCAAGTTGCATATATGAAGTAGAACCTAACACATGTAGGGCAAAAACTAGAGTAAAGAACTGTGGCAGGACGTCTAACAGAAAGAGCATAAATACGTACGGGACAACAGCAGCAGAAGCACTGGATTTGGGGTCGACGTCCTCTCCAGCCATGTCGTCGATGAGGTCGTCGACGTCGGGGAAGTAGTCGTCGGAGTCCGTGATGAAGAAGTCAGTAGTCGCGCGGAGCGCTCCCCCAAAACCTTATCACCCTTCTCCCGTACAGGACTCAAAGAGGTGCGGTTTCGGAGGCCTACTGTCCCGACTCGCGGTGCACGCCGTAAGCCGGGATGAGGAAGACAGCGGTAACTCAGGGAATGGAACCGGTGGCGAGAGGAAGGAGAAGTTCTGGTGCGTCTCTCTGGGAGGAGCGACCTCCCTTTTATAGGCGCAAGAGAATGCGGCGAGAGGGCAGCGATGGGAGGCGAAACGAAGAGACGGAGGCGAAGCGAACAGCCAGCAGCTGAAGGGCCGCACCGTTCGCATTCAAACTCCACTTTCGCAAAAATCTTTTCAGCTTTCGTGTGACCTTTCGTATACCCGTAGTGCGTGGCAAAAATTTAGATATCGGCTCGGCTCATTCCCGCAACCCGCGACGCGTCGCGTCGCGTAGTGACGAGGCGAGGCGAGGCGTGGCGTGGCGTGGCGAGGCGGGCGGCGGAGGAGGAGCGCGCGTGGATATCCCTCTTATTCTCATGCTCGTACAAGTGGGGAAAGAACCTCCCTTATATGGAGGTCCAACTCCCACTAAACTAGCAATGTGAGACTAAACTTTAGTAGTATCCCTTGCCTTACACAAATGGGCTGAGTGGGCCTCTAGGATTTATTAGGAATTTCTAAAATAGTTATTGGGCTGCCCAAAATAGACCAAATTCCAGCAATCCCCCACCAGATCCCAGAGGCACACAGAAATTTGCCTTTGGTTCCAAAATACTGTTTTATATACCGGTACTGCAGTGGAGATTGTTAAGTTGAACTTCCACCTAGAACTCTATGCTACACTAGTAAGCAACTTGAACAGTGGACTGGGCCTTGAACTGCAAGTTTTCTGCAAATCTAGCTTCACATAAAGCCTTGACCGATACGTGGCTACCGTGGATCTTCCCCGCGGGTGGAGCTTATGCATCATACTCCGTGACCTTTCATGAGTTTACTAGAGAGAACCCTACTCTCATAGATTGCGACATTTGATAAACAGACTCATATAGTTTTGTTCTTCAAAAGATGTTCTGCAGGATAACATCTCTGCTTAAATAAGCCACTTAGAACACATTAAGATATACATCAACTTGCCATGCAGATTAGGAGAGTATTGGATCTTCATGGAGTGGTATTGTGAATAGTAAGGATACTCTCCTCTTAGTTGACCAACAACTTGTCTTCCACATCTAATTCACGGGATCTCCGATCACAAGAATAGGTTACCACTGTGAACAACTCATATTGTGGGTCTCATATCCATCTCCCTCCATGCATTATCTATCACATTACGTGATAGACCCTTGGTACAAGGATCTGCCAGATTTTTAGACGTTTGGATATAATCCAACGCAATAACTCCGGAGTTTTTCATTTTCCTGACAGACTTTAACCTTCTCTGAACGTGTCTTGATGACTTCATGTTATCCTTTGAACTGCTCACTTTCGTGATCATGGTTTGATTGTCGCAGTTCATAAGGACACCCGGTACAGGTTTCTCAACAACCGGCAAGTCATTCAAGAGCCGGCGAAGCCAATCTGCTTCAACCGTAACTGTATCTAGTGATGTGAGTTCCGCTTCCATTGTTGACCTCGTTAAGATGGTCTGCTTGCAAGACTTCCAAGAAACAGCGCCACCTCCATGAGTGAATACATAACCACTCGTGGCCTTTATCTCATCAGCATCTGAGATCCAGTTTGAGTCACTATACCCTTCAAGCACCTTTGGATGCCCGGTGTAGTGAATTCCATAATTTGTAGTGCCTTTCAAATAACGCAAAACTCTTTCTAGAGCTTTCCAATGCACATCTCCTGGTTTTGAAACAAACCGACTCAGTTTGCTAACAGCAAAAGAGATGTCAGGTCTTGTAGCACTGGCTAAGTACATAAGCGAGCCAATAATCTGAGAATACTTCAATTGGTCTCTAGCAATTCTTCGATTCTTTCGAAGCAACACACTAGCATCATATGATGTTGGAGAGGGCTTGCAGTCACTATAGCCAAAGCGACTCAAGATCTTTTCCACATAGTGAGATTGAAGCAATGTAATCCCACCATCATCGTCTCTCAATAACTTGATGTTCAGAATGACATTAGCCACTCCTAAATCCTTCATATCAAAACAACGAGATAGGAAATCCTTGACCTCCTTAATAACATTCAGATTGGTTCCGAAAATCAGTATGTCATCAACATACAAGCATAGGATAACTCCCTCGCCCCCACCATGGCGATAGTACACACATTTGTCAGCTTCGTTCACAATAAAGCCTGCAGCTGTTAAAGTTCTTTCAAACTTCTCATGCCACTGTTTGGGTGCTTGCTTAAGTCCGTACAAAGACTTCAGCAACTTGCACACTTTCCCTTCCTGACCATCTAGTACAAACCCATCTGGTTGTTCCATATAAATTTCCTCATCCAACTCTCCATTTAGGAAAGCAGTCTTAACATCCATTTGATGAACGAGAAGACCATGCGAGGCAGCTAGTGAAAGTAGAACTCGAATAGTGGTCAGTCGAGCCACAAGTGAGTAAGTATCAAAGAAGTCTTCACCTTCCTTTTGGGTATAACCCTTAGCCACGAGCCGAGCCTTGTACTTTTCAATAGTACCATCAGGCCTAAGCTTCTTCTTGAATACCCATTTGCATCCTATAGGTTTGCACCCATAAGGACGATCAGTTATCTTCCAGGTTTCATTTGCCAAGATGGAATCCATCTCGCTACGAACCGCTTCCTTCCAGTAGTCAGCATCTTTAGATGCATAGGCCTCTGAAATAAAACTGGGAGTGTCATCTATGAGGTACACAAGAAAATCATCACCAAAGGACTTTGCAGTCCTCTGTCTCTTGCTCCTAATAGGAACTTCATTGTTCTCCTCCACAGGACTTTCAAAGTGTTCCATTGAAATTGTAGGTTCGGTAATTGTAACTGGTTCCCGATTCGATGAACTAGGCATCTCTTGATTAGATGAGGTAGCCATATCCTTCATGGGAAAGATATCTTCAAAGAAAGTCACATCATTCGACTCCATGATCGTACCGACATGCATGTCAGGTACCTCAGATTTTACAACCAAGATTCTATAGCCAATGCTATGAAAAGCATATCCCAGGAAAACACAATCCACAGTCTTTGGTCCAAGTTTCCGCTTCTTTGGAATTGGAACATTGACTTTTGCCAAACAACCCCATGTTCGCAGATAAGAGAGTTTTAACCTTTTCTTCTCCCATTCCTCGAATGGAGTTATCTCTTTGTTCTTTGTGGGAACTCGGTTTAGGACATGACATGTAGTCAATATCGCCTCCTCCCACCATGCCTTGGAGAGACCCGAAGTGTCTAACATGGCGTTAACCAAATCTGTTAGAGTACGGTTCTTTCTTTCGGCCACCCCATTTGACTGAGGTGAATAGGGAGGCGTCCTCTCATGGATTATACCATGTTCCGCACAAAAAACATCAAATTCATTGGAAAAATACTCTCCACAACGGTCGGACCTAAGCCTCTTGATTTTTCGATCAAGTTGGTTTTCCACTTCGGCTTTGTAGATCTTGAAAAAGTTCAAAGCCTCATCCTTAGACTTCAGAAGATACACACGGCAGTATCTAGTGGAGTCATCAATTAACGTCATGAAATATTTCTTTCCACCTTTTGTCAACACACCATTCATTTCACATAGATCTGAATGTATGAGCTCTAGTGGTGCAAGATTTCTTATTTCCGCAGTCGCGTGAGACTTACGAGGTTGCTTAGCTTGCACACACACTTGACACTTAGATCCCTTGACGGCGGTGAAACTAGGGATTAAGTTCAACTTCGCTAGTCGCAACATGCAACCAAAGTTAACATGACAAAGACGTGAATGCCACACATTGGATTCACTATTGTTGCAAATATGATTAACAACTTTACTGCAAACGTCTGATAAGGATAAACGAAACAAGCCTCCTGACTCATAGCCTTTACCAACAAAGGTTCCATACTTGGATATTACAAATTTATTCGACTCAAAGACAAGCTTGTAGCCATCTCTACACAGAAGAGATCCGCTAACAAGATATTTATTGACGGAGGGGACATAATGCACGTTCTTCAGCCGCACGATCTTCCCCGAAGTAAACTTCAGATCGACCGTGCCAACACCACGAACAGAAGCACTTGAACCGTTGCCCTGTTGGGGAACGTAGCAATAAATTCAAAATTTTCCTACGTGTCACCAAGATCTATCTATGGAGTCATCTAGCAACGAGGGAGGAGTGGATCTACATACCCTTGTAGATCGCGTGCGGAAGCGTTCAAGAGAACGGGGTTGATGGAGTTGTACTCGTCGTGATCCAAATCACCGATGATCCTAGCGCCGAACGGACGGCACCTCCGCGTTCAACACACATACGGAGCAGCGACGTCTCCTCCTTCTTGATCCAGCAAGGGGGGAGGAGAGGTTGATGGAGATCCAGCAGCACGACGGCGTGGTGGTGGAAGTAGTGGGATTCCAACAGGGCTTCGCCAAGCGCTGCGGGAGGAGGGAGATGTGTCATGGGAGGGAGAGGGAGGCGCCAGGGCTTAGGTGTTGCTGCCCTCCCTTCCCCCCACTATATATAGGGCCAAGGGAGAGGGGGGGGGGGACGCAGCCTTGGCCCTTCCTCCAAGGAAGGGTTCGGCCAGGGAGGAGTCCATCCTCCCCAAGGCACCCAGGAGGTGCCTTCCCCCTTTAGGACTCTTCCTTTCCTTTATCTCTTGGCGCATGGGCCTCTTGGGGCTGGTGCCCTTGGCCCATATAGGCCAAGGCGCACACCCCTACAGCCCATGTGGCCCCCCGGGGCAGGTGGACCCCCGGGACCCTCCCGGTGGTCCCGGTACGTTACCGATAAAACCCAAAACTTTTCCGGTGACCAAAATAGGACTTCCCATATATAAATCTTTACCTTCGGACCATTCCGGAACTCCTCATGACGTCCAAGATCTCATCCGGGACTCCGAACAACTTTCGGGTTACCGCATACTAATATCTCTATAACCCTAGCGTCACCGAACCTTAAGTGTGTAGACCCTACGGGTTCGGGAGACATGCAGACATGACCGAGATGACTCTCCGGTCAATAACCAACAGTGGGATCTGGATACCCATGTTGGCTCCCACATGTTCCACGATGATCTCATCGGATGAACCACGATGTCAAGGACTTAATCAATCCCGTATATAATTCCCTTTGTCTATCGGTACGATACTTGCCCGAGATTCGATCGTCGGTATCCCGATACCTTGTTCAATCTCGTTACCGGCAAGTCTCTTTACTAGTTCCGTAACACATCATCCCGTGATCAACTCCTTGATCACATTGTGCACATTATGATGATGTCCTACCGAGTGGGCCCAGAGATACCTCTCCGTCACACGGAGTGACAAATCCCAGTCTCGATTCATGCCAACCCAACAGACACTTTCGGAGATACCCGTAGTGCACCTTTATAGTCACCCAGTTACGTTGTGACGTTTGGCACACCCAAAGTATTCCTACGGTATCCGGGAGTTGCACAATCTCATGGTCTAAGGAAATGATACTTGACATTAGAAAAGCTTTAGCATACGAACTACATGATCTTGTGCTAGGCTTAGGATTGGGTCTTCGTCCATCACATCATTCTCCTAATGATGTGATCCCGTTATCAACGACATCCAATGTCCATGGTCAGGAAACTGTAACCATCTATTGATCAATGAGGTAGTCAACTAGAGGCTTACTAGGGACATGGTGTTGTCTATGTATCCACACATGTATCTAAGTTTCCTATCAATATAATTCTAGCATGGATAATAAACGATTATCATGAACAAGGAAATATAATAATAACCAATTTATTATTGCCTCTAGGGCATATTTCCAACAGTCTCCCACTTGCACTAGAGTCAATAATCCAGTTCACATCGCTATGTGACTAACACTCAAGGTCACATCCCCATGTGACTAACACCCAAAGAGTTTACTAGAGTCAATAATCTAGTTCACATTACCATGTGATTAACACTCGATGAGTTCTGGGTTTGATCATGTTATGCTTGTGAGAGATGTTATAGTCAACGGGTCTGAATCTTTCAGATCCGTATGTACTTCGCAAATTTCTATGTCATCTTGTAGATGCAACTACTACGCTACATTTGGAGCTATTCCAAATAACTGTTCTACTATACGAATCCAGTTTACTACTCAGAATAATCTGGATTAGTGTCAAAGTTTGCATCGGCGTAACCCTTTACGACGAACTCTTTTACCACCTCCATAATCGAGAAAATTCCTTAGTCCACTAGTTACTAAGGATAACTTTGACCGCTGTCTTGTGATCCATTCTTGGATCACTCTTGTACCCCTTGACTGACTCATGGCAAGGCACATTTTAGGTGGTGGTACATAGCATGGCATACCGTATAGAGCCTATGACAAAAGCATAGGGGATGACCTTCGTCCTTCCTCTTTCTTCTGCTGTGGTCGAGCTTTAAGTCTTAACTTCATACCTTACAACTCAGGCAAGAACTCCTTCTTTGACTGGTCCATCTTGAACACCTTCAAGATCATGTCAAGGTATGTGCTCATTTGAAAGTACCATTAAGAATTTTGATCTATCCTTATAGATCTTGATGCTCAATGTTCAAGTAGCTTAATCCAGGATTTCCATTGAAAAACACTTTCCAAATAACCCTATATGCTTTCCAGAAATTCTACGTCATTTCTGATCAACAATATGTCAACATATATTTATCAGAAATTCTATAGTGCTCCCACTCACTTCTTTGGAAATACAAGTTTCTCATAAACTTTGTATACACCCAAAATCTTTGATCATCTCATCAAAGCGTACATTCCAACTCCGAGATGCTTACTCCAGTCCTTAGAAGGATTGCTGGAGCTTTGCATACTTATTAGCATCTTTCAGGATTAACAAAACCTTCCGGTTGTATCACATACAACCTTTCCTCAAAAATCGTCGAGGAAACAATGGTTTTTGGCATCCTATCTGCAAGATTTCACAAATAATGTAGTAATTGCTAATATAATTCCAACAGACTCTTAGCATCGCTACGAGTGAGAAAGTCTCATCGCAGTCAACTCCTTGAACTTGTCGGAAAACATCTTAACGACAAGTCGAGCTTTCTTAATGGTGATACCTACCATCATTGTCCGTCTTCCTTTTAAAATCCATATGTATCTAACAGCCTTACGACCATCAAGTAGTTCTCCCAAAGTCTACACTTTGTTTTCATATATGGATCCTCTCTCGGATTATATGGCCTCGAGCCATTTTGGAATCCAGGCCCACCATCGCTTCTCCATAGCTCGTAGGTTCATTGTTGTCTAGCAACATGACTTCCAAGACAGGATTACGTACCACTAAGAAGTAGTACGCATCCTTGTCATCCCACGAGGTTTGGTAGTGACTTGATCTGAAGTTTCATGATCACTATCATAAGCTTCCACTTCAATTGGTGTAGATGCCACAGGAACAACTCCTGTGCCCTGCCACACACTAGTTGAAGAGACGGTTCAATAACCTCATCAAGTCTTCACCATCCTCCCACTCAATTCTTTCAAGAGAAACTTTTCCTCGAGAAAGGACCCGATTCTAGAAACAATCCCTTATTGCTTTCGGATCTGAGACAGGAGGTATACCCAACTGTTTTGGGTGTCCTATGAAGATGCATTTATCCACTTTGGGTTCGAGCTTATCAGCCTGAAACTTTTTCACATAAGCGTCGCAGCCCCAAACTTCTAAGAAATGACAGCTTAGGATTCTCTAAACCATAGTTCATACGGTGTCATATCATCGGAATTACGTGGTGCCCTATTTAAAGTGAATGTGGTTGTCTCTAATGCCTAACCCATAAACTATCGTGGTAATTCGATAAGAGACATCATGGTATGCATCATATCCAATAGGGTGCAGTTATGATGTTCGGACACACCATCACACTATGGTGTTCCAGGCTGTATTAGTTGTGAAACAACTTCCACAATGTCTTAATTCTGTGCCAAACTCGTAATTCAGATATTCATCTCTATGATCATATCATAGATATTCTTGTTACGACGATCTTTCAACTTCACCCTGAAATTACTTGAACCTTTCAATAATTCAGACTCGTGATTCATCAAGTAAATATAGTCAACATCTACTCAAATCATCTGTGAAGTAAGAACATAACGATATCCACTACATGCCTCATCACTCATTGGATTGCACACATCAAAATGTATTACTTCCAACAAGTTGCTTTCTAGTTCCATTTTACTGAAAACGAGGCTTTCAGTCATCTTGCCTATGTGGTATGATTTGCATGTCTCAAGTGATTCGAAATCAAGTGAGTCCAAACGGTCCATTTGCATGGAGTTTCTTCATGCATATACACCAATAGACATGGTTCACATGTCTCAAACCTTTCAAAAATGAGTGAGTCCAAAGATCCATCAACATGGAGCTTCTTCATGCGTTTTATACCGATATGACTTAAGTGGCAGTGCCACAAGTAGGTGGTACTATCATTACTATCTTATATCTTTTGGCATGAACATGTGTATCACTATGATTGAGATTCAATAAACCATTCATTTCAGGTGTAAGACCATTGAAGGTATTATTCAAATAAACAGAGTAACCATTATTCTTTTTAAATGAATAACCGTATTGCGATAGACATAATCCAATCATGTCTATGCTCAACGCAAACACCAATCTCGATGGTAGAGGGAGCGTACGATATTTGATCAACCTTGGAAATACTTCCAACACATATCGTCATCTCACCTTTAGCTAGTCTCCGTTTATTCCGTAGCTTTTATTTCGAGTTACTAACATTTAGCAACCGAACCGGTATCTAATACCATGGTGCTACTAGGAGTACTAGTAAAGTACACATTAACACAATGTATATCCAATATACTTCTATCGACTTTGCCAGCCTTCTCATCTACCAAGTATCTAGGGTAATTCTGCTCCAGTGGCTGTTCCTCTTATTACAGAAGCACTTAGTCTCGGGTTTGGGTTCAACCTTGGGTTTCTTCACTAGAGCAGCAGCTGAATTGCTGTTTCATGAAGTATCCCTTCTTGCCCTTGCCCTTCTTGAAACTAGTGGTTTCACCAACCATCAATAATTGATGCTCCTTCTTGATCTCTACTTTTGTGGTGTCAAACATCGCGAATATCTCAAGGATCATCATATATGTCCCTGATATATTATAGTTCATCACGAAGCTCAAGCAGCTTGGTGGTAATGACTTCGGAGAACCATCACTATTTCATCTGGAAGATCAACTCCCACTCGATTCAAGCGATTGTTATACTCAGACAATCTAAGCACAAGTTCAACAATTGAGATTTTCTCCCTTAGTTTGCAGGCTAAGAAAATCGTCGGAGGTCTTATACCTCTTGACGTGGGCACGAGCCTGAAATCCCAATTTCAACCCTCGAAACATCTCATATGTTTCGCGACGTTTCAAAACGTCTTCGGTGCCTCAACTCTAAACCGTTTAACTGAACTATCATGTAGTTATCAAAATTTGTATGTCAGATGTTCCCAACATCTACAGACGACGTTCGAGGTTCAGCACACTGAGCGGTGCATTAAGGACATAAGCCTTCTATGAAGCAATGAGGACAATCCTCAGTTTACGGACCTAGTCCGCATAATTGCTACTATCAACTTTCAACTAAATTTTCTCTAGGAAAAAACTAAATAGTAGAACTGAAGCGCGAGCTACGACATAATTTGCGAAGACCTTTTGACTATGTTCAGGATAATTAAGTTCATCTTATGAACTCCCACTCAGATAGACATCCCTCTAGTCATCTAAGTGATTACATGATCCGAGTCAACTAGGCCGTGTCCGATCATCACGTGAGACAGACTAGTCAACATCGATGAACATCTTCATGTTGATCGTATCTTCTATACGACTCAAGCTGCACTAAGATTCACAATGACAGGACAGGCCAGGGAAGGGCACAATGACACCTTGCCATGTGACAGACAAACATTTTCTCTCGAGCTGCACTAAGATTCAGCTGGGGGGCGGTGATGTTGCCGGTTTTTGGAGGGACCAATGGCTCAATAGGGAGGCTCCTTCCTTGGTGGCACCAGAAATGTTCAAGTTAGCCAGATTCAAGAAGCTTACTGTCAAGGGGGCGTTGCACAATGGATGATGGATGCAGGGACTTCATATAATAATCAACGAGGTGAAGAGGTAGTTCATTTGGCCATGGGAGAAGATCAAGGGAGTGGCCTTAACAGAGGACATAGATCGGGTACAATGGACTTTAACTGCAGGCGGTGTATATTCCGCCTCTGCCTATGATGCCCAGTTTGCGGCTAGGATTGAAAGGTCGGGGAGGGCATGATTGTGGAAGGAAAAGATGGAGGGGAGGATCAAGTTCCACATACGGTTGTTGCTACGGAACATAAAATGGACATAGGACCGATTACAAGCCCGGAGGTGCTCGCACAACAACGTTTGCTAACTCTACGACCAGGAGCCGGAAAACCGCGGAACACATCACAATGCGGTGCTGCTTTACGAAGAAGGTTCTAGATCATCTACGGGGGCCAAACACCTGGATGAGCGTGGAGGCTTTCTCAGCGCCATCCATTGAGGAGTGGTAGTCGAGGCTGTGCTCCGGCCATGGGACCGGGAACAAGACCAAGGAGATCACCTTTGGCGGCTTACATCGCCTGGAATATTTGGAAGGAAAGGAATCGCAAGACTTTAGCAAAAAGAATTAACGGCCATCGCATTAGCCGACCTGATCGGGGATGAGGTGACGACGTTCTAGGCCACCAAAGTGACTAACGTTGTGGGAACGTAGCTGAAGTATTCTTAGTCTCATCTGATCGAGTAATGTATGTGTGAATGGGGATTGGCTAGGTTTTTTTCCCCGGGCCCCTCAAATGTGTTTGTAACACTTTTATTCTCCTGTAATGCCAAAGCAGAGCTCCTGCTGTTCACGTAAAAAAAAAGTTGTTTACATATGACCTCCTGTGACATTTTCATCTTGCCCCCCAAATGAAGCATGTGTCGGTAAAAACTCCCGTCTCTCCTTCAAGCCCCCGTTTCTCACACAGCCTTCGATGGATTTTTCTAAACAACATCATGGAGCACACCCGTCACCGGCGTGTGTGGCGCGTACAGTGTTACCACACGCGTAGCTGAACAAGTTGCACCCCGGTGGCAATATGTTTAGGCCAACCAAACCAACCGACTGAAATGGTCCCTGGTGGTTTGCTTTGCCCGTGTCATGTCTGGCATTGCATCCTACGATCAGGGTGTTGCCAGTGCTGTGACGGCGAACATGCTGGCCCTGCTAATATAACCACTGATTGGTATACATGACACATGACAGCGTTTGATCATAGTGGTAGCTCGCCGTGCCTCTGCTTTCCCCAGTTAATGAGAGCCGTAGGAAGGACCAAAATTCGCAATTCCCCTCTAGCCTCTAGACTTCAGAGTCCAATAGCTCTGTTCTGTTTTGTTAGTTTTCCTTTTATTTGAGTTTCAAAAAAAAGTTTTCCTTTTATTTTGAAAGCCGTCTCTCTTCCCTCGCAAAAATAAAAAAGAAAGCCATCTCTCTTTTGGAGTACAAACTTTATTAAAAAAATCAATAAAAAATCCACATCACTTGGCATGAGTGGTAAGCTATATCAAAAAATAAAGTAAAATAACCCACAACAGAGTTTTGCTGTTCACTAAAAAGAAAGAAAGAGTCCACTCTGCCGCTGTCGATCCGGGGTCCCTTGTGACAAATTTTACAGACAAGGCTGGAGCATTCTTCCTCCTAGAGCAAGCGGAAGAGGATCCGGTCTCAAGAGGAGGAGCGGCATCAAATGAATGCACAGTAAGTTGGTGAGCATTCTGGCGGATTCGTGTTCCCCGACCTCAACATTCCAGCCCAGGACATGCGCCGACGGACTAACAGTGGCTCCCTGAAGGCTCCGGTACCCAGACCATCTCCGGTGGTGGTACCTGCCGGCTAACCCGATAAATTTATTAACCGTGCATAGGGGAGGAAGCGAAAATCGGGATCTCTGACCGTGCGTGCTGACAGGGAAGAAGAGGTGCTGGTCTCATTACCTGAGCTGAGAAACTTTATTTTGTTTTGTTTAGTTGTGAGTTTTACCGCTGGCTTCTTCTGTACTCCCTCCATAAACTAATATAAAAGCGTTACAAACAACTTGATGAAAAGGCAGCATTTGGCAACATTGGAGCAAATTAACATGTCATACATGAAGTTCCACCTGTATACATTATGAACATTAGGAGGTACTTTGAGATTTGGATCAGGAATGACGTACGTGTTAACATCTGAGGAGGGGCCTCACGCGGAAGGCCCTGACGGTGGTAAAAATAACGGATACACCCTTTTATAAAACATAAAAAGAGTATCCCACCTAATTTTGGTACCGGTCCCACCATTACTTTGTAATTTCACTCTCGTAACTCCTTGTAACTCTAACTTTATCACCGTCAGATTATAGAGCATGGACGGCCCCTAAAATCGACAATCACCGTAACAGTTGTAATACATTATACATCTTTTTGAAAGAATTTTTTTTGTATAGATTACATACATCATGACAATGTGATCTCAGGTGGTAATTAAAATCTCAAGGTTAAAACCCAAGAACCGCGCACAAAAGTGGAGGGCCCTTTGCAGGAATGGGAAATGGACCCAAAATAGCATATACTCCCTCCGTTCCTAAATATTTGTCTTTCTAGAGATTTCAACAAGTGACTACATACAGAGCAAAATGAGCAAATCTACATTCTAAGATATGTCTATATACATCCGTATGTGGTAGTCCATTTGAAATCTCTAAAAAGACAAATATTTAGGAACGGAGGAGTATATGTTAAACAACAGTTGGCTTGCCGCCATTAAACAGTTGAACACTAAGCATCCTGCTACGACAGCATGCAGGTTCAGTGTTGGTTCAGATGGGGTGTCATCACTGAAGCCTGAAGATAGGCCTCAGACAGGATCACAAGAGGTCAACAAACTCAGTGATAGCTATTCAACAGCTTATCAAGTGAAACACTATCCTTTCGCAAGAGGGCAACAAAAACATGGAATTGTATAATAGAAACATGACATGGTAAGCAAAAGCAAAGAAGAACAGTTTTATGGAATCTTCCAAAAGGTCTCTTTTTTTTATAAAATGAAATGCCTCCAAATAAACAAAAGAAACATCTGAAATAAACTATAATTAAAGTAAACATTTACATCGGAATGATGATGTGAACAAGATATAGGTCCTGTAACAGACTTAATTGGAATTAATAGTATAAAATTATAAATTCGGCACTGATTGATTATTTTTCTGAATAAGTTTCTATAAGAATGCATTTTTCTAGTGTTTCATCACATCTCACATCGATATGGCCTTGGTAGCTTAGCTAACCACTGCTTTGAGAAGGCATAATAGGAAAAGTGTACAGTAAAACTGCTGGCCAAAAGAGCAAAACATCTTAGAGAATGCTAGTGATCAGGCATGGCCGAAAACATATAAGTTGAAACTTGCCCTTGTCCAAAAGATCTCTCATAACTTAAGAAAAAGAGAAACTAATCTCACATTGTTATGGTCGCAACATTAATTGTAAGTGTGCTGAAGCTGAGCAAATTACTGTGCACACGGCGGCAGACCTGGGAGACAAGGAAAAAAACGGATGTTGCAGCACATAAAGATTCCCGGGAGAACAAAACAACCAGAAGAAATCAAAGCAAAGGCACAACAACAATGATTCCCATGATCAACCAATCCTTTGACAGTCTCCAGGAACTTCAGTGCATATAGCAGATTCAGTTTAAACTTTAAACTCAAAAGTTTCCAGCATTCCTTTGAGACAAGAAAGACGCTTTATTTGGCACGCTCTGCTGCAATATAAGGGATACTGAATTAAGTATATGAAAGCTAACCCGCAGCGATCATACTATATTTTGCGAGCCTTCGCAGCTTTCTCCCATATATCAATAAAGATAGTAGGGCATGTTCTTTTCAGTTGCTCATACCCTACACTATTCATCACATCATCTATTCTATCCAAAGAGTTGATAAATCCAAAGCAAGCCTCTTTGAGCTTGCTGCAATGATGCTGGTCCGCAAGAGCTAACGTGGCCGCCGCAGTCTTGGCATCAAGAAACTCGGAAATTTTTCTCTCACACATCAACTTCATCCTTCCCTTGACATACCTATCTGCAGCCACGAGCAAATGCCTGACCATTTCTTCTTCATCATCGTCATGGAGGTTTCCATGGGAGGATCTCATCCGTGTAGATGAAGTGGAGCAGCGCTTTGAAAACAGCCGGCTCTATGTCTTCAATGGATATGCTCTGGCCCTGCCCGCACTTATCCCTCATCGGCCCGTAGAGCTCCTCCTTGAATACCAGCGACCGCATTGCGAGGACGGTCTTATGGGCAGTGAAAAACTCATCTTTGAACTTGAAAGACACATCCAATTCCTCCCACGCATCCATCAAACTCCTAAGATTGTGCAACAAGTCTGAAGGCGGCACCTGGATATTAAAGCTCATGCCGATCTTCCGCATCTGTGCTTCCTTCAACTTGATAACAGTGATGTCACACTTAATGAGATGGATGTCGTCGGGGATGTACAAGTAGGATGACACTTCAATCAGGCTCCTCCTCACGAACATGGAATGGTCCAAGCAGGATAAGGCATTACTACTGGGGTTGCTGAACACCAGAGGCCCCGTAGATTTTGGCCATATGAAGTTTGCTGGCGACGTTCGTGTGGCCTGCTTGATCAGCGCCAGATGGTACAGCGCCCTCAACTCGACGTCCTAATTCGCGAGGATTCGCGAGAACAACCGCACGACAAGGATTTGCTGATTCGCGTGGCGACGGTTTTTGAGTGCGCAAAAATTGTTTTTTTTTGAGGATTGTGCAAAAATGGGTAATTTGGGGAAAGTGCTCGGTCCACGCCAACTGAAGCACTGCAACCGTGTTGGTTGTCATGAATGCTATATCTCGCTTAGAGCGAGACTAGCATCCGTCTCGCCATAAAGGGCCGGCCCCCTAGCGCTGTTGCTCGCTCGGTCTTTTTACGTACGCTTTCGTCCGGTTTTTTTCCTTCTTTTCTTTCCTCTTTTTTGTCTTCTTTTATTTTTCCTTTCTGTTTTTTCTTCACTGGTTTTCTTCACCTTCCTAGTATTTCATCATTTTTCTTTCTTACTTTCACAGTTTTTACTGATTTTTATTTAATATAAAACATACAATCTTTTATGTGTAATTGTTTCATACAGATTCTACATTTTTTGTATACAATAGGAAATTTTTATATGCACGGTTAATATTGTCCAAATACATGATTAACATTTTCTTGAAACCTTATATATTTTGATGCCTACTTTATTCCACACACATTTTACATTTTTATATACATCAGAATCATTTTTCTATAAATATTTAACATTTTTATATCCATGATTAAAAATTTAAAAAATTGAGCCTATACTATTTTTATTTCAACTTATTCCATACAAATTGTACATTTTTTTGTAAACACCGAAAATATTCTCTTATACACACTTAATATTTTTTATGCAAGATTAACATTTTTCATTTTTTTTGAAAACTTATAGTATTTTTTAATTTCTATTTTCTTCCATACGTATTGTGCAATTTTTGTATATATATATTTTCTTATACATCAAAACCATTTTTCTATACACACTCACATTTTTTATGCATGATTAACATTTTTCAAATTTTGTATATATAGTGATTTTTTTATAACAGACATACTTAGAATATATCAAAATATAAGCAAAAAAAAAAGAAAATGAATGCAAAAAAGTGAGAAAAAAAAGAATGAAATAAAAGCGCTGGAGGCCTATGTCCGCACTGGGCTGGACCAACTGGGCGTTGGCCTTTTTCACTGATCTGACCTTCTAAACAGATCTTAGTACAAAATGAACTCCTTTAAAAACTATTTCACAATCTGACCCTTTTCAGAAACGCCACCGACCGAGGCGTTGCTGCACTATACAGAAACGCCAACCTAGCTCGCGTTGCTGGCCTAGTTGAGACACTACGTGGCAGGGCAGAAACGCCACAACACGCTAAGCCCCTTGGCGTTGCTGCCCAAGTGCCAAACACCAATGCTAGTGGCGTTTCACTAGCTTACTCAAATTTGCCAATTATTTATAAAGGGGAGTAACGCGAGCTAGTTTGGCGTTTCTAAATAGAGAAGAAACGCCATGGCTTGTGGCGTTACCAAAAGGGTCAGATTGTGAAATAGTTTTCGATGGAGTTCATTTTGTGCTAAAATTTGCTGAAAAGGTCAAAACAGTGAAAAATGCCCCGGGCGTCTGCCTTCAGCTGCCGATTTTGCTGTAACTTAATACTTCCGTCCCTACAATTGAGGTGACTAATTGTTATATCTTCTTTAATATTTCTCAAGATCAGATTCTGTTTTGTGCTCTCTATTGCGAAATTACTTAATACAGTATACAATGTGTTCAATAAAAATCATTGCACCCTCTAGCTCCTTATTGATTCCACAGTCCCGTTTCCTTACAATTGTTTGTCTAATGTTGTCGCTTGGAATTGCAGAGAAGATATTATTATTTTTTAGAAAAAAGGAAAGTAGGATTTCAACACCTTCCGCCCGTGCTCCACCTGGAGTACTCCGTCGATACTACATGAGTACTAGGTTATATGTTGTCTGCATCAATGACATCACATTGCCCTGCTACCATTGCTCTTCTGCTTATGAGCTTCGGGAGACTGCCTGATATATGGATGTAGATGATCAAGAAGAGTTTAGAGAAGTCATCTCTAGTTATGTCAGAGTGATATTTTGAGGACCATAATAGCCAGCGACCGTTCCTGCCAGGATGGCATTTGTGAACAGGCGGCTCGCTCGCAATTTTAGTGTTTGGGATTACATTTTTGAGAAAGAGCATGACATTTCAATTATTTTTGAACATTTTTCATTGAAAACTGTCACCATCAAATCTTGATCCTGTGGTCTATCGAGATTCATCATCTAGCCCCCGCTACAAGTCAGGGAGACATAGTTGCTGGTGAAAACCGAGCCGTAGGCGGGTGATGGCGGCGTTTTGTGCCGTTCCCTTGATGAAGGCATCGTCGTGTATCATGCTGCTTCAGGGGAAACCCTATGGTCTGGTTTGCTAGATCAGACGATGGCGGTACTACGATGCCGTTTCTCTCTTGGGAGCATCGTTTATGGAGCGGCGCTGGAAGGCAGAGGCTGGAGGTGGAGCGGCTTCGTCTTGCACGGAGCTTCGGTGGAGCTGTCAAGTCATGCCTGGCCGACAGGTACTACGCTGAGTCATGCCTGGTTGGCAGGTGCTACGCATGATAAATCTTTCAGTCTTCGCGTCTAGGCGGATGAGCGCAGGGCGGTGGCGCTGTTGGGCGCCATGGTGGCGTCAACGGATGTCCGGCCTGGTAAGGATGATGCGGATATCTCTGCACCGGCTGTTGGTCTGTATCAGCGACGACACCGACTTTAGATATGGGGAGTGAGAACACTCCATATTATCGAGTTTGATCTTTGTGAAATAATTAATAAAGATGGCTACATGCATCGATTGATGCAGAGGCCGGGATTTAACCTCTGTTTTTAGAAAAAAACACCACAAACAGAAAGAAGTGGCAAGACTGAGATACTGAGACTGCTGTAATTTTGTCTATTTTGAGCCTAGCACAATAGCAGTTTCAGAAATTCCTAATAAATCCTAGAGGCCCACGCAGCCCATTCGTGCAAGGCAAGATTGAAGGAAATATGCCCTAGAGGCAATAATAAAGTTATTATTTATTTCCTTATATCATGATAAATGTTTATTATTCATGCTAGAATTGTATTAACCGGAAATATAATACATGTGTGAATACATAGACAAACAGAGTGTCACTAGTATGCCTCTACTTGACTAGCTCGTCGATCAAAGATGGTCATGTTTCCTAACCATAGACATGAGTTGTCATTTGATTAACGAGATCACATCATTAGGAGAATGATATGATTCACTTGACCCATTCCGTTAGCTTAGCACTTGATCGTTTAGTTTGTTGCTATTGCTTTCTTCATGACTTATACATGTTCCTATGACTATGAGATTATGCAACTCCCGTTTACCGGAGGAACACTTTGTGTGCTACCAAACGTCACAACGTAACTGGGTGATTATAAAGGTGCTCTACAGGTGTCTCCGAAGGTACTTGTTGGGTTGACGTATTTCGGGATTAGGATTTTTCACTCCGATTGTCGAAGAGGTATCTCTGGGCCCTCTCGGTAATGCACATCACTTAAAGCCTTACAAGCATTGCAACTAATGAGTTAGTTGCGAGATGATGTATTACGGAATGAGTAAAGAGACTTGCCGGTAATGAGATTGAACTAGGTATTGAGATACCGACGATCAAATCTCGGGCAAGTAACATACCGATGACAAAGGGAACAACGTATGTTGTTATGCGGTTTGACCGATAAAGATCTTCGTAGAATATGTGGGAGCCAATATGAGCATCCAGGTTCCGCTACTGGTTATTGACCGGAGACGTGTCTCGGTCATGTCTACATTGTTCTCGAACCCGTAGGGTCCGCACGCTTAACGTTACGATGATAGTTTCATTATGAGTTTATATATTTTGATGTACCGAAGGTTGTTCGGAGTCCCGGATATGATCACAGACATGACGAGGAGTCTCGAAATGGTCGAGACATAAATGTCGATATATTAGACGGCTATATTCGGACACCGGAAGTGTTTCGGGTGATTTCGGAGAAAACCGGAGTGCGGGAAGGGTTACCGGAACCCCCCGGGGAAGTATTGGGCCTTAGTGGGCCTGAGGGGAGAGAGAGGGCAGTAGCCCAGGAGGTGGCGCACCCCCTCCCATGAGGAGTCCGAATTGGACTAGGGGAGGGGGGCGCGGCCCCTCTTTCCCTCTCCCTCTCCCTCTCTTTCCTTCCCCCTTCTCTCTTCCTAGTTGGACTAGGAAAGGGGAGTCCTACTCCTACTAGGAGGAGGACTCCCCCCTCCTTGGCGTGCACCAAGGGCCGGCCGGCCTCCCCCCTTGCTCCTTTATATACGGGGGTAGGGGGGCACCTCTAGACACACAAGTTGATCTTCGTGATCGTTCTCTTAGCCGTGTGCGGTGCCCCCCTCCACCATAATCCTCGATAATATTGTAGCGGTGCTTAGGCGAAGCCCTGCGACGGTAGAACATCAAGATCGTCACCACGCCGTCGTGCTGACGGAACTCTTCCCCGACACTTTGCTGGATCGGAGTCCGGGGATCGTCATCGAGCTGAACGTGTGCTAGAACTCGGAGGTGCCGTAGTTTCGGTGCTTGATCGGTCGGGCCGTGAAGACGTACGACTACATCAACCGCTTTGTGCTAACGCTTCCGCTTCCGGTCTACGAGGGTACGTAGACAACACTCTCCCCTCTCGTTGCTATGCATCACCATGATCTTGCGTGTGCGTAGGATTTTTTTGAAATTACTACGTTCCCCAACAAAGATGTGGAACAAAAGTTTAGTCCCACATTGCTAGTTTAGAGGGAGTTGGACCTCTTTATAAGGGAGGTTCTTTTCCCACATGTATGAGCATGAGAACAAGAGGGACATCCACGCGCGTTCCTCCTCCGCCGCCCACCTCGCCTCGCCACGACGCGCCGCGCCGCGGGTTGCGGGAACGAGCCGATGTCTAAATTTTTGCCACGCACGACGGGTATACGAAAGGTCACATGGGAGTTGAAACATTTTCTGTAGTGGACACTTAAAGCCTTACAAGCATTGCAACTAATGAGTTAGTTGCGAGATGATATATTACGGAACGAGTAAAGAGACTTGCCGGTAACGAGATTGAACTAGGTATTGAGATACCGACGATCAAATCTCGGGCAAGTAACATACCGATGACAAAGGGAACAACGTATGTTGTTATGCAGTTTGACCGATAAAGATCTTCGTAGAATATGTGGGAGCCAATATGAGCATCCAGGTTCCGCTATTGGTTATTGACCGGAGACGTGTCTCGGTCATGTCTACATTGTTCTCGAACCCGTAGGGTCCGCACGCTTAACGTTACGATGACAGTTTCATTATGAGTTTATATATTTTGATGTACCGAAGGTTGTTCGGAGTCCCGGATATGATCACGGACATGACGAGGAGTCTCGAAATGGTCGAGACATAAAGATCGATATATTAGACGGCTATATTCGGACACCGGAAGTGTTTCGGGTGATTTCGGAGAAAACCGGAGTGCTAGAAGGGTTACCGGAACCCCCCGGGGAAGTATTGGGCCTTAGTGGGCCTGATGGGAGAGAGAGGGCAGCAGCAGCCCAGGAGGTGGCACGCCCCCTCCCATGAGGAGTCCGAATTGGACTAGGGGAGGGGGGCGCGGCCCCTCTTTCCCTCTCCCTCTCCCTCTCTTTCCTTCCCGTTTCTCTCTTCCTAGTTGGACTAGGAAAGGGGAGTCCTACTCCTACTAGGAGGAGGACTCCCCCCTCCTTGGCGCGCACCAAGGGCCGGCCGGCCTCCCCCCTTGCTCCTTTATATATGGGGGCAGGGGGACACCTCTAGACACACAAGTTGATCTTCGTGATCGTTCTCTTAGCCGTGTGCGGTGCCCCCTCCACCAAAATCCTCGATAATATTGTAGCGGTGCTTAGGCGAAGCCCTGCGACGGTAGAACATCAAGATCGTCACCATGCCGTCGTGCTGACGGAACTCTTCCCCGACACTTTGCTGGATCGGAGTCCGAGGATCATCATCGAGCTGAACGTGTGCTAGAACTCGGAGGTGCTGTAGTTTCGGTGCTTGATCGGTCGGGCCGTGAAGACGTACGACTACATCAACCGCGTTGTGCTAACGCTTCCGCTTCCAGTCTATGATGGTACGTAGACAACACTCTCCCCTCTCATTGCTATGCATCACCATGATCTTGCGTGTGCGTAGGAATTTTTTTTGAAATTACTACGTTCCCCAACAATGGCATCCGAGCCTAGGTTTTATGTGTTGATGTTATATGCACGAGTAGAATACAAGTGAGTTGTGGGCGATATAAGTCATACTGCTTACCAGCATGTCATACTTTGGTTCGGCGGTATTGTTGGATGAAGCGGCCCGGACCGACATTACGCGCACGCTTACGCGAGACTGGTTCTACCGACGTGCTTTGCACACAGGTGGCTGGCGGGTGTCAGTTTCTCCAACTTTAGTTGAACCGAGTGTGGCTATGCCCGGTCCTTGCGAAGGTTAAAAAAACACCAACTTGACAAACTATCATTGTGGTTTTGATGCGTAGGTAAGAACAGTTCTTGCTAATCCCGTAGCAGCCACATAAAACTTGCAACAACAAAGTAGAGGACGTCTAACTTGTTTTTGTAGGGCATGTTGTGATGTGATATGGTGAAGACATGATGAGATATAAGTTGTTGTATAAGATGATCATGTTTTGTTGAAGTTATCGGCAACTGGCAGAAGCCTTATGGTTGTCTCTTTATTGCATAAGATGCAAGCGCCAAATAACTGCTTTACTTTATCGCTATGCGATAGCAATAGTTGCAAGAGCAATAGTTGGCGAGACGACCATGTGACGACACATCGATATAGATCAAGATGATGGAGATCATGGTGTCATGCCGGTGACGATGGAAATCATGACGATGTTTTGGAGATGGAGATCAAAGGCACAAGATGATGATGGCCATATCATGTCACATATTTTGATTGCATGTGATGTTTATCTTTTATGCATCTTATCTTGCTTTGATTGTCAGTAGCATTATAAGATGATCTCTCACTAAATTTCAAGATAAAAGTGTTCTCCCTGAGTATGCACCGTTGCCAAAGTTCGTCGTGCCTAGACACCATGTGATGATCGGGTGTGATAAGCTCTACGTCCATCTACAACGGGTGCAAGCCAGTTTTGCACACGCAGAACACTCAAGTTAAACTTGACGAGCCTAGCATATGCAGATATGGCCTCGGAACACTGAGACCGAAAGGTCAAGCGTGAATCATATAGTAGATATGATCAACATATTGATGTTCACCATTGAAAGCTACTCCATTTCACCTGATGATCGGTTATGGTTTAGTTGAATTGGATCACGTGATCACTTAGATGATTAGAGGGATGTCTATCTAAGTGGGAGTTCTTAAGTAATATGATTAATTGAACTTTAATTTATCATGAACTTAGTCCTGGTAGTATTAGCATATCTATGTTGTAGATCAATAGCTCGCGATGTTGCTCCCCGTTTAATTTTATATGTTCCCAGAGAAAACTAAGTTGAAAAATGTTAGTAGCAATGATGCGGATTGGATCCGTGATCTGAGGATTATCCTCATTGCTGCACAGAAGAACTATGTCCTTGATGCACCGCTAGGTGACAAACCTATTGCAAGAGCAGATGCAGATGTTATGAACGTTTGGCTAGCTCAATATGATGACTACTTGATAGTTTAGTGCACCATGCTTAACAGCTTAGAATCGGGATTTCAAAGACGTTTTGAACGTCATGGACCATATGAGATGTTCCAGAAGTTGAAATTAATATTTCAAGCAAATACCCGAGTTGAGAGATATGAAGTCTCCAACAAGTTCTATAGCTAAAAGATGGAGGAGAATAGCTCAAGCAGTGAGCATGTGCTCAGATTGTCTGGGTACTACAATCGCTTGAATCAAGTGGGAGTTAATCTTCCAGATAAAATAGTGATTGACAGAATTCTCTAGTCACCATCACCAAGTTAGTAGAACTTCATGATGAACTATAATATGCAAGGGATAACAGAAACGATTCCCAAGCTCTTCGTGATGCTAAAATCGACGAAGGTAGAAATCAAGAAAAGCATCAAGTGTTGATGGTAAAAAACAACCCACTAGTTTCAAGTAAAGGGACAAAGGGCAGAAAGGGGAACTTCAAGAAGAACGGCAAGCAAGTTGCTGCTCAAGTGAAAAACCCAAGTCTGGACCTAAGCCTGAAACTGGGTGCTTCTACTGCAAAGGGATTGGTCACTGGAAGCGGAACTACCCCAAGTAATTGGCGGATAAGAAGGATGGCAAAGTGAATATAGGTATATTTGATATACATGTTATTGATGTGTACTTTACTAGTGTTTATAGCAACCCCTCAGTATTTGATACTAGTTCAGTTGCTATGAGTAGTAACTCAAAACGGGAGTTGCAGAATGAAAAGAGACTAGTTAAGGGTGAAGTGACGATGTGTGTTGGAAGTGGTTCCAAGATTGATATGATCATCATCGCACACTCCCTATACTTTCGAGATTAGTGTTGAACCTAAATAAGTGTTATTTGGTGTTTGCGTTGAGCATGAATATGATTTGATCATGTTTATTGCAATACGGTTATTCATTTAAGTAAGAGAATAAATTTTTGTTCTGTTTACATATATGGTTACACACCCAATGAAAATGGTTCATTGGATCTTGATCATAGTGATACACATATTCATAACATTGAAACCAAAAGATGCAAAGTTAATAATGATAGTGCAACTTATTTGTGGCATTGCCATTTAGGTCATATTGGTGTAAAGCGCATGAAGAAACTCCATGCTGATGGAATTTTGGAATCACTTGATTATGAATCAGTTGATGCTTGCGAACCATGCCTCATGGGCAAGATGACTAAGACTCCGTTCTCCGGAACAATGCAGCAAGCAACAGATTTGTTGGAAATCATGCATACTGATGTATATGTCCGATGAATATTGAAGCTCGCGGCAGGTATCATTATTTTCTGATCTTCACAGATGATTTGAGCAGATATGAGTATATCTACTTGATGAAACACAAGTCTGAAATATTTGAAAAGTTCAAAGAATTTCAGAGTGGAGTGGAGAATCATCGTAACAAAAATAAAAGTTTCTACGATATGATCGCAGAAGTAAAATATTTGAGTTACGAGTTTGGCCTTTAGTTAAAACAATGTGAAATAGTTTCACTAGTCACGCCACCTGGAACACCACAGTGTAATGGTGTGTCCGAACGTCGTAATCGTACTTTACTTGATATGGTGCGATCTATGATGTCTCTTACAAATTTACCGCTATCGTTTTGGGGTTATGCATTAGAGACATCTACATTCACGTTAAAAAGGGCACCATCTAAATCCGTTGAGGCGACACCATATGAACTGTGGTTTGGCAAGAAACCAAAGTTGTCGTTTCTTAAAGTTTGAGGTTGCAATGCTTATGTGAAAAAGTTTCAACTTGATAAGCTAAAACCCAAGTTGGAGAAGTGCGTCTTCATAGGATACCCAAAAGAAAATGTTGGGTACACCTTCTATCACAGATCCAAAGGCAAGTTATTCATTGCTGAGAATGGATCCTTTCTAGAGAAGGAGTTTCTCTCGAAAGAAGTGAGTGGTAGGAAAGTAGAACTTGATGAGGTAACTGTACCTGCTCCCTTATTGGAAAGTAGTTCATCACAGAAATCTGTTTCTATGACTACTACACCAATTAGTGAGGAAGCTAATGATGATGATCATGTAACTTCAGATCAAGTTACTACCGAACCTCGTAGGAAAACTAGAGTGAGATCCACACTAGAATGGTACGGTAATCATGTTCTGGAGGTCATGTTACTTGACCATGACGAACCTACAAACTATGAGGAAGCGATGATGAGCCCAGATTCCGTGAAATGGCTCGAGGCCATGAAATCTGAGATGAGATCCATGTATAAGAACAAAGTATGGACTTTGATTGACTTGCCCAAAGATCGGCGAGCCATTGAGATTAAATGGATCTTCAAGAGGAAGATAGACGTTGATAGTAGTGTTACTATTTACAAAGCTAGAATTGTCGCAAAAGGTTTTCGACAAGTTCAAGGTGTTGACTACGATGAGAGTTTCTCACTCGTATCTATTCTTAAGTCTATCTGAATCATGTTAGCAATTGCCGCATTTTATGAAATCTGGCAAATGGATAAACAAAACTGCATTCCTTAATGGATTTATTAAAGAAGAGTTGTATATGATGCAACCAGAAGGTTTTGTCAATCCTAAAGGTACTAACAAAATATGCAAGCTCCAGCGATCCATCTATGGACTGGTGCAAGCATCTCGGAGTTGGAATATGCGCTTTGATAAGTTGATCAAAGCATATAGTTTTATACAGACTTGCGGTGAAGCCTGTATTTACAAAAAAGTGAGTGGGAGCACTACAACATTTCTGATAAGTATATGTGAATGACATATTGTTGATCGGAGATAATGTAGAATTATTCTGCAAAGCATAAAGGAATGTTTGAAAGGAGTTTTTCAAAGAAAGACCTCGGTGAAGCTGCTTACATATTGAGCATCAAGATCTATAGAGATAGATCAAGACGCTTGATAAGTTTTTCAATGAGTACATACCTTGACAAGATTTTGAAGTAGTTCAAAATGGAACAGTCAAAGAAAGAGTTCTTGCCTGTGTTACAAGGTGTGAAACTGAGTAAGACTCAAAACCCGACCACGACAGAAGATAGAGAGAGAATGAAAGTCATTCCCTATGCCTTAGCCATAGGTTCTATAAAGTATGCCATGCCGTGTACCAGACCTATTGTATACCCTGCCCTGTGTTTGGCAAGGGAGTACAATAGTGATCTAGGAGTAGATCACTGGACATTGGTCAAAATTATCCTTAGTGGAATAAGGATATGTTTCTCGATTATGGAGGTGACAAAAGGTTCGTCGTAAAGGATTATGTCGATGCAAGTTTTGACACTGATCCAGATGACTCAAAGTCTCAATCTGGACACATATTAAAAGTGGGAGCAATTAGCTAAAGTAGCTCCGTGTAGAACATTGTTGACATAGAAATTTGCAAAATACTTACGGATCTGAATGTGGCAGACCCGTTGACTAAACTTCTCTCACAAGCAAAACATGATCACACCTTAGTACTCTTTGGGTGTTAATCACATAGCAATGTGAACTAGATTATTGACTCTAGTAAACCCTTTGGGTGTTAATCACATGGTGATGTGAACTATTGGTATTAAATCACATGGCGATGTGAACTAGACTATTGACTCTAGTGCAAGTGGGAGACTAAAGGAAATATGCCCTAGAGGCAATAATAAAGTTATTATTTATTTCCTTATATCATGATAAATGTTCATTATTCATGCTAGAATTGTATTAACCGGAAACATAATACATGTGTGAATACATAGACAAACAGAGTGTCACTAGTATGCCTCTACTTGACTAGCTCGTTGATCAAAGATGCTTATGTTTCCTAACCATAGACATGAGTTGTCATTTGATTAACGGGATCACATCATTAGGAGAATGATGTGATTGACTTGACCCATTCCGTTAGCTTAGCACTTGATCGTTTAGTTTGTTTCTATTGCTTTCTTCATGACTTATACATGTTCCTATGACTATGAGATTATGCAACTCCCGTTTACCGGAGGAACACTTTGTGTGCTACCAAACGTCACAACGTAACTGGGTGATTATAAAGGTGCTCTACAGGTGCCTCCGAAGGTACTTGTTGGTTGGCGTATTTCGGGATTAGGATTTTTCACTCCGATTGTCGGAGAGGTATCTCTGGGCCCTCTCGGTAATGCACATCACTTAAAGCCTTACAAGCATTGCAACTAATGAGTTAGTTGCGAGATGATGTATTACGGAACGAGTAAAGAGACTTGCCGGTAATGAGATTGAACTAGGTATTGAGATACCGACGATCAAATCTCGGGCAAGTAACATACCGATGACAAAGGGAACAACGTATGTTGTTATGCGGTTTGACCGATAAAGATCTTCGTAGAATATGTGGGAGCCAATATGAGCATCCAGGTTCCGCTATTGGTTATTGACAGGCGACGTGTCTCGGTCATGTCTACATTGTTCTCGAACCCGTAGGGTCCGCACGCTTAACGTTACGATGACAGTTTCATTATGAGTTTATATATTTTGATGTACCGAAGGTTGTTCGAAGTCCCGGATATGATCACAGACATGATGAGGAGTCTCGAAATGGTCGAGACATAAAGATCGATATATTGGACGGCTATATTCGGACACCGGAAGTGTTTCGGGTGATTTCGAAGAAAACCGGAGTGCCGGAAGGGTTACCGGAACCCCCCGGGGAAGTATTGGGCCTTAGTGGGCCTGAGGGGAGAGAGAGGGCAGCAGCCCAGGAGGTGGCACGCCCCCTCCCATGAGGAGTCCGAATTGGACTAGGGGAGGGGGGGCGCGGCCCCTCTTTCCCTCTCCCTCTCCCTCTCTTTCCTTCCCCCTTCTCTCTTCCTAGTTAGACTAGGAAAGGGGAGTCCTACTCCTACTAGGAGGAGGACTCCCCCCTCCTTGGCGTGCACCAAGGGCCGGCGGCCTCCCCCTTGCTCCTTTACATACGGGGGTAGGGGGGCACCTCCAGACACACAAGTTGATCTTCGTGATCGTTCTCTTAGCCGAGTGCGGTGCCCCCCTCCACCATAATCCTCGATAATATTGTAGCGGTGCTTAGGCGAAGCCCTGCGACGGTAGAACATCAAGATCGTCACCACGCCGTCGTGCTGACGGAACTCTTCCCCGACACTTTGCTGGATCGTAGTCCGGGGATCGTCATCGAGCTGAACGTGTGCTACAACTCGGAGGTGCCATAGTTTCGGTGCTTGATCGGTCGGGCCGTGAAGACGTACGACTACATCAACCGCTTTGTGCTAATGCTTCTGCTTCCGGTCTACGAGGGTACGTAGACAACACTCTCCCCTCTCGTTGCTATGCATCACCATGATCTTGCGTGTGCGTAGGATTTTTTTGAAATTACTACATTCCCCAACAAAGATGTGGAACAAAAGTTTAGTCCCACATTGCTAGTTTAGAGGGAGTTGGACCTCTTTATAAGGGAGGTTCTTTTCCCACATGTATGAGCATGAGAACAAGAGGGACATCCACGCGCGTTCCTCCTCCGCCGCCCGCCTCGCCTCTCCACGACGCGCCGCGCCGCGGGTTGCGGGAACGAGCCGATGTCTAAATTTTTGCCACGCACGACGGGTATACGAAAGGTCACGTGGGAGTTGAAACATTTTCTGTAGTGGACACTGAATTCGAACGGCGCGCCTCTTCGGCCGCTGCCTGTTCGCTTCATCTCCCTTCGTTGCTTCACCTCCCGCCGCAGCCTCTTCGCATTCTTCTCCTGTGCCTATATAAGAGAGGTCGCTCCTCTCCAGAGAGACACAACAGAAGCTCCTCTTCCTCTCGTCACAAAGTTCTGAGCACTGTGCTGTTGCTACGTTCTTCCCCATCCCGTCTTGCGGCTTGCACCGCAGGTCGGGACAGTAGGCCTCCGGAACCACACCTTTTGAGTCCTGTATGGGAGAAGGGTGATAAGGTTTTTGGGGAGCGCTCCGCGCGACTACTGGCTTCTTCATCACGGACTCCGACGACTACTTCCCCGACGACGACTTCTTCCCTGACGTCCACGACCTCCTCGACGACATGGCAGGCGAGGACACCGACCCCAAGTCCAGCGCTTCTGCTGCTGCTGTCCCGTACGTGTTCTTCTCCTTTTTGTTAGAGGTCCTGCTACACTTCCTTGTTCTAGTACTTGCCCGAGATATGTTAGACTCTATTTCATATATGCAACTTGCTATACTGTCTGCTCTAGATATGTTCAGTTACAGTTCATATATGAAGATGTTGTTTACCTTCTCTTTGTCAAATCGCATGACTTGTTTTGTCACTGTTATATTAGTTATGCTTTATCTAATATTTCTTCTAATAAAATCATTTGGTAAATTGCTCATATTTTCCAACAATCCAAAAACCTTATTATAGGCAATTTACCCCAAGTGGTTTTGCTGCTTCCATGTGACCTCCTATGTTTGAGGGTATCCACTATAAGAGGTGGCGCGTGAGAGCAGTCTTATGGTTTCAAACCATGAGTTGCTATGACGCCACTCTCGACAAACCTGCAGGAGAGCTTGACGCTCAACAGGCAAAAGCCTTTCAGAAAATTGATACTCTGTTTAAGGCTGCTCTCTTGAGTGTTTGTGGTGAGAACATAGTTGATGCTTATGCGTCAATTGATAATGGAAAAGATATGTGGGATGCACTCGAGGCCAAGTTTGGGGTCTCAGATGCTGGCACTGAGCTGTACATCATGGAGCAATTCTATGATTACAGGATGACTGAAGAGCGCTCCGTGGTTGAGCAAGCTCATGAGATACAGTCATTTGCTAGAGAACTTGAGCACTTCGGTTGTATGCTACCGGACAAGTTTGTTGCCGGAGGTATCATCACTAAGCTTCCTCCTTCATGGAGGAACTTTGCTACCTTGCTGAAGCATAAGAGGCAGGAGTTTTCCGTCCCAGATCTCTTTGGCACTCTTGATGTGGAAGAAAAGGCAAGAGCAAAGGACACACATGCTCGAGGTATTGAGGGAGGATCTAGTGCCAATGTGGTACAGAAGCAGAACTTCCAGCCCCACAAGTTCAAGAACAAGGGAAAATTTGATGGTAAAGCAAAGTTTGATGGGAAGAACAAGGCTGTCTAGCACAAGAAGTTTAAGAAGAAGAATGACAAGAAGAAATGTGTCTGTCATGTGTGTGGGGATCCTGATCATTGGCCTCCTAGTTGCCCTAATCTCTATGACAAGCGTCATCCCGGGAAAGGCGGCAAGACCGCTAATGTTGTCATTGGAGACATTGATATGAAGGATGCTGGGTATGGTATATTTCCCACTATTCTTTCAGTATGTCATTCTCCTGATTGGTTGATTGACACGGGTGTTAATGTGCATGTATGCGGTGATATTTCCATGTTTTCGTCTTATCAGACCGCAGGGATTTCAACCATGCTGATGGGCAACGGTTCAAGTGCTTCTGTTCGTGGTGTTGGCACGGTCGATCTGAAGTTTACTTTGGGGAAGATCGTGCGGCTGAAGAACGTGCATTATGTCCCCTCCATCAATAAAAATCTTGTTAGCGGATCTCTTTTGTGTAGAGATGGCTACAAGCTTGTCTTTGAGTCGAATAAATTTGTAATATCCAAGTATGGAACCTTTGTTGGCAAAGGCTATGAGTCAGGAGGCCTGTTTTGTTTATCCTTATCAGACGTTTGCAATAAAGTTGTTAATCATATTTGCAACAATAGTGAATCAAATATGTGGCATTCACGTATTTGTCATGTTAACTTTGGTTGCATGTCGCGACTAGCGAAGTTGAACTTAATCCCTAATTTCTCCACTGTCAAGGGATCCAAGTGTCAAGTGTGTGTGCAAGCTAAACAACCTCGTAAGTCATACACGAATGCGGAAACGAGAAATCTTGCACCACTAGAGCTCATACATTCAGATCTATGTGAAATGAATGGTGTTTTGACAAAAGGTCGAAAGAAATATTTCATGACGTTAATTGACGACTCCACTAGATACTACCGTGTGTATCTTCCGAAATCTAAGGATGAGGCTTTGAACTTTTTCAAGATCTATAAAGCTGAAGTGGAAAACCTGTTGGAAATATGCCCTGGAGGCAATAATAAAATGGTTATTATTATATTTCTTTGTTCATGATAATTGTCTATGGTTCATGCTATCATTGTGTTATCCGGAAATCGTAATACATGTGTGAATACATAGACCACAATACGTCCCTAGTGAGCCTCTAGTTGACTAGCTCGTTGATCAAAAGATAGTCATGGTTTCCTGACTATGGACATTGGATGTCATTGATAACGGGATCACATCATTAGGAGAATGATGTGATGGACAAGACCCAATCCTAAGCGTAGCTCAAAGATCATGTAGTTCGTTTGCTATAGCTTTTCCGAATGTCAAGTATCATTTCCTTAGACCATGAGATTGTGCAACTCCCGGATACCGTAGGAGTGCTTTGGGTGTGCCAAACGTCACAACGTAACTGGGTGACTATAAAGGTACACTACAGGTATCTCCGAAAGTGTCTATTGGGTTGGCACGAATCGAGACTGGGATTTGTCACTCCGTATGACGGAGAGGTATCTCTGGGCCCACTCGATAATGCATCATCATAATGAGCTCAATGTGACCAAGTGGTTGATCACGAGATCATGCATTATGGTACGAGTAAAGTGACTTGCCGGTAACGAGATTGAACGAGGTATTGGGATACCGACGATCGAGTCTCGGGCAAGTAACGTACCGATTGACAAAGGGAATTGTATACGAGATTGATTGAATCCTCGACATCGTGGTTCATCCGATGAGATCATCGAGGAGCATGTGGGAGCCAACATGGGTATCCAGATCCCGCTATTGGTTATTGACCGGAGAGTCGTCTCGGTCATGTCTGCGTGTCTCCCGAACCCGTAGGGTCTACACACTTAAGGTTCGGTGACGCTAGGGTTGTTGAGATATTAGTAGACGGTAACCCAAAAGTTGTTCGGAGTCCCGGATGAGATCCCGGACGTCATGAGGAGTTCCGGAATGGTCTGGAGGTGAAGATTTATATATAGGAAGTCAAGTTTCGGCCATCGGGAAGGTTTCGGGGGTAATCGGTATTGTACCGGGACCACCGGGTGGGGCCACCTATCCCGGAGGGCCCCATGGGCTAAAGTGGGAGGGGAACCAGCCCCTAGTGGGCTGGTGCGCCCCCCATGGGCCTCCCCCTACGCCTAGGGTTGGAAACCCTAGGGGTGGGGGGCGCCCCACTTGGCTTGGGGGCCACTCCACCCCCCTTGGCCGCCGCCCCCCTTGGAGATTCAATCTCCTAGGGCCGGCGCCCCCTAGGGGTCCTATATATAGTGGGGGGAGGGAGGGCAGCCGCACCCTAGCCCCTGGCGCCTCCCTCTCCCTCCCGTGACACTCCTCCCTCTCCCTGAGCTTGGCGAAGCCCTGCCGAGATCACCATTGCTTCCACCACCACGCCGTCGTGCTGCTGGATCTTCATCAACCTCTCCTTCCCCCTTGCCGGATCAAGTTGGAGGAGACGTCTTCCCAACCGTACGTGTGTTGAACGCGGAGGTGCCGTCCGTTCGGCGCTAGGTCATCGGTGATTTGGATCACGACGAGTACGACTCCATCAACCCCATTCTCTTGAACGCTTCCGTGCGCGATCTACAAGGGTATGTAGATGCACTCCTCTCTCCCTCGTTGCTAGATGACTCCATAGATTGATCTTGGTGATGCGTAGAAAATTTTAAAATTCTGCTACGTTCCCCAACAGTGGCATCATGAGCTAGGTCTATGCGTAGTTTCTATGCACGAGTAGAACACAAAGCAGTTGTGGGCGTCGATATTTTCAATTTGCTTGCCGTTACTAGTCTTATCTTGATTCGGCGGCATCGTGGGATGAAGCGGTCCGGACCGACCTTACACGTACGCTTACGTGAGACTGGTTCCACCGATTGACATGCACTAGTTGCATAAGGTGGCTGGCGGGTGTCTGTCTCTCCCACTTTAGTCGGATCGGATTCGATGAAAAGGGTCCTTATGAAGGGTAAATAGAAATTGGCATATCACGTTGTGGTTTTGGCGTAGGTAAGAAACGTTCTTGCTAGAAACCTATAGCAGCCACGTAATAACTTGCAACAACAATTAGAGGACGTCTAACTTGTTTTTGCAGCATGTGCCGTGTGATGTGATATGGCCAAAAGGATGTGATGAATGATATATGTGATGTATGAGATTGTTCATGTTCTTTTAATAGGAATCATGACTTGCATGTTGATGAGTATGACAACCGGCAGGAGCCATAGGAGTTGTCTTTATTTATTTATGACCTGCATGTCAACATAAACGTCATGTAATTACTTTACTTTATTGCTAAAGCGTTAGCCATAGTAGTAGAAGTAATAGATGACGAGACAACTTCAAGAAGACACGATGATGGAGATCATGATGATGGAGATCATGGTGTCATGCCGATGACAACGATGATCATGAAGCCCCGAAGATGGAGATCAAAAGGAGCAAATGATATTGGCCATATCATGTCACTATTTGATTGCATGTGATGTTTATCATGTTTTACATCTTATTTGCTTAGAACGACGGTAGCTTAAATAATATGATCCCTCGTAATAATTTCAAGAAAGTGTTCCCCCTAACTGTGCACCGTTGCAAAGGTTCGTTGTTTCGAAGCACCACGTGATGATCGGCTGTGATAGATTCTAACGTTCGAATACAACGGGTGTAAGCCAGATTTACACACGCAATACACTTAGGTTGACTTGACGACCCTAGCATGTACAGACATGGCCTCGGAACACGGAAGACCGAAAGGACGAGCATGAGTCGTATAGAAGATACGATCAACATGAGTATGTTCACTGATGTTGACTAGTCCGTCTCACGTGATGATCGGACACGGCCTAGTTAACTCGGATCATGTTTCACATAGATGACTAGAGGGATGTCTATCTGAGTGGGAGTTCATTGAATAATTTGATTAGATGAACTTAATTATCATGAACTTAGTCTAAAATGTTTACACTATGTCTTGTAGATCAAATGGCCCACGCTAATGTTGCCCTCAAATTCAATGCGTTCCTAGAGAAAACCAAGCTGAAAGATGATGGCAGCAACTATACGGACTGGGTCCGGAACCTGAGGATCATCCTCATAGCTGCCAAGAAATATTATGTCCTAGAAGCACCGCTAGGTGACGCACCCATCCCAGAGAACCAAGACGTTATGAACGCTTGGCAGTCACGTGCTGATAATTACTCCCTCATTCAGTGCGGCATGCTTTATAGCTTAGAACCGGGGCTCCAAAAGCGTTTTGAGTGAAACGGAGCATATGAGATGTTCGAAGAGCTGAAAATGGTTTTCCAAGCTCATGCCCGGGTCGAGAGATATGAAGTCTCCGACAAGTTCTTCAGTTGTAAGATGGAGGAAAATAGTTCTATCAGTGAGCACATACTCAAAATGTCTGGGTTGCATAACCGCTTGACTCAGCTGGGAGTTAATCTCCCGGATGACGCGGTCATTGACAGAATCCTTCAGTCGCTTCCACCGAGCTACAAGAGCTTTGTGATGAACTTCAATATGCAGGGGATGGAAAAGACCATTCCTGAGGTATATTCAATGCTGAAATCAGCAGAGGTGGAAATCAAAAAGGAACATCAAGTGTTGATGGTGAATAAAACCACTAAGTTCAAGAAAGGCAAGGGTAAGAAGAACTTCAAGAAGGACGGCAAGGGAGTTGCCGCGCCCGGTAAACAAGCTGCCGGGAAGAAGTCAAAGAATGGACTCAAGCCTGAGACTGAGTGTTTTTATTGCAAGGGAAGTGTTCACTAGAAGCGGAACTGCCCCAAATACTTAGCGGACAAGAAGGCCGGCAACACTAAAGGTATATGTGATATACATGTAATTGATGTGTACCTTACCAGTACTCGTAGTAGCTCCTGGGTATTTGATACCGATGCGGTTGCTCACATTTGTAACTCAAAGCAGGAGCTGCGGAATAAGCGGAGACTGGCGAAGGACGAGGTGACGATGCACGTCGGGAATGGTTCCAAGGTCGATGTGATCGCCGTTGGCACGCTGCCTCTACATTTACCTACGGGATTAGTTTTAAACCTCAATAATTGTTATTTAGTGCCAGCTTTGAGCATGAACATTGTATCAGGATCTCGTTTAATTCGAGATGGCTACTCATTTAAATCCGAGAACAATGGTTGTTCTATTTATATGAGAGATATGTTTTATGGTCATGCTTCGCTAGTGAATGGTTTATTCTTAATGAATCTCGAGCGTAATGTTACACATATTCATAGTGTGAATACCAAAAGATGTAAGGTTGATAATGATAGTCCCACATACTTGTGGCACTGCCGCCTTGGTCACATAGGTGTCAAACGCATGAAGAAGCTCCATGCAGATGGACTTTTGGAGTCTCTTGATTACGAATCATTTGACACGTGCGAACCATGCCTCATGGGTAAAATGACCAAGACTCCGTTCCTAGGAACAATGGAGCGAGCAACCAACTTATTGGAAATCATACATACTGATGTGTGTGGTCCAATGAGTGTTGAGGCTCGCGGTGGCTATCGTTATGTTCTCACCCTCACTGATGACTTGAGTAGATATGGGTATGTCTACTTAATGAAACACAAGTCTGAGACCTTTGAAAAGTTCAAGGAATTTCAGAGTGAGGTCGAGAATCAACGTGACAGGAAAATCAAGTTCTTGCGACCAGATCGTGGGGGAGAATACTTGAGTCACGAATTTGGCACACACTTAAGGAAATGTGGAGTAGTTTCACAACTCACGCCGCCTAGAACACCCCAGCGTAATGGTGCGTCCGAACATCGTAATCGCACTCTATTGGATATGGTGCGATCTATGATGTCTCTTACCGATTTACCGCTGTCATTTTGGGGCTATGCTTTAGAGACTGCCGCATTCACTTTAAATAGGGCTCCGCCGAAATCCATTGAGACGACACCGTATGAATTATGGTTTGGGAAGAAACCTAAGCTGTCGTTTCTAAAAGTTTGGGGATGCGATGCTTATGTCAAGAAACTTCAACCTGAAAAGCTCAAACCCAAGTCGGAAAAATGCGTCTTCATAGGATACCCTAAAGAAACTATTGGGTATACCTTCTACCTCAGATCCGAAGGCAAGATCTTTGTTGCCAAGAATGGATCCTTTCTAGAGAAAGAGTTTCTCTCGAAAGAAATAAGTGGGAGGAAAGTAGAACTCGATGAAGTATTACCTCTTGAACCGGTAAGTGGCGCAGCTCAAGAAAATGTTCCTGAGGTGCCTGCACTGACTAGAGAGGAAGTTAATGATGATGATCATGAAACTTCAGATCAAGTTGCCACTGAACTTCGTAGGTCCACAAGGACACGTTCCGCACCAGAGTGGTACGGCAACCCTGTCTTGGAAATCATGTTGTTAGACAACGATGAACCTTCGAACTATGAAGAAGCGATGGCGGGCCCAGATTCCGACAAATGGCTGGAAGCATGAAATCCGAGATAGGATCCATGTATGAAAACGAAGTATGAACTTTGACTGACTTGCCCGATGATCGGCGAGCCATAGAAAATAAATGGATCTTTAAGAAGAAGAAAGACGTGGATGGTAATGTAACCATCTATAAAGCTCGGCTTGTCGCTAAGGGTTATCGACAAGTTCAAGGGGTTGACTACGATGAGACTTTCTCACCCGTAGCGAAGCTGAAGTCCATCCGAATCATGTTAGCAATTGCCGCATTCTATGATTATGAGATATGGCAAATGGACGTCAAAACGGCATTCCTTAATGGTTTCCTTAAGGAAGAATTGTATATGATGCAGCCGGAAGGTTTTGTCGATCCTAAGAATGCTGACAAGGTGTGCAAGCTCCAACGCTCGATTTATGGGCTGGTGCAAGCATCTCGGAGTTGGAACATTTGTTTTGATGAGATGATCAAAGCGTTTGGGTTTACGCAGACTTATGGAGAAGCCTGCATTTACAAGAAAGTGAGTGGGAGCTCTGTAGCATTTCTCATATTGTATGTGGATGACATACTGTTGATGGGAAATGATATAGAATTCTTGGAAAGCATAAAGGCCTACTTGAACAAGTGTTTTTCAATGAAGGATCTTGGAGAAGCTGCTTATATATTAGGCATCAAGATCTATAGAGATAGATCGAGACGCCTCATTGGTCTTTCACAGAGTACGTACCTTGACAAGATATTGAAGAAGTTCAAAATGGATCAGTCAAAGAAGGGGTTCTTTCCTGTATTGCAAGGTACGAGATTGAGCACGACTCAATGCCCGACCACGGCAGAAGATAGAGAAAAGATGAGTGTCGTCCCCTATGCCTCGGCCATAGGGTCTACCATGTATGCTATGCTGTGTACCAGACCTGATGTAAACCTTGCCGTAAGTTTGGTAGGAAGGTACCAAAGTAATCCCGGCATGGAACACTGGACAGCGGTCAAGAATATCCTGAAGTACCAGAAGAGGACTAAGGATATGTTTCTCGTTTATGGAGGTGACGAAGAGCTCGTCGTAAAGGGTTACGTCGATGCTAACTTCGACACAGATCTGGATGACTCTAAGTCACAAACCGGATACGTGTATATTTTGAATGGTGGGGCAGTAAGCTGGTGCAGTTGCAAGCAAAGCGTTGTGGCGGGATCTACATGTGAAGCGGAGTACATGGCAGCCTCGGAGGCAGCACAAGAGGCAATCTGGGTGAAGGAGTTCATTACCGACCTAGGAGTCATACCCAATGTGTCGGGCCCGATGACTCTCTTCTGTGACAACACTGGAGCTATTGCCCTTGCCAAGGAGCCCAGGTTTCACAGGAAGACCAGGCATATCAAGCGTCGCTTCAACTCCATTCGTGAAAGTGTTCAAAATGGAGACATAGATATTTGTAAAGTACATACGGACCTGAATGTGGCAGATCCGTTGACTAAACCTCTCCCTAGAGCAATACATGATCAACTCCAGAACTGCATGGGTGTTCGATTCATCACAATGTAACTAGACTATTGACTCTAGTGCAAGTGGGAGACTGTTGGAAATATGCCCTAGAGGCAATAATAAAATGGTTATTATTATATTTCTTTATTCATGATAATTGTCTATTGTTCATGCTATAATTGTGTTATCCGGAAATCGTAATACATGTGTGAATACATAGACCACAACACGTCCCTAGTGAGCCTCTAGTTGACTAGCTCATTGATCAAAAGATAGTCATGGTTTCTTGACTATGGACATTGGATGTCATTGATAACGGGATCACATCATTAAGAGAATGATGTGATGGATAAGACCCTATCCTAAGTGTAGCTCAAAGATCGTGTAGTTCGTTTGCTATAGCTTTTCCGAATGTCAAGTATCATTTCCTTAGACCATGAGATTGTGCAACTCTCGGATACCGTAGGAGTGCTTTGGGTGTGCCAAACGCCACAACGTAACTGGGTGACTATAAAGGTACACTACAGGTATCTCTGAAAGTGTCTGTTGGGTTGGCACGAATCGAGACTGGGATTTGTCACTCCGTATGACGGAGAGGTATCTCTGGGCCCACTCGATAATGCATCATCATAATGAGCTCAATGTGACCAAGTGGTTGATCACGGGATCATGCATTACTGTACGAGTAAAGTGACTTGCCGGTAACGAGATTGAACGAGGTATTGGGATACCGACGATCGAGTCTCAGGCAAGTAACGTACCGATTGACAAAGGGAATTGTATACGGGATTGATTGAATCCTCAACATCGTGGTTCATCCGATGAGATCATCGAGGAGCAAGTGGGAGCCAACATGGGTATCCAGATCCCGCTGTTGGTTATTGACCGAAGAGTCGTCTCGGTCATGTCTGCGTGTCTCCCGAACCCGTAGGGTCTACACACTTAAGGTTCGGTGACGCTAGGGTTGTTGAGATATTAGTATACGGTAACCCGAAAGTTGTTCGGAGTCCCGGATGAGATCCCGAACGTCACAAGGAGTTCCGGAATGGTCCGGAGGTGAAGATTTATATATAGGAAGTCAAGTATCGGCCATCGGGAAGGTTTCGGGGGTAATCGGTATTGTACCGGGACCACCGGAAGGGTCCCGGGGGTCCACCGGGTGGGGCCACCTATCCCGGAGGGCCCCATGGGCTAAAGTGGGAGGGGAACCAGCCCCTAGTGGGCTGGTGCGCTCCCCATGGGCGTCCCCCTGCGCCTAGGGTTTGAAACCCTAGGGGTGGGGGCGCCCAACTTGGCTTGGGGGGCACTCCACCCCCCTTGGCCGCAGCCCCCCCTTGGAGATTCAATCTCCTAGGGCCGGCGCCCCCTAGGGGTCCTATATATAGTGGGGGGAGGGAGGGCAGCCGCACCCTAGCCCCTGGCGCCTCCCTCTCCCTCCCGTGACACTCCTCCCTCTCCCTGATCTTGGCGAAGCCCTGCTGAGATCACCGTTGCTTCCACCACCATGCCGTCGTGCTGCTGGATCTTCATCAACCTCTCCTTCCCCCTTGCTGGATCAAGTTGGAGGAGACGTCTTCCCAACCATACGTGTGTTGAACGTGGAGGTGTCGTCCGTTCGGCGCTAGGTCATCGGTGATTTGGATCACGACGAGTACGACTCCATCAACCCCGTTCTCTTGAACGCTTCCGCGCGCGATCTACAAGGGTATGTAGATGCACTCCTCTCTTCCTCGTTGCTAGATGACTCCATAGATTGATCGTGGTGATGTGTAGAAAATTTTAAAATTCTGCTACGTTCCCCAACAAAACCAACTTGATCGAAAAATCAAGAGGCTTAGGTCCGACCATGGCGGAGAGTATTTTCCCAATGAATTTGATGCTTTTTGTGCGAAACATGGTATAATCCATGAGAGGACGCCTCCCTACTCACCTCAGTCAAATGGGGTGGCCGAAAGAAAGAACCGTACTCTAACAGATTTGGTTAATGCCATGTTAGACACATCGGGTCTCTCCAAGGCATGGTGGGGGGAGGCGATATTGACGGCATGTCATGTCCTAAACCGAGTTCCCACAAAGAACAAAGAGATAACTCCATTCGAGGAATGGGAGAATAAAAGGTTAAAACTCTCTTATCTACGAACATGGGGTTGTTTGGCGAAAGTCAACGTTCCAATTCCAAAGAAGCGAAAGCTTGGACCAAAGACTGTGGATTGTGTTTTCCTGGGATAGGCTTTTCATAGCATTGGATATAGATTCTTGGCTGTAAAATCTGAGGTACCTGACATGCATGTCGGTACGATCATGGAGTCGAATGATGCGACTTTCTTTGAAGATATCTTTCCCATGAAGGATATGGCTACCTCATCTAATCAGGAGATGCCTAGTTCATCGAATCAGGAACCCGTTACAATTACCAAACCTGGCATTTCGATAGAACACTTTGAAAGTCCTGTGGAGGAAAACAATGAAGTTCCTACTAGGAGCAAGAGACAAAGGTCTGCAAAGTTCTTTCGTGATGATTTTCTTGTGTATCTCATAGATGACACTCCCTGTTCTATTTCAGAGGCTTATGCAAATGAAGATGCTGACTACTGGAAGGAAGCGGTTCGTAGCGAGATGGATTCCATCTTAGCGAATGAAACTTGGGAGATAACTGATCGTCCTTATGGGTGCAAACCTATAGGATGCAAATGGGTATTCAAGAAGAAGTTTAGGCTTGATGGTACTATTGAAAAGTACAAGGCTCGGCTCGTGGCTAAGGGTTATACCCAAAAGGAAGGTGAAGACTTCTTTGATACTTACTCACCTATGGCTCGACTGACCACTATTCGAGTTCTACTTTCACTAGCTGCCTCACATGGTATTCTCGTTCAACAAATGGATGTTATGATTGCTTTCCAAAATGGAGAGTTGGACGAGGAAATTTATATGGAACAACCAGATGGGTTTGTACTAGATGGTCAGGAAGGAAAAGTGTGCAAGTTGCTAAAGTCTTTGTATGGACTGAAGCAAGCACCCAAACAGTGGCATGAGAAGTTTGAAAGAACTTTAACAGCTACATGCTTTGTTGTGAACGAAGCTGACAAATGTGTGTACTATCGCCATGGTGGGGGCGAGGGAGTTATCCTTTGCTTGTATGTTGATGACATACTAATTTTCGGAACAAATCTAAATGTTATTAAGGAGGTCAAAAATTTCCTATCTCGTTGTTTTGAGATGAAGGATTTAGGAGTGGCTGATGTCATTCTGAACATCAAGTTGTTGAGAGACGATGATGGTGGGATTACATTGCTTCAATCTCACTATGTGGAAAAGATCTTGAGTCGCTTTGGCTATAGTGACTGCAAGCCCTCTCCAACACCATATGATGCGAGCGTGTTACTTCGAAAGAATCAAAGAATTGCTAGAGATCAATTGAAATATTCTCATATTATTGGCTCGCTTATGTACTTAGCCAGTGCTACAAGACCTGACATCTCTTTTGCTGTTAGCAAACTGAGTCGGTTTGTCTCAAAAATAGGAGATGTGCATTGGAAAGCTCTAGAAAGAGTTTTGCGTTATTTGAAAGGCATTGCGAATTATGGAATTCACTACACTGGCACCCAAAGGTGCTTGAAGGGTATAGTGACTCAAACTGGATCTCAGATGCTGATGAGATAAAGGCCACGAGCGAATATGTATTCACTGATGGAGGTGGCGTTGTTTCTTCGAAGTCTTGCAAGCATACCATCTTAACAAGGTCAACAATGGAAGCAAAACTCACAGCACTAGATACAGCTACGGTCGAAGCAGATTGGCTTCGCCGGCTCTTGAATGACTTGCCGGTTGTTGAGAAACCTATACCGGGTATCCTTATGAACTGCGACAATCAAACTGTGATCACGAAAGTGAGCAGCTCAAAGGATAACATGAAGTCATCAAGACACATTCAGAGAAGGTTAAAGTCTGTCAGGAAAATGAGAAACTCCGGAGTTATTGCATTGGATTATATCCAAACGTCCAAGAATCTGGCAGACCCTTTTACTAAGGGTCTATCACGTAATGTGATAGATAATGCATCGAGGGAGATGGGTATGAGACCCACAATATGAGTTGTTCACAGTGGTAACCTATTCTTTGTGATCGGAGATCCCGTGAATTAGATGTGGAAGACAAGCTGTTGGTCAACTGAGAGGAGAGTATCCTTACTATCAACAATACAACTCCATGAAGATGCAATACTCTCCTAATCTGCATGGCAGGTTGATGTATATCTTAATGTGTTCTAAGTGGCTCATTGAAGCAGAGATGTCGTCCTGCAGAACATCTTTTGAAGAACACACCTATATGAGTCTGATTGTCAAACATCACAATCTATGAGAGTAGGGTTCTCTCTAGTAAACTCATGAAAGGTCTCGTAGTATGACGCATAAGCTCCACCCGCGGGGAAGACCCACGGGAGCCATGTATCGGTCAAGTCTTTATGTGAAGCTAGATTCGCAGAAAACTTGGAGTTCAAGGCCCAGTCCACTGTTCAAGTTGCTTACTAGTGTAGCATAGAGTTCTAGGTGGAAGCTCAACTTAACAGTCTCCACTGCAGTACCAGTATATAAAATAGTGTTTTGGAACCAAAGGCAAATTTCGTGTGCCTCTGGGATCTGGTGGGGGATTGCTAGAATTTTGTCTATTTTGGGCCTAGCCCAATAGCAGTTTCAGAAATTCCTAAGAAATCCTAGAGGCCCACGCAGCCCATTCGTGCAAGGCAAGAGGTGGAACAAAAGTTTAGTCCCACATTGCTAGTTTAGAGGGAGTTGGACCTCTTTATAAGGGAGATTCTTTTCCCACATGTATGAGCATGAGAACAAGAGGGACATCCACGCGTGCTCCTCCTCCGCCGCCTGCCTCGCCACGCCACGCCTCACCTCGCCTCGCCTCGCCTCGTCACGCCGCGCCGCCCCGCGGGTTGCGGGAACGAGCCAATGTCTAAATTTTTGCCACGCACGACGGGTATACGAAAGGTCACGTGGGAGTTGAAACGTTTTCTGTAGTGGACACTGAATTCAAACGGCGCGCCTCTTCGGCCGCTGCCTGTTCGCTTCGTCTCCCTTTGTTGCTTCACCTCCCGCCGCAGCCTCTTCGCGTCCTTCTCCTGTGCCTATATAAGAGAGGTCGCTCCTCTCCAGAGAGACACAACAGAAGCTCCTCTTCCTCTTGCCACAAAGTTCTGAGCACCGCGCTGCTGCTACGTTCTTCCCCATCCCGTCTTGCGACATGCACCGCAGGTCGGGACAGTAGGCCTCCGGAACCGCACCTTTTGAGTCCTGTACGGGAGAAGGGTGATAAGGTTTTTGGGGAGCGCTCCGCGCGACTACTGGCTTCTTCATCACGGGCTCCGACAACTACTTCCCCGACGACGACTTCTTCCCCGACGCCCACGACCTCCTCGACGACATGGCAGGCGAGGACAGCGACCCCAAGTCCAGCGCTTCTGCTGCTGCTGTCCCGTACATGTTCTTCTCCTTTCTGTTAGAGGTCCTGCTACAGTTCCTTGTTCTAGTACTTGCCCTAGATATGTTAGACTCGATTTCATATATGCAACTTGCTATACTGTCTGCTCTAGATATGTTCAGTTACAGTTCATATATGAAGATGATGTTTACCTTCTCTTTGTCAAATCGCATGACTTGTTTTGTCACTGTTATATTAGTCATGCTTTATCTAATATTTCTGCTAATAAAATCATTTGGTAAATTGCTCATATTTCCAATAGAGACAACACAAAATGATCCCTAGAACAGCGGCAATGCATCTCGTCAAGAGTTATGATTGTGCTTCAGTTTATGTATGTTGGCATCTAATAAAGAGGCAACACCAGTGTTTTAATGATTAGTGAAAGTCTGACCATGCCTAGCAATTATCTGTAAGTTGAGTTCTCGCTTTTTGCCTCGATCACATTGTCTTATTGTTCTTTTGACTCCAGGTTGTTATAGCAACCATCTACAGATAATACTGTAATCTGATGGTGGTATACCGGAAGGGAAAGTTGATGCTTTTGCTGGTATTTAGTCAACCTAAGAGAATCAAGAGCCGTTGGCCCCTCAGGGGGCGTCTAAAATCGCCTCCTGGGGCGAGCTGGCGCAAAAAAAGGTCTGGAGGCGAGTTGGTCCCCAGTCGCTGGCCCCAGGGCCACCCCTAGATGCGCATATTTAAAAAAACGTTCGGCGAATTCGTTTAAACACGGCAAAATTTCGGCCAAATTTGGCATATATTAACATGTTTGGCGATACATAGCAAATATAACTAAAAAAAAAGTTGCTGAATGCCGAGTATCGCCGTTGTCGCCGCCATCCTTGCCGCTGTCGTCGTCGTCGGGCTTCTCCTCCTTGACGCGGCCGTCCCTGGTGGATCCCTGACTGGCGTCCCCAACGCGGACTGGTGGCGGCGGCGCGTCGTTGTCGTCGCTGTCCTCGACAACGACGACTCCTCCTTCATCGCAGCCCCGACGGCGCTGCTCGAACCACGCTAGGGCGGCGCGCTGGCGCTCCCTCTGTAACGCCCCGAGACCGATGTGCCAGGTGTCCTCCAGTTATTCGTTGTTGTTGTGTTGTCATTGCTTGCATGTCATGCATTGCATATCTTGTCATCATGTGCATTTCATTTGCATACGTGTTCGTCTCATGCATCCGAGCATTTTTCTCGTTGTCCGTTTTGCAATCCGGCGCTCCTATGTCACCCGGTGTCCCTTTCTACCTCTTTTCGTGTGCGGGTGTTAAACGTTTTTGGATTGGACCAAGACTTGTCATGCGGCCTTGGTTTACTACCGATAGACCGCCTGTCAAGTTTCGTGTCATTTGGACTTCGTTTGATACTCCAACGGTTAACCGAGGGACCGAAAAGACCTCATGAGTGTTGCAGCCCAACACCCTTCCAAAGTGGCCCAAAACCCACCAAAAACTCTTCCATCATCTAGAGCGTTCGATCACGATTGCGTGGCCGAAAACCGCACCTCATTTGGAGCTTCCTAGCTCCCTCTATGCCTATAAATAGATCCCCTTCCGAAATCCTGGGTCTCCTCTCCCCCGAAACCCTAAAAATCGCCCGCCGCCATCGGACACGTCCGGCCGCCGCCGGACGAAGTCGCCGCCGCCGCCCGCGCGAACCAGGGCACGCCATGTGGCAGGCGCCGCCACCCCGCCCCCGCGGCCCGCCAAGACCGCTCAGGGCCCCCGCGGCCCAACCAGCGCCGCGCCGCCGCCTGTCTGCGTC
>NC_041392.1:709717106-709751831 GCF_002162155.2 Triticum dicoccoides
CGGGTCACCGCCGCCGACCGCCGCCGCCTCCACACGCTTCTCTCCGTCCTCCGGCAAGTCCCACTCCGGCCGGATCCAACCTCCCACTCCGGCGAAAGCTCCAAGTCTGGCGAACCTCGGGAATCGTGCTCCGGTGAACAGTGCCGTGCCAGATCCAGATCTGGTCAACTCCCCTCGGCTGACTTCTTCCCCGAACCCTAATTTTTTTTGCAAACTTTGGCATGCTATAACTCTGCATTTGTAGCTCCGATTCGTGCGTGTAGCATATCAAAATGTTCGTCTCGACGAGTACATCATTTCATCTTATTGCATGATTCTCATTTGTGCTTATCTTGATGCACGAAATGCTGTTGGAAGAGGGCTATGTGAGGAATTTGTCCGATCTGTTTCAGCAAATGGCATTTTGTCATTTTTGCCATGATTAATGTGTGCATGCTATGATCCTGAGTTCTACATGTGTTTTGTTATATGGCATGCCATCTTTACAGAGGTGCTTGCCATGTATTTTTGTGATAATTGTGGTGACTAGCACAAGCTTGCAAAGTAGCGTAATTGGTAATGCTGATTTCAGGGACTTAGAATTTCACTAAGTCCTTGTCCTGTTTTTGTCTTTATGCCATATGTTCATGTTGTTTCCTAGTGATCCATGCCTCTTTTGAGGATGATCAGTAAGGATGTTTTGTTAATATTGTTGTGCTCTATCCATCCATGTCTTTGTTTGCAATTATGGAGCACCCTAGCTTGAATCAATCGAGCTCTACTTTTGCTATAAAATGTTCCTGGCAGATTGTTAACTTGTTTAGCGATTTTGCCGAGGATGTTGCTATTGATCCGTGCACGCTATGTTGTTGTTATTGCCATGTCTAGCTCCTATTCCATGTATTCTTGATGGGTGTATGCTTAGTTTGTCATGCCACGCTCTGTAGTGAGTGCATCGAGCTCGTGAATATGCCTACTCGGTAACTGATTTGCTCGTGTCCAAGTCTGCATCTGTTTATGTTTTTGCCATGTTCACATGCTTGCAATTGTATTTTCTGATCCCTTTTTGGCTCAAGGTCACTAAGGGACTTTTGTTAAGTGCTTTGAGTAGCTTTATGCCATGCCTTGACTTGCCATGTTAAGTTCCTGTAGCTTGTAGTTTTCATGCTCTAAAGATTGCTTCCTGATGATAACTTCCTGACATGCTGTTTGAACCTGTTAATGGATGAATTAGCCGTAGCTCAGTGTTCATCTTTTGTTAAGCTTCTTGAGTGGATCCCTGCCATGTATTTTTTGTTATGTTTGAGTGCTGTAGCATATTTATCTTGATGCATTTAGATGACTACTTGCTGATTATCGCAGACCGGTGCCATATTTGTTTAGCTTGCCATTTCCAAACCGTGCATCCGATTCCGGTGATCTTTATATCGATTTCAACCGAAATCACATCACCTTTCCAGTGGCACTCTTGGATTTCCAAGTTGAGGCCAGGTTCAATCATTCCTTTGCAAATCATGCATATGCATCACATACCGCATCCCGCATATCATACCATGTTCGTGTGTTGGTTGTTTACTATGTTGTGTGCTTCTTTCCAGTGTTGCTTCTTCGGGTTGGTTCCGCTAACGTCACGTTTGTGAGGACCCGTTCGACTACGTCTGTTTGTCTTCTTCATGGACTCGTTCTTCTTCCTTGCGGGATTTCAGGCAAGATGACCATACCCTCGAAATCACTTCTATCTTTGCTTGCTAGTTGCTCGCTCTTTTGCTATGCCTATGCTGCTGAAAGTGCATTATATCGACTAGAGGGGGGTGAATAGGCGATTTTTATGAAATTCTTCACTGAGGAATTTGCCGGTGAGGAAATTCCTTAGCGAAGAACTACTAGCAGCGGAATAAGTACTCAAAAGTAAACATAACAGAATACAAGCATAGTCATCATGATGAAATGAAGACAGGCATAGAGTACAGGAAGCGTAATCACAGGATAACACAGGATGAAGACAAGCAGACTGAAGAAATTAAACTAAGGAAATTGAGAAAGTCTTCAATCAAAGTCTTCAAACACAGATATGAACAAACACACAACACAGTTATGAGGAAATGAAAGAGTTGAGGAAATAGAACCGGTAAGCTTGGTGAAGACAATGATTTGGTAGACCAGTTCCAACTGATGTCTCAGTTGTACGTCTGGTTGGAGCGGTTGAGTATTTAAACTCGAGGACACACAGTCCCGGACACCCAGTCCTGAACACGCAACTCAGGACACCCAGTCCTCACCGTACTCTCCTTGAACTAAGGTCACACAGACCTCGTCCAATCACTCGTGGTAAGTCTTCAGGCGACTTCCAAACCTTCACAAACTTGATCACTCGGCGATCCACAATTCCTCTTGGATGCTCTAGACCATGACGCCTAACCGTCTGGAAGAAGCACAGTCTTCAAAGGTAACAAGCGTCAGATCCACTCAGGATCAATCTCTTCGGTGATGCTCAATCACTTGGGGTTTGTAGGTGTTTGGGTTTTGGGTTTTTGGTTTTTCCTCACTTGATGATTTTCGCTCAAAGTCCTCAGAGGATGGGTTGCTCTCAAATGACAAGTGTCAGTTTCTCTTGGAGCAGCCAACCAGCTAGTGGTTGTAGGGGACGACTATTTATAGCCTAGGGAGCAGCTCGACATGATAAGACATAAATGCCCTTCAATGATATGACTGTTAGGTGGATAGATATTTTGGGACAGCTGTCGCACAGCACAGCAACGGTCGGAATTTTGAGTAGCAAAATCCTCAGGGTTATCATGTTCCTCATTGTGTAGGTGCTCCGCACTGGCGAATTCCTAACTCCTCAGTCAGGACAAATTCCTCAGAGACTAGAAGAACTTCGTCTCTGTCACTGAAGAAATTGACTGAACTGTATGAGATTTCCAATGGCTTCACTCGAAGGGATTGGTAGGTGTAGGATTTTGAGTTGAGCATCACATGGAAATTTTTCCTTCGTATTTCCTCGACCCCCTTTAACAGTACGGTGTTTCCTATGACTCAAGAAAGAGAAAAACAAAACTATCAAAACGAAAGTCTTCAAGCTTCATATTCCTCGCATGAATATCAAGTCTTCACGGACACACCAATTTCTTCACTTTCAAAGTCTTCATGAAAGTCTTCATAAATACCAAAATCTTCAGTCGAAGATATTCATTTTTAGGGGTCAACTTTTCCTGTAAATATCAAACTCCTCATAGACTTATAGACCTGTGTACACTCACAAACGCATTAGTCCCTTAACCTATAAGTCTTCAATACACCAAAATCACTAAGAGGCACTAGATGCACTTACAATCTCCCCCTTTTTGGTGATTAATGACAATATAGGTTAAGTTTTCAACGGGGATAAGCATATGAAGTGTAACTACTGATATTGAGGAATTTGATTGCAAGATATAGAAGAACTCCCCCTGAAGATGTGCATAGGGAGGAATTTGCCTTTGAAGCAATGCACACTTGAAGAGTTGAATCACGGGGATCTCCCCCTATATCTTGTAATTCACACACGCATTTAACATATAATATGAAGAATTTGAAATGCATGATGAAATATGGTGCCTGATGAAATTCAGCATGCGTGCAATAATATTAACGAGGAATAAGCATGCAGAATAGTGCATCAAAAGTATCAGAGCACACTGCATCAAAAGTATCAGAGCACCATCGAGTTTAAGATTACAACTCGATCCAATAAAGTTTCAGAAGAACAAGAGTTGTAACTTAGCAAATAAAAAAATGCCCATATAGTAGACCCGCTTGAAGACTAACTCATATTTCTCCCCCTTTGTCATCGAATGACCAAAAGGATCGAAAATGAGGACTAACGCCCCGGAAGATAATCATGTTGATGAAGGAGCGCCAGCGTTGTTGGGGTCGTTTGTTGATGTAGGGCCTGCCGCAGTGTCATCCAAATCTTCATGTTCATCAGTGTCACGCGATGAAGAAAATGAGCTGGCCACCAAAGAAGGAACTTGGACCTTCTTGAATTTCTTCGGTGGAGGTGCAGACCAGTCAAAATCTTCTTTGAGACCCATGTTCTTCAGATCTTCTTCACCATATAGATGTGACAGGATTGCCCACATGCGACCGAATACTTGATGGAGGTAGTAGTGGTTTTTCTTCACTGCATTGTGTGTGGCAGTCATGTTGTGAAGAAGTGAACCAAACTGACGCTTAACCCATTTGTGATTTCGATCCACCTTCTGGTGAAGACTAAGCAGAAGTTCACAATCAGTCATCATGCGCGGAGCAGTGGCTTGAGTAGTGGACTTAGGTGCATTGGCAGAGTCATGTGTGGCAAAGTCATCATTGGTGGAATAAGATGCAACTTTGCGAAACTGACCATCAAATGGACAAATGCCTTCATCAATTACAGCTGGTGCCTTGCCCTTTCCATCAACTAAGGAATATGTCTGCTTGAGGACTTTAATTGGGGGCAAGTAGCTGAGGTGATTCTGGAAATCAGCTTTGTAATTGAGTGAAGACCTTGTCCTGAGGAATCTCATAATCCAAGGTGCATAAGGCTTCAGCTCAAACAGAGAGGAATGCCATGAACGATGTTGAATACCAGATTCTTCATGATGCCAACAATTTCCTCATCAGATGAGTCATGGCCTTTGATGGGACTGATTGTCCTCGTAAGAATATGATAGACAGTTCTGGGCACGTACATCAATTCCTTCACGAGGAATTTGGTCCGTGGTGCCTGACCTGGTTTCAAAGGCTTCATCAGCACCTGCAGGTAATGATGTGTGAGCTCAGGTTCACTGTAGATGCAGCGAGCTTCTTCAAGGGGAGGACTGAGTGGTAGAGCACGAAGCAATTCAGAGGCTGGTGTAGTGTAGTGAGTGTTTTCAGACATCCAATCCAGCACCCATGAATTCACATCTTCAGCATCTCCGATGATGTGCAGCGTTGCATAGAATTGAAGAATCAGTTCTTCATTCCAATTGCAGATGTCAGAGCAAAAGTTGAGTAGTCCAGCGTCGTGAAGAACACTAAGGACTGGTGCGAAGCACGGCAGAGATTCCATATCCACGTGAGGAATATGCTCATGGTAGAAGATTTTCTCCTTGTTGAACAGCACTGAGGAATAGAAATTTGCTTGACTGGTAGTCCAGAAACGCCTCTTCCTAATGCGAGCAGAGTCATATGGGTTGTAATCTTCGAAGAATACATGCTCGCCAAAGAAATCATCAGCCTTGAACTTTCGCTTGCCTGAGAAAGGATCCTTTGGCAGAGAAGTGTTAGTGAGTTGCATCACGACCTCAGGAATCTCAATCGCAGGTTCTTCAGGCTGAGGAATTTCTGGTTCCTCCTCAGTGGCAGTCTGCGTCGTTGGTTGTTCAGCAGCAGAAGTTTCTTCAGTGCTAGTAGCTGGATTTTCCTCATGGACAGATGCAGTGGGATGAGTTTCTTCAGAGCCCATGTGAACAGTTTGTGTGGGGGACAGAGGAATTTGCTGTAGAGGGGTGAACATTGGAGAGTTTGGATGCTGACTTTCCCAGAATTCATCACTGATTACGGGTGTGGAGCAGCCAATGTCCACATCTTCATCTTCCATTTCTTCAATGCCAGCCTCTTCAGCTGTGAACTAAGGCATAAGCGAGGAGATGATAGGTGTTGAAGGGATTGCATCCACTTCAATTTCTTCATCTAACGGTTCAGACGAAGCAGCAGAAGGAGTTTCTTCACCCGGTCCGCTAGGTATCACATATTCTTCATCAAAAGGAACAAGGTCCTTTGATGTCCTGGTTGAGATGGGAACAACATCAATCGGATTTGCAAACGAACTTGTCAGAGGCTTCATTTTCTTCGGAGCTGAAGAATCTGAAGCAGCTGATGCTTTCCTTTTCTTCACTGCAGCACGCTCTGCAGCCTTGGTCTTCTTCACATCTGATGCAGATGGAAGGATTGGAGTTGAAGTTGGTGCAGGAGCAGCTGAGGAAACTGGTTGACTTTCTTCAGGCACAACTGATGCAGTTGCCCTGAGTTCTTCAGTTTCTTCAGGCACACCACTAGTGGGTGCTCTGGCAATTTCTTCAGCGGCTGGAATGCAGTCATCAGCCCTGGAACTCACATTATCTTCAGCAGCCTGATTATCATCAGCGGTGCTGGCATTTTCTTCAGTAGGCTGAGCAGATGCTTCAGCCTGAGGAATTTCCTGTTGCGTTGGGGCTGCAACATTGGAAGTGAAGTTATTCGCAAGTTTCACAAAACGAACCTTGGCTCCAAGCCAATCAGAGTGATATGCATCAAAGTTATAACTGAGTTTCTTAATCCCAGTCTGAATAGTGACAAGTTCTTCATTTGTCATAGAGACAACGTTTTTCTTCAGATAGCGCTCTTTCTTGTACTGCGCTTTCTTGATCTGCCTGACCTTCTCAAATTTTCACTTTTCTTCTTGAATGAAGTGGGTCAGCATGTGACTCTGGCCAGGAGTCAGCTTGAAGTCAGGCAAGGGAGTGTTGGGGTCCTTGTGCCAATCATCAATGTAGTCGAGTATCAGCTTGGGATCCAAAAGCAGTGGCACTTCTGATCCTTTGGCTCTAGCGGCCCTAACTTGCCGGTCTGTGATGATTTCTGCAAGTTCATCATCATCAGCTTTGTCTTCATCAGACGACACTTGGAAAGCGACTTGCTTCTTTTGAGGACTTTGGCGAGGACCTCGTCCAGCATTGGCCTTTGTCTTCAGCAGTGAGGGGCCAGCTGAGGAACTTGGTGCAGCTGAGGAACTAGCTGAGACACCTGAGGCAATGGAGATGCCGGCAGTCCTTTGGCACAAAGCGAGATGCACAAGTGCTGAGGATTTGGTCGGAACAGCTGAAGGCTTTGGCGGAGGAGCTGAGGACTTTGGAGGAACATGAGAAGCATGAGGAATTGGCCGTGAGGGCTTTGATGATTCTAGCCTTGAGGGCATTGCTGAGGAACTTGGCCTGCGTGTAGGCTTGACAACAGAGGCCTCAGCAGAGGCAGCAGCAGCGGCAGAGTCTTCATTGAATTTCCTCACCGCTTCTCTGGCTTGCTTAGCTAACTTGGTTTGGCGCTTGGCCCATTCATCAGGATAGTCCTCACCGCGCTTGAGGCTGGTGGGATCTGCTATTTGGCCAGGTGCCAATGGAGCTCTTGGGCATGGAGGATTGAGTGCGAATTTCTTCATGTGCTTAGGAGTGACATATCTGTACTCCCTCCATTCTCTTGCCCATCTCCTCTCTATCCTCTGTTTGCGCACTTTGCGCTCATTCTTGGTTTCCTCAGTAGGTGTGCAGTACCCAGCATATATGTCATCAGGGATTTCAAACGATGTATTTACCTCAGGCCTCTTTCCTCCCTTCTGTGGCCTTTTACCATCAGCCATTTTCTTCTGTTGAGGAATTTGAACAATCAAATTCTCTGAAGAAGTATGCAACTTTTCTTCGAGGAACACTGCAAATGAGTTAAGTTGATGAGAACCTAGTGATTCAGCAGCTGACATGTGTACCTGTGAACAGAGTATAGTTGCGAGGAATTTGGAGAGGTCATATGCGTTCTCAGAAGGTTTTTCAAAAAGAACAAGTTTGTGGAATTTGACCAGATGAGTCTTGAAGATTTTCACTAAGCGTTCTTTGTCTTAGGTTCCAGAGTTGTATAGATCGAAGATCCACACAATTGAGGAATCTTGAAGAAAATTGATGCTTAGAGAAACGAATCAAGAACAGAGGACTTGTGAGGTGTTCAGTGTGTGAAGATATGAAGAAAAAACACTTTTGAAGATTTTGTAGATAATCATTCGAATCAACGAGGGCAGTAAAAGTAACTTTTATTTACCCTGGATGAAGAACATGACGAACTGGAGTGAGGAGATGTGAAGTTCGTCTGTGCAGATCTTCCACGCCCTAACTTGGCGGAGGAAGACGGCTATGGCGGCGGCGGAGTGAAGATGTCCGCGGTCGGCGCGAGTACGTCGGCGACGAGGTCGAGGCAGTGAAGCTCTTCCTCACCGGCGGCGATGAAGTAGCGGCAGCGCTAGGGTTTGAGAAGCTCGAGCTGGAGAGAGATCGAGCAGAGTAAAAGAAGTGAGGAAGGGAAGGAGGGGTATTTATAGCCACGGTGAAAAACTGCTCGCCCGAAGAAATTGGACGAACGTGCCCCTGACCCTTCTCATTCGCATGACATGTGTCACCCACGTAGTGAGAGGTGGAGATCGTGTTAGATCGTGGGTGAGTGGATAAGTGTATCATGGGATGCGTAACGGTTTGAGCGGCAAAGCCGAAAATTTAGATAAGATAGGTTTTAAAGTTCCATTCGCAATTTCTTCAGCTGACAAGGACACAGTGAAGATTTTGAACGAGTTTCAAATAGAACGCACATGAAGAATTTGTGAACAGATTGGGTTGAGTAAAGCATAGAGGGGAAGGGTCCGATCACATTCACTTAGCAGAAAACCTACTTGAAGAAATAGCAATAAGTGAATGGTGTAGAGGACATAAACTCATATATATATATATATATATATATATATATATATATATATATATATATATATATATATATATGAGTTTATATAGCCAATGAAGAAAAATGACGGAACCAGTGAAGACTATGCAAAGTTGAAGAATATTAATAATTGAGGAATTTCAACTTTTGGTGGTGGCGTGACCCACCGTATAAGAATGATGATTTTAGACACCGCGTACAATTATCGTAGGGTTCTGAGAATCAAATTCTTCGTTAATTTCTTCACACTAAGAGTGTTATTCTTCATTGATTGAAGAAAAACGTTTCTTCATGTGTTGCACATCTAAGTCATCAATTTTGCATAAGTGTTAGGATGAGTGTCCTTTTCAAAGAACATTCGAAGATTCTAGGATATTTAGCTCACACCACAACTTGCTAAATCTCTTCACATCCAAGGGCTTTGTGAAGATATCGGCTAGCTGTTCTTCAGTCTTCACATGCTCAATAGAAATGTCGCCCTTCAACACATGATCACGAAGAAAATGATGACGAATCTGAATGTGCTTTGTCTTCGAGTGCTGAACTGGGTTGTGAGCAATCTTGATGGCACTCTCATTGTCACAGAAGAGAGGCACATTCTTCATGTTGACGTCATAGTCCTTGAGAGTTTGCTTCATCCATAGCAATTGGACACAGCAAGAACCAGCGGCAATGTACTCAGCTTCAGCATTAGATAGTGATACGCAGTTCTGTTTCTTCGAGGACCAACAAACCAAAGATCGTCCGAGGAAATGACATGTACCAGATGTTGACTTGCGATCCACACGATCACCAGCATAGTCAGAGTCAGAATATCCAACAAGATCAAAAACCGAGACCTTGGGGTACCATAATCCAAGTGTTGGTGTGTGAGCTAGATATCGAAGAATATGCTTCACAGCCTTATGGTGTGATTCCTTTGGTGTAGCTTGAAATCGGGCACACATGCAAACACTAAGCATTATATCTGGCCTAGATGCACATAAGTACAATAAGGAACCTATCATGGAGCGGTATACCTTATGATCGAAGTCAATACCATTTTCATCAGTGCACAGATGGCCATTTGTGGGCATAGGAATTTTGACGCCTTTGCAATCTTGCATGATGAATTTCCTCAGTACATCCTTGAGGTATTTCTCCTGAGAGATGAATATGCCATTGTGTTGTTGGCGAATTTGAAGACCTAAGAAGAATTTCAACTCTCCCATCCTAGACATTTGATATTCTTCACTCATCATATAGGCAAATTCATCACTATAACGTTGGTCAGTACATCCAAAGATAATATCATCAACATATATTTGGCACACAAACAATTCACCATCATAAGATTTAGTGAAAAGAGTAGGGTCGAGTGAACCGGGTTTGAAGCCTTTCTTCATGAGGAGTTCCTTCAAGGTATCATACCAAGCCCATGGGGCCTGCTTGAGGCCATAGAGGGCCTTGTTGAGTCTGAAGACTTTGTCAGGATTCTTTGGATCTTCAAAACCTGGGGTTGAGCAACATATACTTCTTCCTCAAGCTTACCATTGAGGAATGCACTTTTCACATCCATTTGATATAAAGTGATATCATGATGGTTAGCATAAGCAAGTAATATGCGAATAGCCTCAAGTCTAGCAACAGGTGCAAAAGTTTCATCAAAATCAATTCCTTCAACCTATGTGTAGCCTTGAGCTACAAGCCGTGCCTTATTCCTCACCACAAGGCCATTTTCATCTTGCTTGTTGTGGTAGATCCACTTTGTGCCGATGATATTGTGCTTGCGAGGATCTGGACGTTTGACCAGTTCCCAGACATTGTTGAGCTCGAACTGATGTAATTCTTCTTGCATGACCTGAATCCACTCAGGCTCCAGAAATGCTTCATCTACCTTAGTGGGCTCTGTAATGGAGACAAAAGCATACTGCCCACAAAAGTTAGACAAATGTGAAGATTTTGAGCGTGTGAGAGGACCTGGCGCTTTGATGTCATTGATGATCTTTTCAACTTGCACTTCTTTTGCAATGCGAGAATGAGCTGGTTGTCGTTGAAGAGTTTGATCAGCGTTTTCTTCAGCACCATTTTCTTCAGCATTTTCTTCAGGTGCATTAGCTCGATGTTCTTCATGTTCTGGAATGAATTCTTTAGCAGATTCTTCAGTAGGAATGACATCCTCAGTAGCCTTGAACTTGATAGTTTCCTCAGGTGCTGGTTCATCTATCCAGTAGGTAGGTGCTGTCTTTGCGAGCCATTAGTTTCATCGAACCGCACATCTACAGTTTCAACAACTTTGTGAAGAACGTTGTTGAAGACTCTGTAGGTGTGCGAGTCCTTTCCGTAACCAGGCATAAAACCTTCATGTGCTTTTGGTCCAAATTTTGAGTTGTGATGAGGATCTCTAATCCAACATTTAGCACCAAAGACTTTGAAATAACTTACATTGGGTTTCTTATCAGTGAGGAGTTCATAGGCAGTCTTTTTGAAGAATTTGTGAAGATATACTCTGTTGATGATGTGGCATGCAGTATCAATTGCCTCAGTCCAGAAACGACGAGGTGTTTTGTATTCATCAAGCATAGTGTGAGCCATCTCAGCAAGAGTCCTGTTCTTGCGCTCCACGACGCCATTCTGCTGAGGAGTGTAGGGAGCAGATAACTCATGAGTAATACCAACTTCATCAAGATAGTCATCGAGACCAGAATTCTTGAACTCAGTGCCATTGTCACTTCTGTTGTGCTTGATCTTCACACCAAAGTTGGTTGAAGCCCGCGAGGAAAATCGTTTGAAGACTTCCTGCACTTCATGTTTGTAAGTAACAAGGTGTACCCATGTATAGCGAGAATAATCATCAACAATAACAAAGCCACATTGAGATGCTTCATTTGAAATAGCAGAATAATGATTAGGACCAAAGAGATCCATGTGAAGCAATTCAAAAGGGCGAGTGGTGGTCATGATAGTCTTTGCTGGATGCTTGGCCTTCATCATCTTCCCAGCTTCACAGGCTCCGCATAGGTGATCCTTGAGGAATTTGACATTCTCGATGCCAATGACATGCTTCTTCTTCACAAGCGTGTGCAAATTCCTCATGCCTGCATGACCAAGTCGTCGATGCCAGAGCCAGCCTTCTGAAGCTTTTGCAAGTAAGCACACGGCTGGTTGTGGTCCTGTAGAGAAATCAACAATATACAGATCTCCTCTCCTAAAGCCTTCGAAGACTTTGGAATTATCAGCTTCCATAACCACAACACAACGGTACTTGCCAAAGACAACAACCATATCAAGATCACAAAGCATTGAGACAGACATAAGGTTGTATCCTAAGGACTCAACAAGCATGACTTTGTCCATGTGTCGATCCTTTGTAATCACAACCTTACCTAGACCCAATACCTGACTTTTGCCTTTGTCAGCAAAAATGATATGCTTCAAATGCGACAGAGATAATGGAGCATCCATCAATAGATTCTTGTCACCAGTCATGTGGTTTGTACATCCAAAATCAAGGACCCACTCAGTGGCTTTGGGTTGATCATCCTGCATATGAATTAGTGCAGCTTACAAACTCATATACTTCATCAGTGAAGAATATGACATCAATTCATCAGATCAATTTCATCAAGTAAAAGAACTGATAAAGCAATATGAGGACGTGAGAAATGAAAGTTCATTTCTTCATGATTAGCCTGCATCCTATCAGGCATGCTCAGGTCTCCAGCAAATTCTTCAGACGATTACGTGCGTCTGGAGACCTGACCCTGCAGAAGAGATTAGTTCTTTTTCTTCAGCACCCACATCTGAAGGGGTGGCAAAGAGTTCATCATTCTGCGAGCTCCATACGAAAAGGATGGCATAGAAGCCAGTCCATTTCGTCTCACATAAGAGGGGTTAGAGTAAGCATAAGAGTATGCAGAGAAATTCTTCGAGGACTTATGGACATAATGATTTGAAGAATAATGCACATATCCATAATCCTTAGATCTTCCCTGCGAAACAGACGGGTTAGCACGATGATGTTCATATGAGGACTCTGCTCCATATGAGGAATTTGGTCCATATGAAGAATTTGATCCATATGAAGAATTTGATCTGGGGTTCCTATTCTTCACAGGTGGCGTCATGATTACATTCACCTGAAGATTTTCAAGGCATCTTTTGGGAACCCAGATTTTCTTCATAGGGGAGCCGTTCCTGCAGTTAGTGCCAACATATCTAGCAAATACTTCACCATTCTGATTTTTGAATAGCTTATAGGTGGAGTCAATTGACTCATCATCAGAATGAGGAGATTCACATGCAAATCCAGATAAGTTAGATGGATCAACCGGAGGTCCCTTTGCAGCAACCCATGTAGTTTTGGGGTACTGCTCAGGCTTCCAATATGTACCATCAGCATTGAGTTTCCTCTCAAAGGCGATACTCTCTTTCCTAGGGTTCCTGTTGAGGATTTGCTTTTTAAGCACATCACAAAGAGCCTGATGCCCTTTAAGGCTTTTGTACATGCCTGTCGTGTACAATTCCTTCAGCCCTGCATCGTCAGTGATACTAGCAATGTCCTCAGATGAGGAATTAGTGATAGTAGAGGCATGTGAAGAATTTGAAACATTAGCAGCACTTGAACATTCAGGTGAAGAATTAGCAGATTCACGTTCAATGCACTTCAAGCATGGAGGAACAAATTCTTCCTGAGAAGCGCTGATTTGTTGAGCAAGTAATGAATCCCACTCCTTCTAAAGATCTTCATAACTCACTCTTAGCTTCTCAAGGTCTTGCTTTCTTTGAAGAAATTCATAAGAAAGCTTCTCATGATCCGATAAGAGAGTGTTATGATGACTTTGAAGTTTGTCAAGCTTGGACTGAAGTCTCTGAAGATTTTCAGTCAAAGTTTCAGTGCGATCCATTTCTTCACCCATCATATCATCACTTTTATTTAGGATGTTTTGAACCTTTTCTAAAGCCCTTTGTTGTTTTATAGCAATCTTACCAAGTTTAGAATAGCTGGGTTTAAGGTTTTCATCAGATTCATTCTCACTTATTCAGAGGAGGTATATTTGAGTACCTTGGCACCCTTTGCCATGAAGCAATAGGTGGGAGCGTAGTCATCATCGCCTCCATCAGCCTTGTTGGTGAGGTCATTTTCTTCAGTGTTGAAGATAGACTTGCTGACGAATGCAGTAGCGAGAGCAAGGCTCGCCACTCCGGATTCGGACTCCTCAGATGACTCATCTTCCTCATTTTCTTCAGATTCAGCCTCAGAGTCCATTCCCTTGCCAATGAATGCCCTGGCCTTCTTGGAGATGCTCTTCTTGTGATATGAAGGCTTTGAGGATTTTGATGATGAGGATTTTGTGGATTTCTTCTTTTTCTTCGCATCATCAGAACTGTAATCCTTGTATTTCTTCTTCTTTGATTCCTTTTCCCACTGAGGACAATCTTGAATGAAATGTCCAGGTTTCTTGCATTTGTGACAGAGCCTCTTCTTGTAGTCACTGGATGAGGAATCATTGCTCCTTGAGGATCTTCCAAGGCGACCACGTCTTGAGAACTTTTGGAACTTCTTCACGAGCAGAGCCAAATCATGGCTCAGTTCTTCAGGATCACCAAGGCTGCTACCAGAGTCTTCATCTTCGGACTCAGATACTACCTTGGCCTTCAGTGCACGTGTTCTTCCATAGCTTGAACCATAGAGATCTCTCTTTTCAGCAAGTTGGAACTCATGAGTATTTAGCCTCTCGAGAATATCAGCGGGATCAAGTGACTTGTAATCAGCACATTCTTGTATCATCAATGCCAGAGTGTCAAATGAGGAATCAAGCAATCTCAACAATTTCTTCACCACCTCATGGTCGGTGATGTCAGTGGCACCAAGTGCTTGAAGCTCATTTGAGATGTCAGTGAGGCGATCGAAGGTTTGTTGAACATTTTCATTGTCGAGTCTTTTGAAGCGGTTGAAGAGATTGCGAAGAACATCAACTCAAGAGTCACACTGAGTTGAGGCTCCTTCATTCACTTTGGACAACCTGTCCCAGATAAGCTTTGCTGTTTCCAAAGCACTCACTCTGCCATACTGTCCTTTGCTCAGATGGCCACATATGATATTCTTCGCTTGAGAGTCGAGTTGCTTGAATCTCTTCACATCGGCAGCATTCAGAGAAGGTGTGACTGAGGGAACACCATTTTCCACAACATACCAGAGATCGTTATCAATTGCTTCAAGATGCATTCGCATCTTATTCTTCCAGTAGGGGTAGTCTGTCCCATCAAAGGTAGGACACCCAGTAGAGACCTTGATCATACCTGCGGTCGACATAACTAAAACTCTAGGCGGTTAAACCAAAATCACACAGAACAAGGGAGTACCTTGCTCTGATACCAATTGAAAGTGCGTTATATCGACTAGAGGGGGGGTGAATAGGCGATTTTTATGAAATTCTTCACTGAGGAATTTGCCGGTGAGGAAATTCCTTAGCGAAGAACTACTAGCAGCGGAATAAGTACTCAAAAGTAAACATAACAGAATACAAGCATAGTCATCATGATGAAATGAAGACAGGCACAGAGTACAGGAAGCGTAATCACAGGATAACACAAGATGAAGACAAACAGACTGAAGAAATTGAACTGAGGAAATTGAGAAAATCTTCAGTCAAAGTCTTCAAACACAGATATGAACAAACACACAGCACAGTTATGAGGAAATGAAAGAGTTGAGGAAATAGAACCAGTAAGCTTGGTGAAGACAATGATTTGGTAGACCAGTTCCAACTGCTATCTCAGTTGTACGTCTGGTTGGAGCAGCTGAGTATTTAAACTCGAGGACACACAGTCCCGGACACCCAGTCCTGAACATGCAGCTCAGGACACCCAGTCCTCACCGTATTCTCCTTGAACTAAGGTCACACAGACCTCATCCAACCACTCATGGTAAGTCTTCAGGCGACTTCCAAACCTTCACAAACTTGGTCACTCGGTGATCCACAACTCCTCTTGGATGCTCTAGACCATGACGCCTAACCGTCTGGAAGAAGCACAGTCTTCAAAGGTAACAAGCGTTGGATCCACTCAGGATCAATCTCTTCAGTGATGCTCAATCACTTGGGGTTTGTAGGTGTTTGGGTTTTTGTTTTTCCTCACTTGATGATTTTCGCTCAAAGTCCTCAGAGGAGGGGTTGCTCTCAAATGACAAGTGTCAGTTTCTCTCGGAGCAGCCAACCAGCTAGTGGTTGTAGGGGGCGGCTATTTATAGCCTAGGGAGCAGCCCAACATGATAAGACATAAATGCCCTTCAATGATATGACTGTTAGGTGGATAGATATTTTGGGACAGCTGGCGCATAGCACACACTAGTAGAAAAAGGGTCAAACGTGAAGCACATTAGTGCCGGTTTGAATTTGAGCCGGCACTAATGTGACCATTAGTGCCAGTTCCAACGGCTAGGCGGGCGGGCATCATTAGTACTGGTTCGTGGGCAACCTTTAGCACCGGTTCATGCCACGAACCGGTACTAAAGTGAGTGGTGGCAGGATGTTGTCAGTCCGGGGGCCCTCCAGCACCTTTAGTACCAGGTCGTATCACGAACCGGTACTAAAGGTCGTCCTACATAGACCCTTCGTCCACCCGAGCTCGCTCTATTCTTCCCCTTTCCCCTCTCCTCTCTGTTCTTTTCCCTCTTCCTCTCAAGCTCATCACACATTTTGCCCAAAATTTGTCAAGATTTGAAGGCCCCCATCCATTCAAATGATCACAAAGGTTAGCAACTTTTTCCTTTCATCTCTCATTGCTAGATTAGCTCGTGCAATGCTTTATATAGTGATTGATTTTTGAGTTTAGTAATTTGGGAGGAATTATATATATGTGCTAGTATTTGATCTATATGCAATTTGAGGTCAAAAATAACACTTAGTTTGCATATGTAGGTGTGGTTTACTTAGTACCTTCTAAATCTCCGTCGTAACCACCGTCGATCGCTCGCAACGTCCCATCGCCGGCACCACCTTGTGGTGAGCCTCTTGTTCATGAAGTTTTATATAAAAAAATTGATGTTTGTGTGATTTGGATATATAGTTACTCGTATAATTATCTTACCCATACGTTGTTTGTTATACATAGTGCCATGGTTTTGATATCCGTCCCCGTCGGCCCTCGTCCGGGTTATGATTCGGATGTGGTATATTCTCTTTTAAAACTATTCATTGCATTTCGTGTTTATGACAAATTATGCCCCTCAAGTTGACATAGATATTTGTATGTAGGAGGTAGTTGAACCGGAAATTCCAACCGACCCTATTGTCGAGAGGTTAAATTTAGTTGAAAGAGAAAACGAGGATTTGAAGGAAAAATTGAAAAGAATTGAGGGGGAGAAGATGGAATTGGAGTTGCATGTTGCCGATGTCGTCGATGATCACAAGATTAAGATGAAGAAAATGCGCTTGAAGATTAGAAAGATTAGAAAATATGCCATTCATAGTGAGGCTTGGTATCATTATGCTGTTGGATCAATTGTTACCTTAGTTGCAAACTTGATCGCATTTTTTGTTGCATTTAAATTCTTTAGCTAGAGAGTTATTTGTTTGTTGCATTTAAGTGTTGTATGATCTTTATGTATGAACTTTATGTATTGTATTAATTTGATGTTTTCGGTGCTATGTATTGAAGATGAGCCGGCAATGGATGTACAATGACCGATGCTCTCCCGAGTTCATTAATGGTGTGCGTACTTTTCTGCTTGCGGCTGAGGCAAACAAGCGAGCGGATGGTTTTATGCCTTGTCCATGTGCTGGTTGTAAGAATGGTCACAATTACTCTACGTCAAGAACCATTCACGTCCACCTGTTTGAGTCCGGTTTCATGCCCCACTATAATGTTTGGACCAAGCATGGAGAAAGAGGGGTTATGATGGAAGACAATGAAGAAGAAGAGGACGACGACAGCTATCCTGGCCATGGGTTCCCTGAATACGATGATACAACAATGAGGGAAGAAGCTGAGCCGGTAATGCGGGAAGAAGCTGAGCCGGCAATGCGGGAAGAAGCTGAAGAAGAGGCATCGGATGAGCCCGTTGATGATCTAGGTCGGGCCATTGACGATGCAAAGAGAAACTGCAAGTGATTTGGAGAAGAAGTTGCAGCGCATGTTAGAGGATCACAAAAAATTGTTGTACCCGAATTGCGTAGGTGACAAGAAAAAGCTGGGCACCACACTAGAATTGCTACAATGGAAGGCAGAGAATGGTGTATCTGACAACGGATTTGGAAAGTTGCTAGTAATGATAAAGGATATGCTTCCAAAGGACAACGAATTGCCCGAGAGTACGTATGAAGCAAAGAAGGCTGTCTGCCCTCTAGGGTTAGAGGTGCAGAAGGTACATGCATGCCCTAATGATTGCATCCTCTACCGTGGTGAGTACGAGGATTTGAACGCTTGCCCGGTATGCGGTGCATTGCGCTATAAGATCAGCCGCGATGACCCTGGTGATGTTGAGGGTGAGCGCCCCAGGAAGAAGATTCCTGCCAAGGTGATGTGGTATGCTCCTATAATACCACGGTTGAAATGTTTGTTCCAAAACAAAGAGCATGCCAAGGCGATGCGATGGCATAGAGAAGACCGTAAGAAAGACGGTAAGTTGAGAGTACCCGCTGACGGGTCGCAGTGGATAAAATTCGAAAGAAAGTACGGGAAGGAGTTTGCAGATGACGCAAGGAACATATGGTTTGGTCTAAGCGCAGATGGCATTAATCCTTTTGGGGAGCAGAGCAGCAACCATAGCACCTGGCCTGTGACTCTATGTTTGTATAACCTTCCTCCTTGGTTGTGCATGAAGCGGAAGTTCATTATGATGCCAGTGCTCATCCAAGGCCCTAAGCAACCCGGCAACGACATTGATGTGTACCTAAGGCCATTAGTTGAAGAACTCTTACAACTGTGGAATGGAACAGGTGTACATGCGTGGGATGAGCACATGGGGGAAGAATTTGACCTAAAGGCGTTGCTGTTCGTGACCATCAATGATTGGCCTGCTCTCAGTAACCTTTCAGGACAGACAAACAAGGGATACCGCGCATGCACGCACTGTTTGGACGATACCGACACTATATATTTGGCTAATTGTAAGAAGAATGTGTACCTGGGACATCGTCGATTTCTTCCGAGCAGGCATCCTGTAAGAAAGAAAGACAAGCATTTCAAAAGTGAGGCGGATCACTGGACGAAGCCTCGCCACCGTAAGGATTTGAAGGTGGTCTTTGGAAAGGGTCCTGGTGGACAACCTGTTCTGAATGACGCTGACGGACGCGCACCCATGTGGAAGAAGAAATCTATATTTTGGGACCTGCCCTATTGGAAAGACCTAGAGGTCCGCTCCGCAATCGACGTGATGCACGTGACGAAGAATCTTTGTGTGACCTTGCTTGGCTTCTTGGGCGTGTATGGGAAGACAAAAGATACACCGGAGGCACGAGAGGACCAGCAACGTATGCACGGAAAAGACGGCATACATCAGGGTCATGCAAGCTACGCTCTTACCAAAGAAGAGAAGGAAATCTTCTTTGAATGCCTGCTCAGTATTAAGGTACCGTCTGGCTTCTCGTCGAATATAAAGGGAATAATAAACATGGCAGAGAAAAAGGTCCAGAACCTAAAGTCTCATGACTACCACGTGATTATGACGCAACTGCTTCCAGTTGCATTGAGGGGGCTTCTACCGGAAAACGTTCGATTAGCCATTGTGAAGCTATGTGCATTTCTCAATGCAATCTCTCAGAAGGTAATCGATCCAGAAATCATACCAAGGTTAGAGAATGATTTGGTGCAATGTCTTGTCAGTTTCGAGTTAGTGTTCCCACCACCCTTCTTCAACATCATGACACACGTCCTAGTTCACCTATGCAAAGAGATTAACGTTTTGGGTCCTGTATTTCTACACAATATGTTCCCCTTTGAGAGGTTCATGGGAGTATTAAAGAAATATGTTCATAACCGTGCTAGGCCAGAAGGAAGCATCTCCAAGGGCCATGAAAATGAGGAGGTCATTGAGTTTTGTATTGACTTTATTCCTGACCTTAAGCCGATTGGTGTTCCTGAATCGCGGCATAAGGGCAGACTGGATGGAAAAGGCACGCTAGGAGGGGAACAAATAATATGTATGGACGGACATTCTCTCACTGAAGCACACTACACAGTTCTACAGAATTCCGCCTTGGTGGCTCCGTATATGGATGAACACAAGAATTTGCTACGCTCCAAACACCCGGAGCGGTCTGATGACTGGATTACACGTGAACAAACCTGGAGTTTCGCCAGCTTGTTGCAGACACGCACCATGCATGACACCTCTATTGAAGATGACTTGTACTTGCTGTCCCAGTTACCATCTTCGAATATAATGACTTTCAAAGGGTACGAGATAAATGGTAATACATTTTACACGATCGCCCAAGATAAGAAGAGCACCAACCGAAACAGTGGTGTCCGCTTTGATGCAGAAACCAAGACGGGAAAGGAAACATATTATGGTTATATACAGGACATATGGGAACTTGACTATCGATGTGGTTTGAAGGTCCCTTTGTTTCGGTGCAAATGGGTCAATATGACACGAGGCGAGGTAACGGAAGACCCGCAGTGAAGGAAATATGCCCTAGAGGCAATAATAAAGTTATTATTTATTTCCTTATATCATGATAAATGTTTATTGCTCATGATAGAATTGTATTAACCGGAAACGTAATACATGTGTGAATACATAGACAAACAGAGTGTCACTAGTATGCCTCTACTTGACTAGCTCGTTAATCAAAGATGGTTATGTTTCCTAACCATAAACAAAGAGTTGTTATTTGATTAACGGGATCACAACATTAGGTGGATGATCTGATTGACATGACCCATTCCATTAGCTTAGCACCCGATCGTTTAGTATGTTGCTATTGCTTTCTTCATGACTTATACATGTTCCTATGACTATGACATTATGCAACTCCCGTTTGCCGGAGGAACACTTTGTGTGCTACCAAACGTCACAACGTAAATGGGTGATTATAAAGGTGCTCTATAGGTGTCTCCAAAGGTACATGTTGGGTTGGCATATTTCGAGATTAAGATTTGTCACTCCGATTGTCGGAGAGGTACCTCTAGGCCCTCTCGGTAATACACATCACATAAGCCTTGCAAGCATTGCAACTAATGAGTTAGTTGTGAGATGATGTATTACGGAACGAGTAAAGAGACTTGCCGGTAACGAGATTGAACTAGGTATGGGATACCGACGATCGAATCTCGGGCAAGTAACATGCCGATGACAAAGGGAACAACGTATGTTGTTATGCGGTCTGACCGATAAAAGATCTTCGTAGAATATGTAGGAGCCAATATGAGCATCCAGGTTCCGCTATTGGTTATTGACCGGAGACATGTCTCGGTCATGTCTACATTGTTCTCGAACCCATAGGGTCCGCACGCTTAAGGTTTCGATGACAGTTATATTATGAGTTTATGAGTTTTGATGTACCGAAGTTAGTTCGGAGTCCCAGATGTGATCACGGACATGACGAGGAGTCTCGAAATGGTCGAGACATAAAGATTGATATATTGGACAGCTATATTCGGACACCGGAAGTGTTCTGGGGAAGTTTCGGATAAAACCGGAGCACCGGGGGGTTACCGGAACCCCCCGGGGGGTTAATGGGCCTCATGGGCCTAAAGTGGAGAAGAGGAGGGGCTGCCAGGGCAGGCCGCGTGCCCCCTCTCCCCCTAGTCTGAATTGGACAAGGAGGAAGGGGCGGCGCCCCCCCCCCCTTTTTCCTTCTCTCCTTCCCCCTCTCCTACTTGGAGAAGGAAAGGGAGGGGAGTCCTACTCCCGGTAGGAGTAGGACTCCTCCTGCGCGCCTCCTACTAGGGCCGGCCGCACCCCCCCCTTGGATCCGTTATATACGGAGGCAAGGGGCACCCTAGAGACACAAGTTGATCCACGTGATCATATTCTTAGCCGTGTGCGGTGCCCCCTTCCACCATAGTCCTCGATAATATTGTAGCGGTGCTTAGGCGAAGCCCTGCAACAGTAGTACATCAAGATCATCACCACGCCGTCGTGCTGACGGAACTCTTCCCCGACACTTTGCTGGATCGGAGTCCGGGGATCGTCATCAAGCTGAACGTGTGCTAGAACTCGGAGGTGCCGTAGTTTCGGTGCTTGATCGGTCGGGCCGTGAAGACGTACGACTACATTAACCAAGTTAACACTTCCGTTGTCGATCTACAAGGGTACGTAGATCACACTCTCCCCCTCTCGTTGCTATGCATCACCATGATCTTGCATGTGCGTAGGAATTTTTTTGAAATTACTACGAAACCCAACAGTGGCATCCGAGCCTAGGTTATATATGTTGATGTTATATGCACGAGTAGAACACAAGTGAGTTGTGGGCGATGTAAGTCATACTGCTTACCAGCATGTCATACTTTGGTTCGGCGGTATTGTTGGACGAAGCGGCCCGGACCGACATTACGCGTACGCTTACGCGAGACCGGTTCTCCCGACGTGCTTTGCACATAGGTGGCTTGCAGGTGACAATTTCTCCAACTTTAGTTGAACCGAGTGTGGCTACGCCCGGTCCTTGCGAAGGTTAAAACAGCACCAACTTGACAAACTATCGTTGTGGTTTTGATGCGTAGGTAAGATTGGTTCTTGCTTAAGCCCGTAGCAGCCACGTAAAACTTGCAACAACAAAGTAGAGGACGTCTAACTTGTTTTTGCAGGGCATGTTGTGATGTGATATGGTCAAGACATGACGCTAAATTTTATTGTATGAGATGATCATGTTTTGTAACCGAGTTATCGGCAACTGGCAGGAGCCATATGGTTGTCGCTTTATTGTATGCAATGCAATCGCGCTGTAATGCTTTACTTTATCACTAAGCGGTAGCGATAGTCATGGAAGCATAAGATTGGCGAGACGACAACGATGCTACGATGGAGATCAAGGTGTCGCGCCGGTGACGATGGTGATCACGACGGTGCTTCGAAGATGGAGATCACAAGCACAAGATGATGATGGCCATATCATATCACTTATATTGATTGTATGTGATGTTTATCTTTTATGCATCTTATCTTGCTTTAATTGACGGTAGCATTATAAGATGATCTCTCACTAATTATCAAGAAGTGTTCTCCCTGAGTATGCACCGTTGCGAAAGTTCTTCGTGCTGAGACACCACGTGATGATCGGGTGTGATAGGCTCTACGTTCAAATACAACGGGTGCAAAACAGTTGCACACGCGGAATACTCAGGTTATACTTGACGAGCCAAGCATATACAAATATGGCCTCGGAACACGAAGACCGAAAGGTCAAGCGTGAATCATATAGTAGATATGATCAACATAGTGATGTTCACCAATGAAACTACTCCATCTCACGTGATGATCGGACATGGTTTAGTTGATTTGGATCACGTAATCACTTAGAGGATTATAGGGATGTTTATCTAAGTGGGAGTTCTTTAAGTAAATTAATTGAACCTAAATTTATCATGAAACTTAGTACCTGATAGTATCTTCCTTGTTTTTGCTTGATTGTAGATAGATGGCTCGTGCTGTTGTTCCGTTGAATTTTAATGCGTTCCTTGAGAAATCAAAGTTGAAAGATGATGGTAGCAATTACACGGACTGGGTCCGTAACTTGAGGATTATCCTCATTGCTGCACAGAAGAATTACGTCCTGGAAGCACTGCTGGGTGCCAGGCCTGCTGCTGGAGCAACACCAGATGTTATGAATGTCTGGCAGAGCAAAGCTGATGACTACTCGATAGTTCAGTGTGCCATGCTTTACGTCTTAGAATCGGGACTTCAACGACGTTTTGAACGTCATGGAGCATATGAGATGTTCCAGGAGTTGAAGTTAATATTTCAAGCAAATGCCCGGATTGAGAGATATGAAGTCTCCAATAAGTTCTATAGCTGCAAGATGGAGGAGGACAGTTCTGTCAGTGAGCATATACTCAAAATGTCTGGGTATAATAATCACTTGATTCAATTGGGAGTTAATCTTCCAGATGATTGTGTCATTGACAGAATTCTCCAATCACTGCCACCAAGCTACAAGAGCTTCGTGATGAACTATAATATGCAAGGGATGAATAAGACTATTCCCGAGCTCTTCGCAATGCTGAAAGCTGCGGAGGTAGAAATCAAGAAGGAGCATCAAGTGTTGATGGTCAACAAGACCACTAGTTACCCCTCAAAAAAAACAAGACCACTAGTTTCAAGAAAAAGGGCAAAGGGAAGAAGAAGGGGAACTTCAAAAAGAACAGCAAGCAAGTTGCTACTCAAGAGAAGAAACCCAAACCTGGACCTAAGCCTGAAACTGAGTGCTTCTACTGCAAGCAGACTGGTCACTGGAAGCGGAACTGCCCCAAGTATTTGGCGGATAAGAAGGATGGCAAGGTGAACAAAGGTATATGTGATATACATGTTATTGATATGTACCTTACTAATGCTCGCAGTAGTACCTGGGTATTTGATACTGGTTCTGTTGCTAATATTTGCAACTCGAAACAGGGACTACGGATTAAGCGAAGATTGGCTAAGGATGAGGTGACGATGCGCGTGGGAAACGGTTCCAAAGTCGATGTGATCGCAGTCGGCACGCTACCTCTACATCTACCTTCGGGATTAATATTAGACCTAAATAATTGTTATTTGGTGCCAGCGTTAAGCATGAACATTATATCTGGATCTTGTTTGATGCGAGACGGTTATTCATTTAAATCTGAGAATAATGGTTGTTCTATTTATATGAGTAATATGTTTTATGGTCATGCACCCTTAAAGAGTGGTCTATTTTTATTGAATCTCGATAGTAGTGACACACATATTCATAGTGTTGAAACCAAAAGATGCAGAGTTGATAATGATAGTGCAACTTATTTGTGGCACTGCCGTTTAGGTCATATCGGTGTAAAGCGCATGAAGAAACTCCATACTGATGGACTTTTGGAACCACTTGATTATGAATCACTTGGTACTTGCGAACCGTGCCTCATGGGCAAGATGACCAAAACACCGTTCTCCGGTACTATGGAGAGAGCAACAGATTTGTTCGAAATCATACATACAGATGTATGTGGTCCCATGAATATTGAGGCTCGTGGCGGATATCGTTATTTTCTCACCTTCACAGATGACTTAAGAAGATATGGGTATATCTACTTAATGAAACACAAGTCTGAAACATTTGAAAAATTCAAAGGATTTCAAAGTGAAGTAGAAAATCATCGTAACAAGAAAATAAAATTCCTACGATCTGATCGTGGAGGAGAATATTTGAGTTAAGAGTTTGGTGTACATTTGAAAAATTGTGGAATAGTTTCGCAACTCACGCCACCTGGAACACCACAGCGTAATGGTGTGTCCGAACGTCGTAATCGTACTTTACTAGATATGGTGCGATCTATGATGTCTCTTACTGATTTACCGCTATCGTTTTGGGGATACGCTCTAGAGACGGCCACATTCACGTTAAATAGGGCACCATCAAAATCCGTTGAGACTACGCCTTATGAACTGTGGTTTGGCAAGAAACCAAAGTTGCGTTTCTGGAAGTTTGGGGCTGCGATGCTTATGTGAAAAAGCTTCAACCTGATAAGCTCGAACCCAAATCGGAGAAATGCGTCTTCATAGGATATCCAAAGGAAACTATTGGATACACCTTCTATCACAGATCCGAAGGCAAGACTTTTGTTGCTAAATTTGGAAACTTTCTAGAGAAGGAGTTTCTCTCGAAAGAAGTGAGTGGGAGGAAAGTAGAACTCGACGAGGTAACTATACCTGCTCCCTTATTGGAAAGTAGTGCATCACAGAAAACTATTTCAGTGACACCTACACCAATTAGTGAGGAAGCTAATGATGATGATCATGAAACTTCAGAACAAGATACTACTGAACCTCGTAGATCAACCAGAGTGAGATCCGCGCCAGAGTGGTACGGTAATCCTGTCCTGGAAGTCATGCTACTAGATAATGATGAACCTACGGACTATGAAGAAGCAATGGTGAACCCAGATTCTGCAAAATGGCTTGAAGCCATGAAATCTGAGATGGGATCCATGTATGAGAACAAAGTATGGACTTTGGTTGACTTGCCTGATGATCGGCAAGCAATTGAGAATAAATGGATCTTCAAGAAGAAGACTGACGCTGACGGTAATATTACTGTCTACAAAGCTCAACTTGTCGCAAAATGTTTTCGACAAGTTCAAGGGATTGACTACGATGAGACCTTCTCACCCGTAGCGATGCTTAAGTCTATCCGGATCATGTTAGCAATTGCCGCATTTTATGATTATGAAACTTGGCAGATGGATGTCAAAACTGCATTTCTGAATGGATTTCTGGAAGAAGAGTTGTATATGATGCAACCACAAGGTTTTGTCGATCCAAAGGGAGCTAACAAAGTGTGCAAGCTCCAGCGATCCATTTATGGACTGGTGCAAGCCTCTCGGAGTTGGAATAAATGCTTTGATAGTGTGATCAAAGCATTTGGTTTTATACAGACTTTTGGAGAAGCCTGTATTTACAAGAAAGTGAGTGGGAGCTCTGTAGCATTTCTGATATTATATGTGGATGACATATTACTAATTGGAAATGATATAGAATTTCTGGATAGCATAAATGGATACTTGAATAAGAGTTTTTCAATGAAATACCTCGGTGAAGCTGCTTACATATTAGGCATTAAAATCTATAGAGATAGATCAAGACGCTTAATTGGACTTTCACAAAGCACATACCTTGACAAAGTTTTGAAGAAGTTCAAAATGGATCAAGCAAAGAAAGGGTTCTTGCCTGTGTTACAAGGTGTGAAGTTGAGCAAGACTCAATGCCCGACCACTGCAGAAGATAGAGAGAAAATGAAAGATGTTCCCTATGCTTCAGCCATAGGCTCTATCATGTATGCAATGCTGTGTACCAGAGCTGATGTGTGCCATGCTATAAGTCTAGCAGGGAGGTACCAAAGTGATCCAGGAGTGGATCACTGGACAGCGGTCAAGAACATCCTGAAATACCTGAAAAGGACTAAGGATATGTTTCTCATATATGGAGGTGACAAAGAGCTCATTGTAAAAGGTTACGTTGATGCAAGCTTTGACATTGATCCGGACGATTCTAAATCGCAAACCGGATACATGTTTACATTAAACGGTGGAGCTGTCAATTGGTGCGGTTCTAAACAAAGCGTTGTAGCGGGATCTACATGTGAAGCGGAGTACATAGCTGCTTCGGAAGCAGCAAATGAAGGAGTCTGGATGAAGGAGTTCATATCCAATCTAGGTGTCATACCTAGTGCATCGGGTCCAATGAAAATCTTTTTTGACAATACTGGTGCAATTGCCTTGGCAAAGGAATCCAGATTTCACAAGAGAACCAAGCACATCAAAAGACACTTCAATTCCATCCGGGATCTAGTCCAGGTGGGAGATATAGAGATTTGCAAGATACATACTGATCTGAATGTTGCAGACCCGTTGACTAAGCCTCTTCCACGAGCAAAACATGATCAACACCAAGGCTCCATGGGTGTTAGAATCATTACTGTGTAATCTAGATTATTGACTCTAGTGCAAGTGGGAGACTGAAGGAAATATGCCCTAGAGGCAATAATAAAGTTATTATTTATTTCCTTATATCATGATAAATGTTTATTGTTCATGCTAGAATTGTATTAACCAGAAACGTAATACATGTGTGAATACATAGACAAACAGAGTGTCACTAGTATGCCTCTACTTGACTAGCTCGTTAATCAAAGATGATAATGTTTCCTAACCATAAACAAAGAGTTGTTATTTGATTAACAGGATCACATCATTAGGTGAATGATCTGATTGACATGACCCATTCCATTAGCTTAGCACCCGATCGTTTAGTATGTTGCTATTGCTTTCTTCATGACTTATACATGTTCCTATGACTATGAGATTATGCAACTCCCGTTTGCCGGAGGAACACTTTATGTGCTACCAAACGTCACAACGTAAATGGGTGATTATAAAGGTGCTCTACAGGTGTCTCCAAAGGTACATGTTGGGTTGGCGTATTTCGAGATTAGGATTTGTCACTCCGATTGTCGGAGAGGTATCTCTGGGCCCTATCGGTAATACACATCACATAAGCCTTGCAAGCATTACAACTAATGAGTTAGTTGTGAGATGATGTATTACGGAACGAGTAAAGAGACTTGCCGGTAACGAGATTGAACTAGGTATGGGATACCGACGATCGAATCTCGGGCAAGTAACATGCCGATGACAAAGGGAACAACATATGTTGTTATGCGGTCTGACCGATAAAAGATCTTCGTAGAATATGTAGGAGCCAATATGAGCATCCAGGTTCCGCTATTGGTTATTGACCGGAGACATGTCTCGGTCATGTCTACATTGTTCTCGAACCCGTAGGGTCCGCATGCTTAAGGTTTCGATGACAGTTATATTTTGAGTTTATGAGTTTTGATGTACCGAAGTTAGTTCGGAGTCCCGGATGTGATCACGGACATGACGAGGAGTCTCAAAATGGTCAAGACATAAAGATTGATATATTGGACGGCTATATTCGGACACTGGAAGTGTTCCGGGGAAGTTTCGGATAAAACCAGAGCACCGGGGGGTTACCGGAACCCCCCGGGGGGTTAATGGGCCTCATGGGCCTAAAGTGGAGAAGAGGAGGTGCTGCCAGGGCAGGCCGCGCGCCCCCTCTCCCCCTAGTCCTAATTGAACAAGGAGGGAGGGGCGGCGCCCCCCCTTTTTCCTTCTCTCCTTCCCCCTCTCCTACTTGGACAAGGAAAGGGAGGGGAGTCCTACTCCCGGTAGGACTAGGACTCCTCCTGCACGCCTCCTACTAGGGCCGGCCGCACCCCCCCTTGGATCCTTTATATACAGAGGCAAGGGGCACCCTAGAGACACAAGTTGATCCACGTGATCATATTCTTAGCCGTGTGCGGTGCCCCCTTCCACCATAGTCCTCGATAATATTGTAGCGGTGCTTAGGCGAAGCCCTGCGACAGTAGTACATCAAGATCGTCACCACGCCGTCGTGCTGACGGAACTCTTCCCCGACACTTTGCTGGATCAGAGTCCGGGGATCATCATCGAGCTGAACGTGTGCTAGAACTCGGAGGTGTCGTAGTTTCGGTGCTTGATCGGTCAGGCCATGAAGACGTACGACTACATCAACCAAGTTAACACTTCCATTGTCGATCTAAAAGGGTACGTAGATCACACTTTCCCCCTCTCGTTGCTATGCATCACCATGATCTTGCATGTGCATTGGAAATTTTTTGAAATTACTATGAAACCCAACACGCAGTACGGAATGACAACAGTGGATCTCAACAATCTTGCGTATGCAGACGAACCATTCGTCCTAGCCAATGATGTGGCACAGGTTTTCTATGTGAAGGACATGTCTACCAAGCCAAGAAAAAGAAAAGATAAGAAAGCGAATGCATCGTACGATGAGCCAAAGCGGTACATAGTTCTTTCTGGGAAGAGAAACATCATGGGAGTGGATGACAAGACAGACATGTCAGAAGATTATGAAAAGTTTGATAAAATTGCTCCATTCACAGTGAATACTGACCTGAGCATCCCGTTAAATGATGAAGATTTTCCATGGTTACGGCGCAAAGGGACACACACGAAGAAAAAGTTTCACACCCAAAGATCTGGGATGTGATCGGCTTCACTATCATCACTTTCTTCTGTGTTTCACACCCAGGAGGGAATCTCTGTAGTAGTTAGGGTAGTTATGTGTTTTGGCATTTGAAACGCGAAGAAATTTTATGTGCAAACAAATTCTTTCATGCCTTTACTGATTTTTAAAGTTAAGTTATTCACAAACTAGTGATTCACACTAATTTCAAATAATTCAAAATTTAAACTATTCAAATTTGGAAACTACGGGCACTAACAGAAAGTTTGGAATTTTTTGTACCTAAAGCAAAAATATTCACAAATAACTCTAAATACATAAAAAACAACTCAAAAATAAATAAAGCAAAAAAAATAAAAAAAGCCCGCCTACTGAGCCAGAGCGGCCTGCATACGACTAGAAACCCAACCTGTTGTTGGGCCAGGATGCAGGCCCGCAAAGGCCCAGTAGGCCCACAGGGCAGCACAGAACATGTAGGCCCAGTAGGCCTGCTTTGGAGAGGAGCTCGAGAGAGCTACCGCACGGGGGGTTATAAACCAGTGCGGACGTCCCTCGGCTAGCGAGGTGGGACTAAACTTGCCGCACCGCACCTGCGCCAGCGCACCCCCTTTAGTACCGGGGAGGGTGATATGATATTCGATCGCGACGACCGAATTGATGAAGTCATGAACTTTGAACATGACGAAGAAAATGTTGATCTTGAAACAACAAAGACCGGCGAGGTATATATATTTATATAAGCAGGCATTTGGTGATCATCACATGTTTTAAATGACTTGAAGATATATTAACGAATCAATCTTTCTTCTTTCATCCATCCGGATCGAGCAAATCTTCAGGCAACAGGACGAAACGAGGCCCGAACAAAAATTTGAAGGAGGGCGTAAAGTACAATATCGAGGCAATCAGACCTAATGGCGAACCATTAGCGCCTAAGAAGATTGCGGACAAGTTTATTCGTCAGTGCGGAGTTCTTGTGAAGGACCAACTCCCGATCTCCCTTCAAGAATGGAGAGATCCGGCAAAGCCACGTCCAGGAGTTACTTTTATCGACGACAGACAAAAACTTCTGCTTTGGGAAACGCTCATGGAGCATTTCACCCTACCAGATCATTTCACAGATGCATATGTGGAGAAAGTAAAGGACGCTGCTCTTAGGAAGATGGTGGTTGCATTCAAGAACCACAAGATTCGTGAATGGGCCAAGTACGTCAAGGAGGAAGGAAGACTCTAGTATTCGAGGGAACACTAGAGAACCAAAGTGCTCATTGGGACGATTTCGTGAAATTCAAGGATTCGGAATTATCTAAGGAACGGTCGAGAATAAACAAGGCCAATGCCGCAAAAAAGGATAAGTTCCATAAGCTGGGGCCAGGTGGCTATGCGGTGGGAATGCCTAAGTGGGATAAGTCTGAGAAAGAGATGCTAGATGCAGGTGTCACTCCAGAAACATTGAGCCGGCCCCCCAGGTGTAGGACTTGGTTCTATGCGCATGGGGGGGAGTTGGACCCGAAGACAGGCAAAGTTTCGAAGAAGGCATGTCTGGATGGAGCCGAAGATAAGCTACTTGTTGCAATAGAAGAGGCTCGATCGAGGTTGTTCGAGCCCAACAGAGAGAACGACGAGCTTACGCGTGCCCTGCAAAATCCTGAACACCCGAGAAGAACACGAGGCATGGACACTATTCCGTGGTATGAGGGGTTTTCGGACTGGAACGCCGACTACAGAACCCGTGCGAGAAAGAAGATTGTGGAGGAGAAGAAGAGGAAGCTAGACTATGAACACCTTCAAGGCCTAGAATCAGCGCACGTGGACTTGGCAGTCAAATTCTAGCGGCAGCAGGAGCAGATCGACTCACTTAGCCAGCAAAGGGGGTCTCAGCAGCTGCAGCAGCTAGCGGATGATCCACCATTGGATAGCATCGTCCCATCCATGCTGAGAAGCAGCGTGGGTTCCGCCCCAGGCGACACATTGCTGGATAGCTACCCAGTGGATGACATCATGGAGAACACTAACTGCGAGCTACACTTCAAAATGAAGAACATATCCATGAAGATGGTGGACGCCCTTACTTTTACAAATCCCCCCGAGGCAACCTTCCATTGCAACCCGATTCCTGCGGGCTATGCTCGTGTCTTGGTTGATGAGGTGGTGGACCAATATTCGAGGCTAGAGCTTGACATTCCTGGAGGTGACGATGAGCACACACTAGGAGAGGCCAACCATCGTATCATCCTATGGAGAAAGGATTGCATCATCTTTCAAAGGCCACCGACACCGCGTCATCTGACTCCTCGTCGCAGTCCGCCACCGAGTCAGCAGACTCCCGCTCCTCCAAGTCCACCAACGCGTCAGGCTACTCCTCCTCCAAGTCCGGCACAGCTTCAGGCCACTCCTCCTCCTCCAAGTCCGGCAAAGCATCAGGCCACTCCTCCTCCAAGTCCGGCACAGCTTCAGGCCACTCCTCCTCCAAGTTCGGCACAGCTTCAGGCCACTCCTCCTCCTCCAACTCAGCCACGTCAACCGTCTTCGCCGCCTCAGCAATCACGAAAGAGAGCCGCCTCAGCTATGGTGCGTAGCGGTACAAGTCGAGGTAGTACTGGAGGTACAGGCGGAGGCAAGCGATTTCAATATGGTCCAAGCCTCGCGCCTCTTCCGTAGAGGCCTTACAACAAGTCTGAGGAGGAAAACGTAGCCATATCGAAGGCCGAGGTGGAAGCCCATTTTGCATCGAAACCGCCACCGCCGCCAAGGGAGAAGGTGCCTGTGGAAAAGATTGACCATTTCATTCGTATGGCTAGAGCACCAGCTCCCAAGCCTGTTGACACAGACTATGAGCGCCACATCAAGAAGTTAAATCGAGCACGTCTACAGAAAGAGGTGAGCTCGAGCTCGAGCAAATCAGCTGGCAAAAGGAGCGGTAAAACCGTTCCCCAGCTGGGAGAACAGGCGGCGCAATCAATCCCCCCGCTTGTTGTGCCAACAACACATGAGAGTAGGCGCGCCCAATATTATTGTGGGCAAACCGTTAACGTTCTCGGGGTGGGCGATGTGGTAATAACCGAGGAGCATATTGCGCAGGCTGAATCAATCGGGATCACTGTTGGACAACTCCTCGATATCGAGCCCATGTCTCCGACTACAGAGGAGGAAATAAAATGGAAATATGTCCGGGGCCAACCTTTGGTTGAGCCAGAGGAGGTCCATAAGCTCCCAACGAGAATGTATGAATTGCATCAATGGTACATGGACATTACCAAGATTTCCAATCGAGAGTCCCTCATGGTGAATGTCAACAAGGATCATTACTACCATGAGAAAGTTGTGACCGTTGAGTATTCAGAACTATTTCAGCTATACAATCAAGACGCACTCGACAAATCTATCGTCAGTTGCTATTGTCTGTAAGTGATTTCTTTCTGTAATTTAAGTCTCAAGCTAGCTGTAGTGATCATTTTGATCAATCATTACCTGTAATTATCCTCACTATATTCTTTTCTGTGGTATTATGCAGGATGAAGATTTATGAAATGAAAAAAGGTGGACGCTATGGCATTGGGTTCATTGACCCAAATATTATTAATGAATACACATGGAAAATAGATCCATATCACGAAAAAAGTGTAGAGGAAAGCATGCTACAGTTCTTCAAGGAACTCAAATACAATGAAGATATACTACTTCCTTACAACTTCCAGTGAGTCACACTTTCTTGTACTACAAATTCTGTTTTTCCCTACTAGCTAGCTACATGTTTTTTCTTACATATGCCCGCTTAATTAAGACATGCAAACGTGTGTGCATGCAGATTTCACTGGATCTTGTTAATCATTAAAGTTGATGAAGGAACAGTTGAAGTACTAGACTCACTACTTAAGAAAGCAAGTGACTACACCATCATGAAGGGGATAGTCAACAGGTAATTTCAATCATTATTAACTATATCTCGGCCTATTTAATTAGTTCGTCATTTCCTGATAACAACTATTTAATAACTCATTTATTCATTTTCTTTGTCAGCGGGCAGGGCTTGGGCAAAGTTCATCGGGGCCACTCCAGGCCCATGGAAACAAAATCTGAAATGGTATCGACCCAAGGTAAGTAATTAAGTAGTACTAGCTAGCTGCCATCTCTTTAATTATCATGCTTGATTAATTATTATCTGATCAAATTCCATTCTTGTAAAGGCCCTGAAGCAGGCGCCGGGGAATGATCTATGTGCATACTACGTTTGCGAGAACATTCGCATGATGGCGTTCGAAAGGAGCAAATCTCAAAGACAGGAGTGGGTATGATATCGATTGTCAGAACACTATTCACAATTTTTACACCATTATCGATATCTAGTCACACAACTAATACACATGCATATTGATCTCCTTCTTAACAGTTCAAAGAGGTGCGGGACAAACTCCTAGCACAGGACCGCATAGAAGCAATTCAAGAGGAAATAGCGGGATTTTTGCTCGACCAGGTCATAGATCCCAAAGGAAAATACTATTACCCGCTACCGCCCCCATGAACCACTTCCAATTGTTATCGTGCTCCGAAGGCACCAATTAGCTAGGCTAATGCCTCTGGCTCCGAATGCCTCTATTCATCAACCAGGGTGTAGAATAAGTTATTCTTCACCCGAGGTAATCTTACGATCATTTCATAATTAAATTACATTTCGAATTTAAATATTTACATTCCTATTGATTCACTACGTAAAATTTGACATAAGAAAACAAAAATATAGGTCATAAGACAAGAAAATTTGCAGTTTATGTGTATTTTAGACTATGTTTTTATGTTTGTAATTTTACATAACATAAAATATTTTTTATGGTGATTATATATTTTCTTACGGTCCCTTTTTGCGTCGGAAATAAGACAAAACTTACGGAACGTAAATTTACAGTGCATTGATGGTAAAATAGAGGAGGGGGTGAAGAATAACTATGCCTCACCCAGGGTGACGAATAGCGCGACCCTATATACCCCCCTCTCAATTTTGACATCAATGCACCGTATTTTTACGTTTCGTAAATTTTATCTTATTTCATACATAAAAAGAGAGCGTAAAAAAATATATACTCACTGTAAAAAATATATTATGTTACGTAAAATTATGAATGTAAAAATATAGTGTAAAATATACTTAAAATGTTATTTTTTTGTATTATAACATATATCTTTGTTTTTTATACCAAATTTTACATATTGAATCAATATGCATGTAACTATTTATATTGTAAACGTAATTTATTTAGAAAGCGATCGTAAGATTACCACGGGTGAAGAATAGCTTATTCTGCACCCTGGTTGATGAATATATATATATATATATATATATATATATATATATATATATATATATATATATATATATATATATATATCTTACGATCATTTCATAATTAAATTACATTTCGAATTCAAATAGTTACATTCCTATTGATTCACTACGTAAAATTTGACATAAAAAAATAAAAATATAGGTCATAAGATAAGAAAATTTGCAGTTTATCTGTATTTTAGACTATGTTTTATGTTTG
>NC_041392.1:709752228-709759953 GCF_002162155.2 Triticum dicoccoides
ATATTATGATCGGTTCTACTAAAAATTTTATTTATATATATGCATAACGTGTACAATATGTAGTATCGTTAAATACCAGCAAACGAAAAATAATTAAATGAAAAACACAAAATTAAATGAAAAAGAAATCATAAACCCAAAAAACCCCAACCTTTTAATACCGGTTGGTGACACCAACCGGTACTAAAGGGCTCCCTGCCCCCGAAGCTGGCTCGTGCCACGTGGTTGCCCTTTAGCACCGGTTCGTGCTGAACCGGTACTAAAGGGTGGGGGGGGCCTTTAATGCCTACACTTTAGCACCGGTTACCAAACCGGCACTAAAGGGCCTTACGAACCAGTGCTATTACCCGGTTCTGCACTAGTGACAGCAATGGTCGGAATTTTGAGTAGCAAAATCCTCAGGGCTATCATGTTCCTCACTGTGTAGGCAATCCGCACTGGCGAATTCCTAACTCCTCAGTCAGGACAAATTCCTCAGAGACCAGAAGAACTTCGTCTCTGTCACTGAAGAAATTGACTGAACTGTATGAGATTTCCAATGGCTTCACTCGAAGGGATTGGTAGGTGTAGGATTTTGAGTTGAGCATCACATGGAAATTTTTCCTTAGTATTTCCTTGACCTCCTTTAACAGTATGGTGTTTCCTATGACTCAAGAAAGAGAAAAACAAAACTATGAAAACGAAAGTCTTCAAGCTTCATATTCCTCGCATGAATATCAAGTCTTCATGGACACACCAATTTCTTCACTTTCAAAGTCTTTAGAAATACCAAAATCTTCAGTCGAACATATTCATTTTTAGGGGTCGGCTTTTCCTGTAAATATCAAACTCCTCATAGACTTATAGACCTATGTACACTCACAAACGCATTAGTCCCTTAACCTATAAATCTTCAATACACCAAAATCACTAAGAGGCACTAGGTGCACTTACAGCTGTGATACCTATCACTTGCTTATCATGCCTCCCATATTGTTAAGCCAAGCCTCTAACCCACCTTGTCCTAGCAAACCGTTGTTTGGCTATGTTACCGCTTTGCTCAGCCCCTCTTATAGCGTTGTTAGTTGCAGGTGAAGATTGGAGTTGTTCCTTGTTGGAACATGGATATTTTGTTGGGATATCACAATATCTCTTATTTAATTAACGCATATATATACTTGGTAAAGGATGGAAGGCTCGGCCTTATGCCTGGTGTTTTGTTCCACTCTTGCCGCCCTAGTTTCCGTCATATCGGTGTTATGTTCCCGGATTTTGCGTTCCTTACGCGGTTGGGTTATAATGGGACCCCTTGACAGTCGTTTTGAATAAAACTCCTCCAGCAATGCCCAACCTTGGTTTTACCATTTGCCACCTAGCCTCTTTTTCCCTTGGGTTTCCGGAGCCCAAGGGTCATCTTTATTTAAACCCCCCTAGGCCAGTGCTCCTCTGAGTGTTGGTCCGACTGAGCTGCCTGCGGGGCCACCTCAGGGAAACTTGAGGGTTGGTTTTACTCGTAGCTAGTCTCATCTGAGTGTGCCCTGAGAACGAGATATGTGCATCTCCTATTGGGATTTGTCGGCACATTCGGGCGGTGTTGCTGGACTTGTTTTACCATTGTCGAGGATGTCTTGTAACCGGGATGCCGAGTCTGATCGGAATGTCTCGGGAGAAGGAATATCCTTCGTTGACCGTGAGAGCTTGTGATGGGCTAAGTTAGGACTCCCCTGCAGGGATTTGAACTTTCGAAAGCCGTGCCCGCGGTTATGGGCAGATGGGAATTTGTTAATGTCCGGTTGTAGAAAACCTGAAGTTGACCTTAATTAAAATACATCAACCGCGTGTGTTACCGTGATGTCTCTTATCGGCGGGGTCCGGGAAGTGAACACGGTGTTGGAGTTATGCTTGACGTAGGTTGTTCTAGGATCACTTCTTGATCATAGTGTTCGACCGTGCTTTTGCCTTCTCTTCTCGCTCTCTTTTGCGTTGGTTAGCCACCATATATGCTAGTCGCTTGCTGCAGCTCCACCTCGTACCTTTTACCCTTCATATAAGCTTAAATAGTCTTGATCGCGAGGGTGTGAGATTGCTGAGTCCCCGTGACTCACAGATACTTCCAAAAATCAGTTTGCAGGTGCCGATGATACCGTGCAGGTGATGCAACCAAGCTCAAGGAGAAGCTTGATGAAGATCTTGTCCTTTGTGTTGTTTCGTTCTAGTTGATCAGTAGTGGAGTCCAGTTGGGGTCGATCGGGAATCTGTGTAGCTTTTGGGGTAGTCTTCTTTCATTTTAGTTTCGTAGTCGGACCTTGATTGTATCTGGATGATGTAATGCTTTATTCATGTATTTGTGTGAAGTGGCGATTGTAAGCCAACTATGTATCTTTATCCCTTATGTATTACATGTTTTGTGTGAAGATTACCTCACTTGCGACATTGCTTTCAATGCGGTTATGCCTCTAAGTCGTGCTTCGACACGTGGGAGATATAGCCGCATCGAGGGCGTTACACCCTCGCCATCTTCAGGGAGTCCTTGTGTGCCCATTCCAGGGCCGCGTCGTCGTCGAGCTCCGCGTCACCGTGCTCCCTCTTCACGGCGGGGAGACCCGACTCCGTCTTCACCGGTGCGATCCCCGGCTCCGTCTTAGGCTTGACGAAGCGCGGAGGAGCCGACAAGGAGGCGCGCCGACCGCCCTCCTTAATGACGATGCCGGCGCTGCGCGTGCGCCGGCCGAGCGGTGTCTCCGCCGCGGGCTCAGCCTTGATGCCGAGCAGCGCCGGAGAGCCGGAGGAGTGGGAAGAAGCCCGTGAGGAGGACGACGAGGAGGAGCCGAACCTCCTGGGCATCCATTGCCCGGCACATCGGCGGTGAGACGGGGCGGCCACCCTCGCCGGGGGAGGGTAGGCCAGCGGCGGGTTGTTGCCACCCTCGAGGTGTGTCAGCACGCCCTCGAGCGTGCAGCCGGGGAATCCCCACCACAGGTGACACCCCTCGTTGTTCTTCGTGCCGCCCACCACCCGCGCCCCGTTGGTGGACGCCAGCCTCTGCTGCTGGCGGCGCTCGAAGTACGCCGCCCACGCCGCGTGGTTGTCGGCGGCGTACTGGGGGAGGACGCGCTGCTCGTCGGTGAGGGAGGCGCGGATGATCTCCACCTCGTCGGCGAAGTAGCCAGGGCGCGCCACGGCGTCGAGCAACGGGGGAATAGGAACTCCCCCGTTGCTGAGCCTCCACCCCGTCGGCCCGGCACGCATGTCCGGCGGCGCCGGGATGTTGGCCTGGAACAGGAGCCACGACTCCTGTTGGCGGAGCGAGCGGCGGCCGAAGCTGTTGGCCGCCGCCTCGTCGCCGGGGAAACGCTCGACCATCGGGAGGGGGAGAGGGAGGGCTCGGCGGCGTACGTGCGGGAGAGGGAGAGGGAGGGCTCGGCGGTGGCGCATGGGAGAGAGAGAGAGAGCTCGGCGGCTAGGGCTGGTGTGGCCAGAGCGAGGGAGGCCACTGGCTTATATAGTTGCGCCGCACCCGTGTGTACGGTGCGCGGGAGGGGAGGCGTCGGCGCGCCGCCCCGTGACGCGCTGCCCGTGAGGAATCAATGGCAAGGCTGACCAGCGGCAGCCTTGCCACTGATTCCCCGCGGAAAACCGAGGCGTTGGGGGGAGACGAGGCGCGGTGTCGCTGACGCGGCTGGCCCGCGGCTCTTTCGCGCAAAAACCGCTCGCCCTGGCGCCCCCCAGCGCGCCGGGTTCGGCCTGGATCCGCCGGCGCTGATTTCGACCTAGGCCGGCGAAAATCGAGCTTCTGGGGGCGCGACTGGGCCGTTTTCTCGGCGCCGGCGCGAAAAAATCGTCTGAAGAGGCCTTTCTGGAGGCGCGGCTGGAGATGCTCGAACAGATCATATATTCAGAGGTGCCTATGAAACAATCTGTTCTGCATCAAGAGCATTTCAGTTTCTCTTGTCGAATACACTTTTCTTCAGCAGGTGCATGAATACTTATTCGTCCATTGCAAAGCACGGGCAGTAGATACTAACACTTACAAGACCAGTTTCCAAATTCAAGAAAATTATGCATGGTACACTCTCCACGAAAGGCTCTATTTTAGGGCAGAAAAAACGAAGCAGCCAGCTAACTATCTGCATTTTTTTGACAAATGAGAATTTTTGGCTAACTACCAACATGGCTAGTCCTATTGTGTGCAGGCCTGATAGCGATCTCCCTATCCTGAGATATCAACGATTTATCTCTCCAATCAATAGCATATACCTCGAACGATCACAAGCGAGATCTTGGATCATTTTGACTGACATTGACGACGGCGTGACGCTCCGCAGAACCCGGCCCTCTCAACACAAGACTGTTGCTCCGGGAGGTACCGCCGGCGCCACTGCCATGGCTCCTGAACAAGAAGAGACACCGTTCGCCATCGCCGCGCCTGCACGTGTAGAAATCGAGGAGGTCCCCCTTGCACATGCGGCTCTCGTCCACGAGCAGCCTCCAATCGGAGCCGATGACCCGGTACGCCTTGCTGGAGTTGAGGTAGCGGAGGCTCACCTCCTTCTCACGGCCCTCCGCGTCGAGGACCTTGACCGAGACTTTGTTCTCGGCGTTCAGGCCGTCGTCGCGGAGCTCCTCCAGCTCCGGGAAGACCTCCGGGATGGAGCCAGCACGCACAGCCTTCTCGGTGAAGCGCAACCGGTTCTGCCCCGTCTGGACGTCGGACTGCTCCAACACCCTGGACAGCGCCCAGTCGGCGTCGTACACGCCGAGGCTGTCCATCACCTGCCGGTGGCGTGCTTCCTCTGCGGCGTCGATGCGGGAGCTGGGATCCATGGCGCCGTTCATGCGATTGCGCAGGCGAGATCGATCTATCGTAGGATCGTTTAAATGGTATAGGAACGCCCGTTCTTGTTGGGGCTAACAGGAGATTGATCTTGTGCGGGGTATTCTTTTTTTCTTTGCGAAAAAAGGATTGTATTAATCAATGGAGATCATTACAATCCTGTTGGCAGATGGTGCCAATTTCATCAGGTCCATGGCGAAGCCAAACAGCAGTACGAGGTACAGAAATCCCCATCTGAGCTAGGGAATGGCTAGCTTTATTTCTACTCCTACTCACAAGCATGGTTGTGGGTACCGCCCGAGAAAAATGGTTACCGCGCGGTTACCGAGATTCTCGCCGGCCCACGAGAAAGTCATATCCCGAGCAAAAAATCCCGAAATTTTTGAATTTTTACCTTTGAACCTGTGCTAGTATAGATGGACATCTCAAGAATATAACTAGAGTTAGATATGGCGTGGTGGTAAGCATGTACTTCCGGCAGCAGGGTGACGTAGGTTCGACTCTTCATCTGAGCAGTTCTTTTTTTTGTTTGTTTATTTTGCAAAATATGTACTTCCTCTGTAAATTAATATAAGAGCGTTTAGATCACTAAAATAGTGATCTAAAGTTTACAGAGGGAGTACATGAAAAAAGATAGACTATATACCCAGGAGTTGAACTCGCGACCTCTTTGCCTAGCAAGTGTAGGCGTTCAATTGAGATACCGCTCCTGTGGCTAATATCTATTCAGTTGCTATCTATGTTGAGGCTAAAAGAATTTGAATTCAAAATTCAATAATAAATTCGTCCGAAATATATTCGGTATTTGTCGGTTACCGTGGTAACCGAGGATCTCGCCCCCCCATGAGAAAATCCGTCCATTCGAAATCCAAAACCTTGGTTGTTGCTGTTGCTGCTTTTGCTACTGCCACTGCTGCCTGTCACGAAACCGTCAACCCGTGGTATGAACAGGGCAACAGGCATCTTGGCGGGGAGGCTCAGCAGCGGCGCCTCGGACCGCATCACGTTGACCGCCTGCCTAATGGACGGCCTCATGCTGCTGTCCGGGTGCGCACACCAGAGCGCGGCGACCATCACACGCCCCATTTCCCCGCTATCGAATTCGCCTTCTAGGCGCTCATCGGCGGCATCCAGAATACAGCCGTCGTTGAAGAAATCTCAGAACCATTGCACCATGTGCATGGCAGATTCTTCTTCGTCTTCCTTGGGGATGATTACGAGCGGGCGCCGGCCATTGGCAATCTCAAGGACCACTACCTCGAAGCTGTAGACATCGGACTCGGGGCTTGCTCTACCGGTGACCATGCACTCTGGGTCCATGTACGCCATGGTGCCAGTGAGCACCGTCGTGTGTGATCCTCTGCCATGGTCGACGAGCCTCGCGAGGCCAAAGTCGCCAAGCTTTGCATTGAAGGACGCGTCCAGCATTATGTTGCTCGGCTTGATGTCTCGATGCAGAACGCATTGCTCCCAAACCTCGGGGAAGGTACAGAAGCGCAGCCCTACACCGAGTACAATCTCATGCCTACAGAGAAAGAGAGATAAGTAGAGAGTTTTTTTTACCATTAGATAAGTAGAGAGTTAATTGAGTAGATAACACACTAGCAGGCAAGCAAATTGACATTCAAATCTGAGTACCTAACCTGAGTGGCCCACGCTTTTTTTGTTGTGAATATGAGTGTCGAGGCTTCCACACTACACCACAACACTGATGTAAGGACAAAAAAACTGCCGGGAGAAGGCACATTAAAGGGCAGACAAACTGCCGGCACAGGTTTTCTCCCGGCAGATAGAACTGCCACGAGAACAGCTGTCGGGGATTACTTCTCCCGGCAGATACACTTCTCCCGGCAGTTTTGTTGCCCTTGCCCATCTATTTGCCGGCAGTCCATTTTCTCCCGGCAGATTGTTCAAGAACATGAAAGTACAATTGCCAGCAGTTCAACTGCCGGCACAAGCAGGTTTACCCGGCAGTTATTATGCCAGCATGTTGATTTCACTAGCAATTTGTTCTGGGCATCCCTATCCATTCATTATGTTCAGGCAATCATGACATATCACACTATTTATACATACACTTCATCAATCAAAGTAACATATAGGCATCATCAAAACCGTAAACTTTATTCGATAAACACAACAATACAAGTAGGCTATTCCAGAAAAGAAGTACATATAAGCTTCCATATATAAGGAGGTTGTTCCACAAAATGAGAAGTACATATATGTTTCTAGATGTATCACACTACCAAAATGTAGTACCACAAAAGTAGTACATAAATTTCTAAATTTGCCACAACCAAAATGAGCAGAGCAAGTCTCCAGGTCAACAAATAAGGTATATGACATTATCACTCCATCAACTTAATTGTAGGTATTTCAAATCTTCAACAGCTTGAAGGTCCTTCCAAACATCCGTGAACTTGCATACATTTGCAAAACCTGCAACAGAACAGAAATTCAAAATGGAGATTATAGCTATGGCAGCAGGTAAGGAAGCAGTTAAGAAAGCAAGATAAACACAGGAAAAATCTGTGAGCTGCAGACCACATATAATCTGGGACTAGAAACAAAGACCAGGTGATATTTAAGTGACTAAGGGCCAGTTCTACAACCCTTTGGCTTCCATATAAAATTTTCAGGGCTTGCATATGAAATTTTTTGCAAGGCTTCAGCTGCTCACACTGATGGCATGGCATGACTGCTCACACCGAGACATGTATGTGCTTTTTTATTTGCAAACATATGCTAAATGTGAGGCTTTTGTTCTCTATGACATATGTCCAAAACTTGATGTTCATGATTCTCTATATGTGTCCTGCTACTTTCTAAATTTACGTACATATTTCCTTTTCAGAACTACAAATTTTTCTTGTCAACAAAAGCTCTTTTTATGCTCTCTATACATAGTT
>NC_041392.1:709760200-709771082 GCF_002162155.2 Triticum dicoccoides
CGTCCCCACAAACCAAGTTGAATTAGCCTAAGAAATTTAACTAAGGCTTTGTACAAACAGACAGATAAACAAGCTGATTTATGCACTGGTTTGTGACCATGTGCTAGTATGTTTATTGGTCAAGAGTAAATCGTAGATTTGAAAACAACATTAGAAGGAAACATATACAAACAAATAAGCTCATTGAAGTAAACATATGGTTATCAGAAGATTCAGAACCAATGTAAGCCATTAGGAATGTAAAACCAAGAAGCACGGTGCAAACTAGGAAGAACAGCATGGACCAAAAAGTGCAAACTAGGAAGCAAATATGACACATCCTTTCACAGTTCCAATTCCAAGAGTTGCAGCCACTATTATTGCATGAAATGTTTTTTTTTTGTAAACTTGAGTACTGTACAGATTTCAAGACATGAAAATTCTTGGAAACATGCAAACAAAAATACGAAAGATGATTATGTCGTCTACAACTCTACTTCAAGAACCAGCTGGCATGCAAGAATAAGAAACTATATCAACAACCACAACCGGCGGCATTCTTTTCTAATTTATTGTGATGAGAGTGTGAAGCATGATTGCAAATAGTAAAAACCATTATCTCTGGAGAACGTAGAGCAGTCAGTGGCGGAGCTTGAAGGAAATCTGAGGAGGGGCGAAGCTACAAGAGAAAAAAAAATCAAATACATAATGTATACAACCAATTAGATATTTATATCGAGAAACTTGGATAATTTATATTCAACTGAATCACTTCTTTTTCTTTTGCAAAATGCATCAATTGTTTCCCTTAAGCAACACTACTTCCTTCTTCTGTAAATGAGACTTTCTATTCAGCACAAAATCTAATTGACAGAATCAATGACCTAACTAGAATTTTCCCCAACTAAGAAAGAAAACTCAGAATCAAAATACTCGAAATTTCCACGACTTCCAGAGGGGAGAGAGAGCCAGCAAGGGCATTTTACTCACCATCTCAATGCAGCACTGCGCGTGGCGACGAGACGAGGTCAGGACTGCAGAACCGGAGGGAGCCCCTGACCACCAATCCCTAGCCTAGTCGGCTGCCCGCCAGCAGCCACCCCCATGCCGGCAAGCCACAGCGGCCGCCGTCCAGTCCGCCGGTGCACCACGCCCCCACCCCCACAGTCCCACACTCAGGTGTCGGTGGTCGCCGGTCAAACAACGAAATCTGAGTTTGGTCGCTCGCTGAGGAGTCGCTTCGTTCTTCTCCAGGCACGCATCAAGGAGGTGCTTACTGCCTAGTAGATGATTAATGGGTCCGCCGTTGAGAGCAGTAGATGCAAAAATAGACCTCAATCAAGAAAAAGAATGACCCACTTAGACCTCCTCAGCTAATAGCCAAGAGAAACATGAAATTACCTCCTCAGCTAATAGCCAAGAGAAACATGAATATTACCTCCTCAGCTTGCTTGTGGTCGTATTCCTGCTTTTGCCATGGACTTGTCCACTTCCAACTACATACATAGAAGGAAAGTTTTTTAAGCAATCAATGCAATGTTAGTGTCCTTGCCCTGGTTCATCTTTTAAACCATAACAATGAATCAGCATTCCTTGCCATAAGCAATCCATAAACATCAGATGGGAAACTTGACAAGTGAAAATAAAGGATTATAAATAGAGAATTGTGTTTTGCAAAGTTGGTATTATGGTATTATAATAAGCAAAGAAAACGAGCTTGTTACTTAATTATACTTTGACAGCTTGTACATGAGCTTTTCACAACAACAAAATAAGACATCTTGTACATTAGCTTGTTCCTTATACTTCCACATCCAGGTAAGCGAAAACAAAAAAACACTTGCACTTATAGTTTTTTAAGTGACATCCAAAGCCATGAAAGTAGGCTGCTAAATTACCACAATATTTGCATAAGATGGAAGCTCATAAAAGAAGCGCTTATAATTAAGTAACAGCATGAACCAGAATGAGTAGAGTATCTTACATATGTTTTGGTTAGTACACAGTGAGCCGATATCCAATCTCCCTTCCATACACAAAACTTCGAGTAGTAGTGAATTCATTTCGTAAAGCTCACTGTGTACATATATGAACAAGATCAAAGACCTACCCATGAAGAATTTTTTACCAAATGAGCATTGCACCCAACTTGTTAGGCATACAAATAAGCCACCAACAGTAAATGCCATCTCATTCAAATACTATGCTTGTTACCCTATGAACCATGAGGGTAGAATACAGAGAAAATAACAAGATAGAGCTCTATTTCTGTTTCCAACAATAAGGCAAGTGCACAGCCTATGGTACAGTTCACCTAATGCCACAGTTATTACAGTTCAACAGGCACAACTATATTTAAGTGAACTGTGTCTAATTGTACCAGTGTGTATAGCCAATATGCGTCCATGTAATATTTCTATTTATTTGTTTGGAGAAAATCTTTGTAAAATGTGTAGTCCTACAATCAAGCACTCTGCAATATAGGAAAGTAAAACTCAAACAAGATAGCACTTGTTTGCCCCTGATGCAACAGAAGCCTAAATACAAAAGCTATAGAAGTTAGGTTACCTGGAGCAAAGATTTATTTAGGCTAACAGCCTCTTTGAGGTTCAAAAGGATTAAATCAGAACCCTCACCTACAGATAATACAAATATTACATCAAAGCAACCAACGGAACCACCACTGATTCGACTTGCCTGCTTGTTCTTCTCTCATAAGAAGATAATAAATCCACACACCAACACTATTGCATTCACCAATCCCATTCAAAGAACTCCTGGCTCCATCGGCTGCACGAGGATCATTAAGAAAAGTAATAGCATCAACAACATCATCTAGGACAAAAGCAGAAAAACGAAAATGAGGGCAACAAGGATTCGGCGCGCACGCCATACAGCGTTACAATCTTTGCGCCCTCTCCGAAATGGTGAGATTCTGTTGTGTGGCGACGCACCTTAGGGAGGAGTCCTACTCGGGGGAGGAAGCTCGCGAAATAGGGCGGTGACGAGGGAAGGCGTTCGGCGGAGGAGGGTGGTCGCCGGTGGAGTGGCTCATCGGCAGTGGTTGTCCGTGTCAGTTGGGTGCTCGGCGGTGCTACTGTGGGGTGGTTCGGGGCGACGACCGCAGTGGTCGGGTGGAGGGCAGTCATGGGCGGTGGTGTGGTAGGGGCCAACGGCGGGGCTGCAGTGGTGGGGGCCGACGACGGCTGCGGCTGGGTTGAGGACGGCCGGCGGCAATGGGATGGTTGGGGGCGGCGGTGCTTGCTGGCGCTGTTGTGGGGTGGTTGGGGCGACAGCGGCGGTGGTCGGGGTGGTGGCCGACGGCAGGGCTGTGGTGGTGGGGCGCGACGGCGGCAATGGTTGGGTGGAGGGCGGCCGGCGGATGATCAGATCTGGTCGAGGGTAGGAGTTTTTTTCTAGAGGTCGAGGAGTGGGACGTCGATTTGGGGTGGCTGCGGCCTGGGTTGAGGGTCGGCGCGTCTATAGTTCGTTTGGGCCTTTCGTACCTCGCGCGCTTTCCCTCACCAGCGCGCGCTCAGGCCCAATATTTGCTCGGTCTCGCTCCCAACAGGGTCCCGGCAGTAAATGGGCCAGGTTTGAGTTCTCCCGGCAGATAATGTGCCTTAAAATGTACCGGCAGTGTGTATGCCTTTGTTGCTCAGGTTCTAACGGCAGTTTCTATGCCTTGAGGTACTTGTGCCGGCAGTAACAAATGTCCTGGCAGTTCATTTGCCCTTGCTCAGCTACTTCTCCCGGCAGTTAACTGCCCCTAATCAAGTGTTGTGATGTAGTGCCATTCGGCATGAGATCGTACACCGAGCAACATCATTGTGAATATGAGTACATAAATTTTTTCATGTAACTCACTTTAGAATATATTATATATAATATATGAATATATTTACAATGATAAAGTAGTATATATAATACTATATGGTAGTATATGAGACATGTGAGGTAACTATCCCTAGGTGGATTTTTCCTTATATATATATATATATGGTAGTAGAGAGAGAGAGAGAAAATGCATCCTACTACCGGGTATCATAGCTTGCTAGGGACATAGCTATCATGACCACACAATGCATGCGCCGTGATCCGTGCTGGCCATGTGAGGACTAAATTAAAGAGGTGTTTGTGGTGTGCTTTGCAGCCCATGTAGCAGATAAAAGCTATGCCACTGTCAAGATGTAGTGGTCCATGTTGTTGTACGTGAGTAGAACCTTTTCAAAAATGTGAATGTTTTTTAAATTCGCAAACTTTTCAAAATGCATCAAATTATTTTTAATTCATAATACTTTTAAAATTCTTGACCAATTTGTAAATTTCATGAACTTTTCTAAATTCGTGAACATTTTTAAAATCCACAACTATTTTTAAATCCAGTAACATTTTTTAAATTCATGAATATTTTTAAAATCCACAAATATATTTTTAATCCATGACCATTTTAAAATTCATGAACTTTTCTAAAAATTGTGAGCATTTTTTAAACTTGTTTCAAAAACGGAAACTTTTTAAAAATTTGTGGACACTTTTGGATTAGCAATTTTTTGTTGAAATCTAAGATTTGTTTGAATTTGAAAAATTTTGAATATGAAAATTTTCAAATGCATGAACATTTTTTGAATTCGCGTACAATCTTTTTAATTCACAAACATTTTTTTATTAGACAGAACTTTTCAAAATTAGTAGGAAAAACCGACCATTTTTCGGACATAGCGGACCACCATCAGCCAAAAAATATAGCACGCAGGCGAGTGGGACGAACGGGCGAGCCTAATGGGTGGTGGCTCATGTGCCCACCCATGTCCGTTTTACTAACAAGTTGGTGCTTAAGGGCATCTACAAGGCTTCAACGCTTACATGGGAGCTTAGGAAAAGAAAAGAAATATTTTTATGTTGAGCGTTTGTACTAGAGTCCGAATCTCCAACGCTAGCCATAAATTATAGGCGCTACCCAGAATGAAAACAGGACAGAAAAGTTCGCTAGCACCCGGTGATAACTTTTGCTCCAACGGTAGCAAATATCCTGGGATCGAACGGGATTTTGCTGAAACGGCTGGGAAATAGATTCTGGGGCCTGTGCTCTTCATTGTAGACGCCCTAATAAGGTGGAGACCTCCTATACAACGCGGTGTGCGCCACCAATCGATTCCCGCGCTAGAAGGGAGCAACTTGGGCCGAGGCCCATTATCTCGCATGACAGTTGGCTGTATCGCTCACACGCACGTGATTCTAAAACAAAGGATTGATCGCACGCTCCCTAGATGCTACTCGCTGGTAGACCTGTGAACACGAATAGTGACAGTTGACCAAGACATATGACGTGGAATTTTTGGAAATAGTGTATTTCAATTTGTAAATTATAAAAAAGTTCATGAAATTGAATATATTCATGCATTTTGAAAAAGTTCATGATATTGAATATATTCATGGATTCGAAAAAGGTATACAGAGTTGAACAAAGTTCACGGGTTTTCAAAAAAAAGTTCATGAATTCAAAAAACATTCAAGAATTTGAAAAATGTTGAATAATTTGAAAAAAGATCACGAATTTTAAAAAGTTAAAAATTTCACAAATTTAAGAAAACAAGTTACTGAATTTACGATAAATATTTACGACATTGACATAAAAGTTCACAAATTTGGGGAAAAATCACAATTTTTTTAAAAATATGTAAATTAAAATGAAAATAAAAGGGAAAAGACGAACAAAAAGGCCAAAAATTGTCCAAAAAGCGGACAAAAAAACTACCAGAAAAGGAACGTGAAATGAGGTCAAGCGGTCCCCCACTCATGGCTTGCTCCGCACCATCGCGGCCAAGTCGGGCCCGATACTATTAAAGGCTTTGTTGAGATAAGAAATTCGGCCGGAGCGCAAACAGTCCAAGCCGGTTATGGTCTAGTCCATCTCGTAGGTTGCGCTCGTGTCAAGTGCATCACTAAATAGGCGGCCCAGTGCGCAGGAGGCCACTGGCCACTGCCTAATTTTTTCTAATATTTTTCATGTTCTTAACTTGTTTTTTACCTTTTTCTATTTTTGACTAAATTTGCAAAAATTCTAAATATATATTTTATAAAATTATTTACATAAAAAATGTTAACTAAGCATTTAAAAATGTTAATTTTTTATGGAGAAAACATTTCTCATGTACACAAAGTTATAATAAAGCAGCACATATTATATGGATCGCAGGGAGTATATAAAAAATATACAATGTGCATGAAAAAAGTTGAGCGTGTATTTAAATAATATTAGTCAATTATTTGAAAAATTATTCATGAAGCACATGAAAAATGTTAAATGTGCATAAAAAATGTTTTACAAGTATACGGGGAAATATAAAAAAACAGATACAATATGTATGAAAAAAGGTCATCATGTATTTAAAAATTATTAAACATCTATTAAAAGAAGTTAAACATGTAGAAAAAAATTCCTGGTGTATACAAAAAATGTATATTTTGTGTGAAAATTTGTATTGCCATTAAAACAATTGTTCATCGTGTATTGAAAAATGTTGACGATGTATTGAAAATATGTTAAACGTGTATATAGAAAATGTACTCGATATACTAAAAATTTAAAGTGTGTATGGAAAAGTACAGAACAGAAAATATTAGATTTAAAAAACATTAATAATGTATGTCAAAAATGTTAAACATGCACATAAAATATGTTTTTAATGTACACAAAAATATAGAATGTGTACTGACAAAATATGACATGTGTTGAACAAAAAAGAAACTGATCTAAATCGGCAAAAGAAAAACAAAGAAACCCAATAAAAACAAAGAAAACAAAAACCAAAAAACAGTGCACGGAATGAAAACAATAAAAAACAAGGAAGAAACAAAGAAATAAACATATGAAAACCATGAAAGAAACGAAGAAAATAAAGGAAGTAGGAAATAAAAGAAAAAACCAATGAAAACGGAGAAAGAAACAAAAGAAAACCAAGGAAACAAAGAAAAAACCAGTACAAACAGGAATAAAATGAAGAGAACAGGTGAAAAAAAGAAAGAAACATGTGAAGAAACAAAATAACAAAAAGAAAAAAAAACAGCAATGAACACAGTTACCAGTGAGCGGGCAAGCGTGCCTGAGCGAGCGAGAGTGCTATGAAACGCGTCGTCCCAGCATTGTACAAAACAGGAAAAAAAAAAGCTTCAGGCGAGACAGAAGCTACTCTCGCTATAAGCGAGATATAGCTCTAATGATCTGACACAGTCTCACCGTGACCTAGCGATGACGCTGCCGTCACCATCCTTGTCCATGGCACATCCACCTCTCTGTGGCCGATAGTGCCTCACCCTCTCTATGGCTAGTGCCACCTCCAGCTCTAGGAAAATATCAATGTGTTGATCCCATGCTCTCTGGATGTAGGGTTGAGGTATAGAGGAGGAGCATGTCCCTGGCGATGGCGAGCTCTCCTCCGTGTCCTCGGTGTCGCACTCTCCATCACTATCGTCTTGTGGAGGTAAGTGGCGATTGTCTGTCACATGTCCTCCCTTCCCATCCCGGCCTTCTGGCGCATGCATTGCCGGCACGGGGCACAACACGAACAAGCCGACTGAGTCGATGCTCAGCCGTGTAGGGCTGCATGTGCTGGCCGCCACGCGTGCTGGTTGTTTGCTGGCCGCGCGTGTGCTTGCCGCTTGCGTGCACGACACAAACATGGTCATGGCGCGGCCTCAACTTTCGACGCACGATCGCCGCCTGAGTTTGTGAGCACGCCGTCGGCCCGCCTCCACTTACAGCAAGTTGTTGACTCGTCGGTGTGGGTGCACATAGCATGTCCGATGAAATTTTACGTGTAGAGAAAGTGTGTTAAAAGTAGGGATTAGAGTTGTTTTGTGGTATAAATAAAAATATTGAGACGGTCACATTCAGACACTGATCGGACGCGTCCACGAACGTTTGAGGTTCAAAACTAGTCCATCCTTTTGCTCTCGTATGCCCTGCATCGTCATTATAGTACAAAACCCATCTATGCAGCCGCATCCCACGGGCCCGTAGGAACAAACAAACAAACCCTTGGCGTCAAGAACGAGAACGTACTGACTCTCGCTTACCAGACGCGTGTCGAGCCCCGACTGGCCGCCGGGCCCCATCGCCGGCGGTCCCGGCTCCGCCTCGCATGGTCCGCCCTGCGCCCCCCGTCGCTGTCCGGGCCGGCCGGTCACGCGCGCGCACCCGGGCCGGAGGGAGGGAGAAAAAGATGAACATCACGTCCCCCGGTCGCATCCATCCATCCGTCACGCTTGACCTTCCGCAACCAGGCGGCTGCCACTTTGAACCCCCTCCACAATCGGCCACAAGTGGATAATGGGCGGGGGATCCGCGCCAACCTGTTCCGGAAAAGAAACAGCGACGGGCAGCGACGATTGCGCACGCGCGCACGGCACCCCTCCCCCGTTTCCTTGACCTTTCTCCGCACGATATCGCCGTCGCCATGAGAGTGTGACAAATCATGTGTGCCGTAATCGCCATTTTTTAGGTGGATTTTATGGCCCAACCGTGCCGTGCAGTCCAATTATCTATGCTTGTTTATGAGTAGCACCGGTCAGTGTGAAGATCAGGTCACAGAGAAAACGCAACAAAGGAGGAGGAGAAGCCACTGTATTATTTTTGCGAGAATACTAAATCAGCAACAATTAAGATGGATCGGGGGGAATACGGATCGGATGGAATACTTCAATTTGCACGAGAACGACACGCGTGGTCCATGACACTACACCGAGGCCGTCGTCAGCACGATACGGCTTTGCTTTCGTTGATTTAATTAAAATTATGGGCCGGCTCAACATCAACTTTTCATACTACTTAAACTTTCTTTCGCACATATATAAATAGATGTTGTTGACAAGTACCAACACTCCACATAGTACTAGTATGGTTTGATTTTCCTCCCATAAACTAGGAGCATCATATTGATCACCTGGTGCGTGACCAAACCATGCCATTGGACAGGGCGCATACACTCAACTTCAATCCAACACACAATGCCAATATATAAACGTTAGGTCCGGGAAGAAGACCGAAATATCCAAACGGAACCTTATGCGGGCGTTTTGTCGTGTTTTTCTTTTTTAATTTATTAATTTAAACAGATCTACTACTTATTTTATCCTAGTTATAATAAGATGGCTCTTGAGTTAAGAAAAATCGAACTGGTGCATCGGTATTTACTGTTATTTTCTATTTCCCCGACAAATTGTTGACACATGCTTTGCTAGGAGGGTGCCACCAAACGTCATTCTTGCCTCGACGGGGTTCATTTCTCTCTTTTTAGTATCAAACAACTAGATCATGGCATGAAAGCCTTGATTGTGTCCCATTAGATTTCCGGGATCATAAATTTAAAGACATTATAACCGAGCACTTTTCCAGCCCTCTCAGGCCTTCAACATTTTTGGCCGTCGGATTCGTGTTAGATTAGTTTCTGGCCGTCAGATCTTGCTCTAAACGATAGTTTATCGCGAACTGGGCTGGGTGTCCTAATAGGCCGCTATTCTGGAAACTTATTTAAAGCCCTGTGGTTAACTGGGCTTCTACCGGGCTGCTATGCAAGCCCAGGTACAGATCGCCCACGACCCAACAATCAACACGACCTCTTTCCTCTCTCTCTCGGTCGGCAACCCTGGTCACGCCGCCCCCATCGCCATCGTAGCCGCCGCCTCCTATGCCGCAATCAGCCCCGTCTTTCAAACCCATCCCTCTGGATCGCAGGCCCTCATGGCGCCGCCATCAATCCCCTCGACTCTGGTGGTGCCTATTCTGTCTTCCCGTCTTCCGCGAGGGGATCCAGCGGACGCGCAGGATGCGGGTGCCCGATCCTCGCGCGACATGCAGCGTGGAGTCTGCCAACGTCATGCCGGAGCCCCAACACTGGATCCATTCTTCGATCTCCCGTGCCGGTGGCCGAGGCATGGCGATGTGCCGATGCAGCTCCTGATCTCTTAACGTATGGGTATGTTACTACCTCAATTTCCGTCAGATTTTTCTTGAAGTTGGTTGACACAGAGGCTATCCAATAATGATTTGCTCCCTTCCAAAAAGAAAGAAGAAAAAGAATCCAGTAAGACCTAGGTGTGCCACGGCCATTGCGGGTCCGTCACCCGGACAGCGGGCTGTGCCAGTCCCCTCTTCTCAGCCGCTCGGCGTCATATGGGAAGGGGCTCAAGAGAAAGGATGGCGGCGGAGGTGAGTATGGGCGGGATGTGCCGTGGCCGAACAGTCGCATATACTCTCTCTCTCTCTCTCTTTCTTCGTTGAGGACATGTTTGATCCGCAGTGTCTCAGGTGGGCGGGAAGAAGTGAGAAAAGGCAAGAGGAACCCAAGACATGTTGCGGCGACCGGGTGATGCAGGACTGGCAGAACCCTAGCTGGTGCCTGGTGGAGGCTGCCATGAGATCGTGCAGAGGGAGGTGGACAGGAGAAGGCCGACGGGTGTTTCAGTCAGTGCTACAGAATCACCGCTGGTCTTTGCTCGCTGCCTCCTGCTTAGCAGGTACGTTACTTGTTGTATTCTTAGAGCATTACTAGTAGTACCCCTAAACCCTCAAACCCTCAAAAATAACCGCTTTTTTACGGGTTGAGACGAAAAAATCGCAAAGAATAGAACCCCTTAACCCTTAAACCCTTAAACTTTTTTAGAGGCTCAACCCCTATACTCCTTCCCAGCCTGTAGAAACAGGGGTTGGCAGCCCAATCCCTCCCCGACCCGGTTTCGTCTTCTCGTTCGCGTGGGAGGGAGTTTTCAGCTCCCTCCCCAGATCCAGCCGCCGCCGCGCCTCCGGCCACACTGCCCGCCTTCGGCCGCCTCCGGCCACCCCGTCGCGCACCGCCCCGGCCACCCCTCCGCCTCCCCGCCCTGCCCCGGCCGCCTCCCCGCC
>NC_041392.1:709771348-709797781 GCF_002162155.2 Triticum dicoccoides
CGGCCGCCCCTGGAGGAGCCACGCCCCTGCCCTGCCCTCCCGCCGCCCTGCCCTCCCGGGGCTGTCCAAGCCGCGCCCCCAGCCGCCCTCCCGCCCTGCCCCGGCCGCCGACGCCGCCTCGTCCGAGAGGTGAGGTTTTTTCAATTTTTTTTCATTTTGTTTCATTTTCTTTTTGTTTCATTTTTTAGCACTAATGAGTGAATGTCCTTTGCAGATGGAGATGAACAATGAGGAGATTGTCATGTCCGATTCATCGGATTGGTCGACATCTGACAATTCCGACATTGAGGAGTTGTTGCAAGATGACGACGTCGAGATGATGAGCCTCCTCATCGACGTGCAATCGTTTGAAAACCGCGTGAAGCTGATGGATCAGAGGAGAGGGTCGAAGATGGGCCGAGTCACCATCTACCGGAACCGCGCTCTCGGACACGAACATTTTATGGAAGACTACTTCTCCGAGGTACCTACATACCCTCCTCGTCTCTTTCGTAGAAGGTACCGAATGCGGCGTAGTTTGTTTGTGAAGATTGTCACCGATTGTGAGGCCGCCTCATATTACTTTAAACGTCGTAGATCCGCCGCCGGTATCATGGGGTTTAGTGCATATCAAAAGATATCGGCGGCAATGCGGGTACTCGCTTATGGCATACCCGCGGATTATACCGACGAGTATCTTCGCATTGGGCAAGATACAACCACGGAGTCAGTCTGTAGGTTTCCCAAGTTGGTCATCAAGTTGTACGGTGAGCAGTATCTTCGGGCACCAAACGAGGAAGATACAAAAAGATTAATGGAAATGAATGAAAAAAGGGGATGGCCGGGGATGCTAGGTAGTCTTGACTGCATGCATTGGAGGTGGAAAAATTGCCCAAAGGCATGGCACGGAATGTATTGCGATAAAAGCCGTGATGCTACCATTGTGCTTGAGGCCGTAGCATCTCAGGACACATGGATTTGGCATGCATTCTTTGGGTTGCCAGGAACACTCAATGATATCAATATCCTCAATAGATCTCCTTTGTTCAAAAGATTAATTTCTGGGGATGCTCCAGCTTGCAACTACAAAATCATGGACAATGAGTACTCAATGGGATACTATCTCACCGATGGCATCTATCCCGAATGGGCAACTCTTGTGAAGTCCATCAAGGAGAAAAATGGGGTGCCCTTAACAAGAAAAGAGGCTCATTTCACCAAGGCACAAGAGGCAGCCCGCAAAGATATTGAGAGAGCTTTCGGTGTTTTGCAAGCAAGGTTTGCCATAGTTCGTGGTCCAGCTCGGTTTTGGGACAAAAAAACCTTGATGAACATCATGAAATGTTGTGTGATTCTACACAACATGATCCTAGAGGATGAGAGAGGGTTAAACCTCCCTTGTTTCTATGACAATGTTGGTACCCGTGTGCAACCGGAAAGAAACCCTTCTCGCATACACGCTTTTCTTCAAGCACATCGTCAGATTGAGGATGCAACCACTCATGGTCAGCTCCGGGATGATCTAATAGAGCACCACTGGCAGTTGGATGGGTGGCGCATTGGCCCATGATGTATCTTTTTTTCCTTTTCTATGTCCTATTTGATTCGAACAATTAGTGTTATTTGCTCAAACATTGTTGTAATAATTTGAATGATTATTGTTTTATTCGGTGTTGTAATAATAACTAGAATGATTATTGTTTTATGTCAATTGTGATGGAATTTGTGATATGTCATATGATGAAATGTGATGAAATGTGTGATATATGAAATGACAGTTTTAAAGGTTGGGGTTGAGGCAAAGACTAGAACCCTCAAATCCAACCCTTAAAGCAGGTTACGGGTTGGATTTGAGGGTTCTAGTCTTTGCCCCTGTTTTTCAACCCTTAAAAGTGTCAAAAACTGGCACTTCTCAACCCTTAAAACTGCTACAAGGGTTTGAGGGTTTGAGGGTTCTACTAGTAATGCTCTTAGTATCCTAAAATTGTAGAATTCAAACAGTACAGAATTTAGGGCTACCTCAATATTACAGAATTTTTAAAATTGTAGAATGTGCACTGTTGCGGTTCAGGCCGATCGAGTTAATAAGAAATTTGGTTGTGTTAGTGTTACAGGGAACGACAACTCTGAAGCATGGAGAAAAGCAATGCCAGGAGCCTTGGTATCTGGTGCAAGTTGGAGGAGCTGCCTAAATGCATGTGGAGAGGTTCATATTACTGAGCAGTGTAATATTCAGAACATTTAGTGATAAATTAAAATCTTCTCTTTGGAATGTGGTTGAGTCGTCAAGATCTATTAATTTCTAGACATTATCTCAGTAATTAGTGTGCAATTGAGCTTTATGATTCCCTCTTGGTGCAAGGAATTTCTAGACATGACGACAATATTTATGTACGTCAACGGTTGCTTTGGTTTTACTTTTTTTACGAAGCATAAGCCAGAAAGTCTTATGGCATATGAAACACGATTTTGGTTTATAGTTGAGTTGCTTGATGGAAGTCGTGGCAATCTTAATGATAAGAAGCAATTTTTCCCTCTGATTATTGTCATGTAGCTTCAAAAGGTATGGTTCTGATGGTTAAATTTTATTTAATCCCTTTTGGGGTCCCTACTGAAAATTATCATCGTGTACGTTTTTGCTTCATAGAGCTTTGATAGCATGCTTCGTTTAACTTTTAGCCCTGCGATCATCTAGAGTTGTTGGAGCGCAGTGGGCAAAGTTATTACTTTTACTATGCGAGGTCCCAAATAATCTTCTTCCTATGGTTCACATGGTTCATCTCGCGGGCAAGAGGAATCATTTATTGTTTGAGACACAATCTCTCTCTTAACATTTTTTTCTTGTTGATCATATTCATATGGCTATATGTTTTTTCTTGAGCACATACAGTTGAACATTATACTAATGTGTTTCTCTCAGTCTCCACAGATTACAAAGTTAGTGTCTGAAGTAATCATCTACTATAACAAAGAAATACCAGTTGATGGTCGTGGATTTCTGACTAGATATTTCAGCAGGCTGTCTAATATATTTTTTTCCAAGCAGTACCCACAATTCGGCACATCCAAATATTAACTTCATCGACCAAGTCTGTTTTGGTGTTCCACATTTAATGGATATGTCCCCACTTGAATCTTGCTTCATGGTCGTTCAAGCGTTCTCAATGACACATTGCAAGATTTAGTATGTTGATGAAATGATGGATATATTCTTTAAATCAAATGGTTCTGGTCTCCATATGATCCCACAAATGTCTGGGCTATTACTAGATTGTTGCTTTCACTTAAAACAGCAGGCTCTTAATTACTCTAAACAAAGTTTGAAATTAGTCCAGTGGTGACCCATGTGAAGCACTTATATGACATAGGCTTGTCTTAAACATAACTTGTTCGTTCAAAATATACTTTTCTTTTGAGCTTATTTGTTTTATCCGTATTGACTTGGTTTTGGCACTTGTTTGCTGCATTAGAGTATCTGTTCAGTAGTAGTGTTAAAATTCTGGAACTTCCATATAGTGTAGAGATCTCTGTATTCAATGCACGTGACTGACTTACAACTATTGATTAACTCTCCTTTCCTCTTTATTCTTCCAAGATAAAAACTCACCTCACCTACTATTGTACTCCTTTGCTATGAACTCATTGAAATTACTCAGTAGAAAACTAAGTATGGCATCTCACATGATGCCTCTACAGTAGTTCTTTTGGCTCAATGTACTGAAACTTTTTTAAAAATTTCTGATAAACAGGTCGTATATGCAAATTTATATTCCGTATTTATGTCTACATATTTATTTTTGTGCAATTTTCTATATATAATTATAGATTTCTAATAAATTGGGACTCCATGTCTTCACTTCGTTCTTTTTGACACTTCACTTCATTCTTTCTAGATTTGGTATCAATGTTTTTACATAAAATTCTAACACCTCACACAACATCCAAAATAAACGGGTCCGGCAACACACGCCATCAAGATGTAGCTGCTTCCCAGGCAGCAAGGCTTTTTTTTGTTTCTTCTACTTTGTGTGGTTAATCTATCTGCTTCCAAAAATCTTTATGAAGTTCAAGAATCATATTTGAATCAAAGCATGGAGGTTATGAAAGAACCATCAGTTCAAATCTTTGCGAAAAACATTATCTGCAGCATGATGCATTGCATTTTAGTAAATAACTCCTCAAATGGGATGCTATGTCATATTATTATGGAAATGGAGTGGTTATATTCTTAGCATGATTAGTTAAAATATTATTTGCTACACCCTTCGGCTTTAGATTTGTGCTTACTTTTGATATTAACATATATTTCATTTTATTTAAATTCCTATAATCCTATTGCCATAACACACGGGTGCGGCAATCGCGCTCCATCAATGATCTAGTAAGTCCAATATAATAGGAGTGAATTTCAACTTCTTCACCCCGATGAAGTTCCAACCCATTTAAAAATTCTTCAAAGTTACCCCCATTGAGTATAGTTTTGTTTGTTTTTTCACCTTGGTTAACATTTGAAATTGTTCTGCTATGAAGGGCATCTCATCAGGCCGATGTGGCGTGCCACATTCGACACAACTTTCTTTTGGATATCTCCTAGTCAAAAGGGGTGATTTCAACATTCTGGTCATGAGAAAAAAACACTCCCCTCTCACTGGGGTTAGTTCCTCTCGCTGCCACCGGACGGCGCTAAGACTCTTCTTCCCCCCGCCATTTCCTCCTGATCTGCATCCACTCGGGCCAATTCTGTTGGAAATATGCCCTAGAGGCAATAATAAATTAGTTATTATTATATTTCCTTGTTCATGATAATCGTTTATTATCCATGCTAGAATTGTATTGATAGGAAACTCAGATACATGTGTGGATACATAGACAACACCATGTCCCTAATAAGTCTCTAGTTCACTAGCTCGTTGATCAATAGATGGTTACGGTTTCCTGACCATGGACATTGGATGTCATTGATAACGGGATCACATCATTAGGAGAATGATGTGATGGACAAGACCCAATCCTAAGCCTAGCACAAGATCGTGTAGTTCGTATGCTAAAGCTTTTCTAATGTCAAGTATCATTTCCTTAGACCATGAAATTGTGCAACTCCCGGATACCGTAGGAATGCTTTGGGTGTACCAAACGTCACAACGTAACTGGGTGGCTATAAAGATGCACTGCGGGTGTCTCCGAAAGTGTCTGTTGGGTTGGCACGAATCGAGACTGGGATTTGTCACTCCGTGTAAACGGAGAGGTATCTCTGGGCCCACTCAGTAGGACATCATCATAATGTGCACAATGTGACCAAGGAGTTGATCACGGGATGATGTGTTACGGAACGAGTAAAGAGACTTGCCGGTAACGAGATTGAACGAGGTATAGGGATACCGACGATCGAATCTCGGGCAAGTATCGTACCGATAGACAAAGGGAATTGAATACGGGATTGATTGAATCCTCGACATCATGGTTCATCCGATGACATCATCGTGGAACATGTGGGAGCCAACATGGGTATCCAGATCCCGCTGTTGGTTATTGACGGGAGAGTTGTCTCGGTTATGTCTGCATGGTTCCCGAACCCGTAGGGTCTACACACTTAAGGTTCGGTGACGTTAGGGTTGTAGAGATATTAGTATGCGGTAACCCGAAAGTTGTTCGGAGTCCCGGATGAGATCCCGGACGTCACGAGGAGTTCCGGAATGGTCCGGAGATGAGATCCCACATATATATATGAAGTCCAGTTTCGGCCACCGGGAAGGTTTCGGGGGTCATCGGTATTGTACCGGGACCACCGGAAGGGTCTCGGGGGTCCACTAGGTGGGGCCACCTATCCCGGAGGGCCCCATGGGCTGAAGGGGCGTGGGAACCAGCCCCCTGGTGGGCTGGTGCGCCCCCCTTTGGGCCTCCCATGCGCCTAGGGTTGGAAACCCTAAGGGGTGGGGGCGCCTCCACTTGGCTTGGAGGCCAAGCCACCCCTAGGGCTGCCGCCCCCTTCCCTAGATGGGATCTACAAGGGGCCGGCGCCCCCACTAGGCCCCTATATATAGTGGAGGGGAGGGAGGGCAGCCACACCTGAAGCCCTGGCGCCTCCCTCCCTCCCGTGACACCTCTTCCTCCCCGCTTGTGCTTGGCGAAGCCTTGCCGGGATCCCGCTACTTCCACCACCACGCCGTCGTGCTGCTGGATCTCCATCAACATCTCCTTCCCTTGCTGGATCAAGAAGGAGGAGACGTCTCTCCGTTCCGTACGTGTGTTGAACGCGGAGGTGCCGTCCGTTCGGCACTAGGATCATTGGTGATTTGGATCACGACGAGTACGACTCCATCAACCCCGTTCTCTTGAACGCTTCCGCTTAGAGATCTTCAAGGGTATGAAGATACACTCCCTCTCTCTTGTTGCTAGTATCTCCTAGATTGATCTTCATGACACGTAGGAAAATTTTGAATTATTCCTACATTCCCCAACAGTGGTATCAGAGCCAGGTCTATGCGTAGTTTCTATGCACGAGTAGAACACAAGTTGTTGTGGGCGTCGATTTTGTCAATCTACTTGCCGTTACTAGTCTTATCTTGATTCGGTGGCATCATGGGATGAAGCGGCCCGGACCGACCTTACACGTACACTTACATGAGACAGGTTCCACCGACTGACATGCACTAGTTGCATAAGGTGGCTAGCGGGTGTCTGTCTCTCCCACTTTAGTCGGATCGGATTCGATGAAAAGGGTCCTTATGAAGGGTAAATAGAAATTGGCATATCACGTTGTGGTTTTGGCGTAGGTAAGAAACGTTCTTGCTAGAAACCCATAGCAGCCACGTAAAATATGCAACAACAATTAGAGGACGTCTAACTTGTTTTTGCAGGATTTGCTATGTGATGTGATATGGCCAAAAGGATGTGATGAATGATATATGTGATGTATGAGATTGATCATGTTCTTGTAATAGGAATCACGACTTGCATGTCGATGAGTATAACAACCGGCAGGAGCCATAGGAGTTGTCTTAATTTATTTATGACCTGCGTGTCAATGAAAACGCCATGTAATTACTTTACTTTATTGCTAACCGTTAGCCATAGTAGTAGAAGTAATAGTTGGCGAGGCAACTTCATGAAGACACGATGATGGAGATCATGGTGTCATGCCGGTGAGATGGTGTTCATGCCGCGCCTTGAAGATGGAGATCAAAGGAGCAAGATGATATTGGCCATATCATGTCACTTTATGATTTGCATTTGATGTTTGTCATGTTTACATCTTATTTGCTTAGAACGACGGTAGCATAAATAAGATGATCCCTCGCAATAATGTCAAGAAAGTGTTCCCCCTAACTGTGCACCCTTGCTAAGGTCCGTTGTTCCGAAACACCATGTGATGATCGGGTGTGATAGGTTCTAACGTTCGCATACAACGGGTGTAAGCCAGATTTACACACGCAATACACTTAGGTTAACTTGACGAGCCTAGCATGTACAGGCATGGCCTCAGAACACGGAAGACCGAAAGGTCGAACATGAGTCGTATAGTGGATACGATCAACATGAAGATGTTCACCGATGATGACTAGTCCGTCTCACGTGATGATCGGACACGGCCTAGTTGACTCGGATCATGTATCACTTAGATGACTAGAGGGATGTCTATCTAAGTGGGAGTTCATTGAATAATTTGATTAGATGAACTTCATTATCATGAACATAGTCAAAAGGTCTTTGCAAATTATGTCGTAGCTCACGCTTTGGTTCTACTGTTTTAGATATGTTCCTAGAGAAAATTTAGTTGAGAGTTGACAGTAGCAATTATGCGGACTGAGTCCGTGAACTGAGGATTGTCCTCATTGCTGCACAGAAGGGCTATGTCCTTAATGCACCGCTCAATGCGTTGAACCTCGTGCGTCGTCTGTAGATGTTGGGAAACATCTGACATACACGTTTTGATGACTACATGATAGTTCAGTGCATAATGCTAACGGTTTAGAATTGTGGCACCAAAGACGTTTTTGAAACGTCGCAGAACATATGAGATGTTCCAAAGACTAAAATTGGAATTTCAGACTAGTGCCCACGTCAAGAGGTATGAGACCTCTGACAAGTTTCTTAAGCCTGCAAACTAAGGGAGAAAAGCTCAATCGTTAAGCATGTGCTTAGATTGTCTGAGTACTACAATCGCTTGAATCGAATGGGAGTTAATCTTCCAGATGAGATAGTGATGATTCTCCATAGTCACTGCCACCAAGCTATTGGAGCTTCGTGATGAACTATAACATATCAGGGATAGACATGATGATCCTTGAGCAATTCGCGATGTTTGACACCGCGAAAGTAGAAATCAAGTAGGAGCATCAATTGTTGATGGTTAAACCACTAGTTTCAATAAGAGCAAGGGAAAGAAGGGATACTTCATGAGACGGCAAATCAGTTGCTGCTCTAGTGAAGAAACCCAAGGTTGAACCAAACCTGAGACTAAGTGCTTCTGTAATGAGGGGAACGGTCACTGAAGCAGAACTACCCTAGATACTTGGTAGATGAGAAGGCTGGCAAGGTTGACAGAAGTATTTTGAATATACATTATATTATTGTGTACTTTACTAGTACTCCTAGTAGCATCAGGGTAATAAATACCGGTTCGGTTGCTAAGTGTTAGTAACTCGAAATAAAAGGCTACGGAGACTAGCTAAAGGTGAGATGACGATATGTTGGAAGTGTTTCCAAGGTTGATATGATCAAGCATCGCATGCTCCCTCTACCATCGAGATTGGTGTTAAACCTAAATAATTGTTATTTGGTGTTTGCGTTGAGCATAGACATGATTGGATTATGTTTATCGAAATACAGTTATTCATTTAAGGAGAATAATGGTTACTCTGTTTATTTCAATAATACCTTCAATGGTCTTGCACCTAAAATGAATGGTTCATTGAATCTCGATCGTAGGGATACACATGTTCATGCCAAAAGATATAAGATAGTAATGATAGTACCACATACTTGTGGCACTGCCATTTGAGTCATATTGGTAAAAAAACGCATGAAGAAGCTCCATGTTGATGGATCTTTGGACTCACTCGTTTTGAAAAGATTGAGACATGCGAACCATGTCTATCGGTAGATATGCATGAAGAAACTCCATGCAGATGGATCATTTGGACTCACTTGATTTTTAATCACTTGAGACATGCAAATCATACCACATGGGCAAGATGGCTGAAAGGCCTCGTTTTCAGTAAGATGGAACAAGAAAGCAACTTGTTGGAAGTAATACATTTTGATGTGTGCAGTCCAATAAGTACTGAGGCACACAGTGGATATCGTTATGTTCTTACTTCACAGATGATTTGAGTAGATGCTAAGTATATTTACTTGATGAAACACAAGTCTGAATTATTGAAAGGTTCAAGTAATTTCAGAGTGAAGTTGAAGATCGTCGTGACAAGAGGATAAAATGTCTATGATATGATCATAGAGATAAATATCTGAGTTATGAGTTTGGCACACAATTAAGACATTATGGAAATTGTTTCACGACTAATACCGCCTGGACCACCATAGTGTGATGGTGTGTCCGAACATCACAACTGCACCCTATTGGATATGGTGCATACCATGATGTCTCTTATCGAATTACCACTATCGTTTATGAGTTAGGCATTAGAGACAACCACATTCACTTTAAATAGGGCACCACAAAATTCCATTGAGACGACACCGTATGAACTATGGTTTAAAGAAACCCAAGCTGTCGTTTCTTAAAAAGTTTGGGGCTGCAATGCTTATGTGAAAAAGTTTCAGGCTGATAAGCTCGAACCCAAAGCGGATAAATGCATCTTCATGGAATACCCAAAAATAGTTGGGTATACCTCCTATTTCAGATCCGGAAGCAAAAGTGATTGTTTCTAGAAACGGGTCCTTTCTCGAGAAAAAGTTTCTCTCGAAAGAATTGAGTGGGAGGATGGTGGAGACTTGATGAGGTTATTGAACCGTCACTTCAACTAGTGTGTAGCAGGGCACAGGAAGTTGTTCCTATGGCACCTACACCAATTGAAATGGAAGCTTATGATAGTGATCATAAAACTTCGGATCAAGTCACTACCAAACCTCATAGGTCGACAAGGATGTGTACTACTTCAGAGTGGTACGTAATCCTGTATTGGAAGTCATGTTGCTAGACAACAATGAACCTACGAGCTATGGAGAAGCGATGGTGGGCCCGGATTCTGATGAATGGCTCGAGGCCATAAAATCCGAGAGAGGATCCATGTATAAAACAAAGTATAGACTTTGAAAGAACTACTTGATGGTCGTAAGGCTGTTGGGTGTAGATGGAATTTAAAAGGAAGACAGACATTGATGGTAAGTGTCACCATTAAGAAAGCTCGACTTGTCGTTAAGATGTTTCCAGACAAGTTCAAGGAGTTGACTACAATGAGACTTTCTCACTCGTAGCGATGCTAAGAGTCTGTTGGAATTATGTTAGCAGTTACTGCATTTTTTATGAAATCTTTCAGAAAGGATGTCAAAACATTGTTTCCTCGATGTTTTTCTTGAGGAAAGGTTGTATGTGATACAACCAGAAGGTTTTGTCAATCCTGAAAGATACTGACAGGTATGCAAAGCTCCAGCAATCCTTCTAAGGACTGGAGTAAGCATCTCGGAATTGGAATGTACGCTTTGATGAGATGATCAAAGATTTTGGGTTTATACAAAGTTTATGAGAAACTTGTATTTCCAAAGAAGTGAGTGGGAGCACTATAGAATTTTTGATGAGTATATGTTGTTAACATATTGTTGATCAAAAATGATGTAGAATTCCTGGAAAGCATGCAAGGTTATTTGAAAAGTGTTTTTTGATGGAAAAAATGGATTAAACTACTTGAATATTGAGCATCAAGATCTATAAGGATAGATCGAAAATGCTTAATAGTACTTTCAAATGAACACATACCGTGACAAGATTTTGAAGGAGTTCAAAATAGATCAGCAAAGAAGGAGTTCTTAGTTGTGTTACAAGGTGTGAGTATTGAGTAAGACTCAAGACCTGACCATGGCAGAAGAGAGAGAAAGGACGAAGGTCGTCCCCTATGCCTTAGACGTAGGCTCTATAGTATGCTATATTGTGTACCGTACCTAAAGTGTGCCAAGCCATGAGTCAGTCAAGGGGTACAAGTGTGATCTAGGAATGGATCACAGGACAACGGTCAAGGTTATCCTTAGTAACTAGTGGACTAAGGAATTTTCTCGATTATGGAGGTGATAAAAGAGTTCGTCGTAAAGGGTTACGCCGATGCAATCTTTGACACTAATCTGGATGATTCTGAGTAGTAAACCGGATTCGTATAGTAGAACAGTTATTTGGAATAGCTCCAAATAGAGCGTGGTAGCTCCATCTACAAGATGACATAGAGATTTGTAAAGCACACACAGATCTGAAAGGTTCAGACCCGTTGACTATAACATCTCTCACAAGCATAACATGATCAAACCCAGAACTCATTGAGTGTTAATCACATGGTAATGTGAACTAGATTATTGACTCTAGTAAACTCTTGGGTGTTAGTCACATGGGGATGTGACCTTGAGTGTTAATCACATAGCGATGTGAACTAGATTATTGACTCTAGTACAAGTGGGAGACTGTTGGAAATATGCCCTAGAGGCAATAATAAATCAGTTATTATTATATTTCCTTGTTCATGATAATCGTGTATTATCCATGCTAGAATTGTATTGATAGGAAACTCAGATACATGTGTGGATACATAGACAACACCATGTCCCTAGTAAGCCTCTAGTTGACTAGCTCGTTGATCAATAGATGGTTACGGTTTCCTGACCATGGACATTGGATGTCATTGATAACGGGATCACATCATTAGGAGAATGATGTGATGTACAAGACCCAATCCTAAGCCTAGCACAAGATCGTGTAGTTCATATGCTAAAGCTTTTCTAATGTCAAGTATCATTTCCATAGACCATGAGATTGTGCAACTCCCGGATACTGTAGGAATGCTTTGGGTGTACCAAACGTCACAACATAACTGGGTGGCTATAAAGGTGCACTGCGGGTATCTCCGAAAGTGTCTGTTGGGTTGGCACGAATTGAGACTGGGATTTGTCACTCCGTGTAAACGGAGAGGTATCTCTAGGCCCACTCGGTAGGACATCATCATAATGTGCACAATGTGACCAAGGAGTTGATCACGGGATGATGTGTTACGGAATGAGTAAAGAGACTTGCCGGTAACGAGATTGAATGAGGTATAGGGATACCTACGATCGAATCTCGGGGAAGTATCGTACCGATAGACAAAGGGAATTGAATACGGGATTGATTGAATCCTCGACATCATGGTTCATCCGATGAGATCATCGTGGAACATGTGGGAGCCAACATGGGTATCCAGATCCCGCTGTTGGTTATTGACCGGAGAGTTGTCTCGGTCATGTCTGCATGGTTCCTGAACCCGTAGGATCTACACACTTAAGGTTCGGTGACGCTAGGGTTGTAGAGATATTAGTATGCGGTAACCCGAAAGTTGTTTGGAGTCCCGGATGAGATCCCGGACGTCACGAGGAGTTCCGGAATGGTCCGGAGGTAAAGATTTATATATAGGAAGTCCAGTTTCGGCCACCGGGAAGGTTTCGGGGGTCATTGGTATTGTACCGGGACGACCGGAAGGGTCCCGGGGGTCATCGGTATTGCACCGGGACGACCGGAAGGGTCCTGGGGGTCCACCGGGTGGGGCCACCTATCCCAGAAGGCCCCATGGGCTGAAGAGGCGTGGGAACCAGCCCCTGGTGGGCTGGTGCGCCCCCCTTTGGGCCTCCCATGCGCCTAGGGTTGGAAACCCCAAGGGGTGGGGGCGCCTCCACTTGGCTTGGAGGCCAAGCCACCCCTAGGGCTGCAGCCCCCTTCCCTAGATGGGATCTACAAGGACCCCCCCCCTAGGCCCCTATATATAGTGGAGGGGAGGGAGGGTAGCCACACCTGAAGCCGTGGCGCCTCCCTCCCTCCCTTGACACCTCTTCCTCCCCGCTTGTGCTTGGCGAAGCCCTGCCGGGATCCTGCTACTTCCACCACCACGCTGTCATGCTGCTGGATCTCCATCAACCTCTCCTTCCCTTGCTGGATCAAGAAGGAGGAGACATCTCTCCGTTCCGTACGTGTGTTGAACGCGGAGGTGTCGTCCGTTCGGTGCTAGGATCATCGGTGATTTGGATCACGACGAGTACGACTCCATCAACCCCGTTCTCTTGAACGCTTCCGCTTAGAGATCTTCAAGGGTATGAAGATACACCCCCTCTCTCTTGTTGCTAGTATCTCCTAGATTGATCTTGGTGACACTAGGAAAATTTTGAATTATTGCTATGTTCCCCACCAAATTCCCGGGTGACCATGGATTGCTACTCAGCCTTGGTGGATTGCTATTATCGGTCCATACAGAGCCCATAATGTCTCATGGTTACACATGGAATCTACTCAACTTTGAACTCATAGAATCATTTTGATACTTGGGTAGCATTCCCCACCAAAGAGTACACTCCGATGTCCCAATCAAAGCCAGTCCACCCAGATCGATTCATTAATTAAGTGGTGGTTAAGTAGTCAACCATATAGTAACCTTTTGAATGTTGATCGCAATCCACAATATAGTAGCTAAGAAATTACTCGTTGATTAAAGGTCAGGGTGAAATTGACATGTATTTCTTCTACTGGGTTCTGTCAAGCACAAAGTAAACTCATATAGGGATTCCTAGTTGAAAACAACTACAATGCATGAAAAAGATAGGATATGATAAAAGGTTCCACTTGCCTGGTATTGATGATTCTTCAGTCTCACGATCTTGATCAAGTTACCCTTCGTTGTCTGTATAATCTAGCGTAAGTAAAGAGCAATCATAAACAACCAATATGCAATGCAATCAAACATACAACAAGTGATGTGCATGGTGTCGGCGTCATTGTGCTATGAGATCACGTGTCAGAGTTAACTCATACTCCCTCTGGTCCTTTTTGCTTTGCGCCTAAGAAAAATTTGTTTTTCCCGCAATACTCTGCGGCTTACCTTTTTTACGCCGCTCTTTCCACTGGTACTCCTCCGATCCGTTCCGCTTTGACTGCATGGGCAGCCGTAGTAACTCTTGTCTCTCTCTCCCATACCCATCACCCCTTCCCAAGGCATGCGCATGCAGAGAGCGTGAGACGCATGCAGAATTAGAAGAGAGAGAGAGAGAGAGAAAGAGAGGGAGGGAGGGAGGGAGAGAGATGCATGCGGCAGTACATGCGCGAGAATTCCGGTGTGGGGCAGCTCAACCAATAGTATGCATGCCTAGAGAAACTAACTCGAGCCTCTCTCGCTAGCACATCAGGGGCAAAACTGTCCAATTTCAAATGAAAGAATCTCTCCTTGGTATCTAGGCTTCATCTTAGACGCAAACAAAATAGGACCGGAGGGAGTAAGAGTTTGGTAAACAACATAGTGGTTGTTAATTGGAATACATGTGATCTAAGGGTTCACATGCGACTTTTCAAATATGGGTTCATCACCTAAGGAGTATGTGATGTCAAGTTGTGGTTGCTAGATTCTGCAAAAGGAATCTTGCAACTGGAGTCATGGTCTATGAATCTTGCATAGCCAAATTCATGTTCAAGTTTGAAATTCAGACTTGTTGACCTTTCATGACTTTGAATGCACAAAGTGTCTGAAAATAATAACTTGGTCTGGCTTCCAATTAAATTTGAATTTGAGTTGGGATTCATCTTATTGAACTCAAATTGAGCTTAGATTTGCATTAAAGACTTGAATCCCTAAAGTCAAGTAATAATTCAAAGTGATTCTAAAGTTTATTTATAGTTTTATCCAAGTTTGAACTAAAATCAATTATAAGTCCAAGATGATCTACTATGTGTAAATTGTTTTCAAAATTTATTTAGGTTTGAGCTAATTTCAATTTAAAATTAAGTTCCTCAAGTCAATTATAACTCCAAATATTCGTTGGGTTCAATTAATTCACTAAGTCAAATTACAAAAGTTTGTTCAAATTAAACCTAGGGTTTCAAGTTTATAACCGATCTAGTTTGAATTTAATTCAAATATTATTTGAATTTTCCAAAAGTCAAATAATAATCCAAAAATATTTACTAAAGTTTTCTTGATTTTCTAAAACATGTTGCAAAGGGTTTATTCTATTTAGGTCTTCTATTTCTAAGTTAACCTAAATACGTTTAAATTTCATTTGAATTCTAACTCCTACTAAATTCTATCTAAAATCAATTTTTAAATTATCATATTTGAACTAAACTGATCTGGGTTGAAACTATATTTCACTAGGTTCATTCTGGAAAAATAATCAATTTATTTGGATTTCTAAATTGCAAGTTATGACCCAATTAATTTCTAAATCATTATGTTTGAATTTGAATTTTAAACTATTCAAATTCAAATTTTGAATAGTTAGGTGAAAGTGCATTTCTGAAGGGTCATTTTGCAGAGAGTTTCACTTAATTTGGATCTACAGGTAAAACGTTGTGAATGTTTGAAGTTCCACAGGTTTTCTAGAAAATTGCCAATTAGTTCGATTAAAAAGAAAATGTTATGGATAATGTTTTGGATAAGGCTATATACATGGCGGCTTCTGGTTGGCTGATACCATTTTGGGTTTAAGTGTGTGTGTGTGTGTGTGTGTGTGTGTGTGTGTGTGTGTGTGTGTGTGTGTGTGTGTGCGTGTGTGTGTGCACCACTGATCTAAAATGGACGGTCAAGATTTGATCATACGGCTAGGGTTTCGGAGCTCACTGGAGTTTATTCGCTAGAAAACATGAGGACGGTGGCAGACGGCAGCGCTGCGCTTGGGAGTTGCCGAACTTGGCGTTCCAGAGGTCTCCAGGGACGGCGAGGGACTCGGGTTGACGCGGAAGACAATGGTGGGTGATAACCCACAAGTATAGGGGATCGTTTGTAGCCTTTTCCGACAAGTAAGAGTGTCGAACCCAACGAGGAGCTAAAGGTAGGATTTATATTCTCTTCAAGTTCTATCAACCACCGATACAACTCTACGCACATCAACGTTTGCTTTACCTAGAAACAAATAATTAACTACTTTGTATGTGTAATGGGATAAGTTTGCAAGATAATAAAGAATGTGAAAACAAAAGTTAGTTGTTGTTTTAATAAAAGAACAATTAAGGTAGTATAGCGGGTGTGGAAAAGTGATGGTAGGATTTGCTAAGTTGTCCTAGGCAATTGATAATAAGATCAGTAATCATTATTATAATTTTATATGAGGGAGAGACATAAGCTAACACACTTTCGGTACTTGGATCACATGACCTTATGATTGAAAATCTAGCAATCATCCACAACTACTAGAGATCATTAAAGTAAAACTATAGCCTTAAGTGTAAAGTCCTCTTTAATCCCATACACAACAAGCCACTTACCCGAGTTTGTGTTTTTGTCACCCACGTACTCACTCAATAAGTAGATCATCAACATATTGCAACAGGCTACCGCGGGAATCCCCCATGTGTGTGTGGCACAGAAGGCTCCATTGGACAGCACCAAAATAAAACATGCAACTCAAACCAGTCAAGATCATCAAAAAGAATCTACTCAGACATCGTAGGATGGCTACACATCATTGGATAATAATATATAGCATAAAGCACCATGTTCAAGTAGGGGGTACAACGGGTTGCAGGAGAGTGTACCACTGAGTATAGACCGGGGAAGGTGATGATGATGACAGCAGCAAAGTTGTTGATGTAGATCGCCGTCACGATGGTTCTCCGGCACGCCCAGGAGAGAGGGGGAGAGGTCCCCCCTACTACTACTTCTTCTTCTTCTTCTTCTTCTTGCTTGGCCTTCTCCCTAGATGGGAGAAGGATTCCCCTTCTGGTCCTTGGCCGCCATGGCCCCCGAGGAGAGGGAACCCCTCTAGATTGGATATTTCTCTATTTTCTTCTCTATTTCACGTCCTCATTTATGGCCTCGATCCGTTTCTTAAATATCCGGAGATCCATAACTGCAATTGGGCTAAAATTTAAACACGTTTTCCCCGATATTAGCTTCCTTGCGGCCGAAGAAGAGCTCCAACCGACTTATTATGCGGCGTGCCCTGGGGGCTAGTGGCGCCCCTACCATGTGGATCCTATGGGTCTCCATTTGCATTGATTCTTGCGCCAAAAATTCAGATATATTACAAAAAAATCTGCATAAAATTTTATCGCGTTTACACTTCGTTTGATATGAATTTTCTGTGAAATACAAAAACATGCAAAAAATAGGAAACTGGCACTGGACACTAGATCAATATGTTAGTCCCAAAAATATTATAAATTATTGCCAAAAGTATGTGGAAGTGGTAAAATAATGGTATGAAACAATCAAACATTGTAGATACGTAGGAGACGTATCGGTGGGGCCGTTGGTGGGCTCGGACATGGCTGGGGACGACACAGACGATGACGAGGGGCTCGCGGAGGAATGCACAGGGCGGCAAAGCTCTTGGGTGGTGATGTGGGGCTCGATTTGGTGCGCTTTGCTACCTCTTGAGCATGCGTTGGTTTTCCCTTGAAGAGGAAAGGGTGATGCAGCAAAGGAGCGTAAGTATTTCCCTCAGTTTTTGAGAACCAGGGTATCAATCCAGTAGGAGACCATGCGCGAGTCACCTCGTACCTACACAAACAAATAAGAACCTCGCAACCAATGCGATAAAGGGGTTGTCAATCCCTTCACGGCCACTTGCAAGAGTGAGACCTGATAGAGATAATAATAATAATAATAATAATAATAATATAAATATTTTTGGTATTTTTATGATATAGATTGAAAGTAAAGATTGCAAAATAAAATAGATTAGAAACTTGTATGATGGAAGATAGACCCGGGGGCCATAGGTTTCACTAGTGGCTTCTCTCAAGATAGCATAAGTACTACGGTGGGTGAACAAATTACTGTCGAGCAATTGATAGAATTGAGCATAGTTATGAGAATATCTAGGTATGATCATGTATATAGGCATCACGTCCGTGACAAGCAGACCGACTCCTGCCTGCATCTACTACTATTACTCCACACATCGACCGCTATCCAGCATGCATCTAGAGTATTGAGTTCATAAGAACAGAGTAACGCTTTAAGCAAGATGACATGATGTAGAGGGATAAACTCATGCAATATGGTATAAACCCCATCTTTTTATCCTCGATGGCAACAATACAATACGTGTCGTTTCCCCTACTATCACTGGGATCGAGCACCACAAGATTGAACCCAAAGCTAAGCACTTCTCCCATTGCAAGAAAGATCAATCTAGTAGGCCAAATCAAACTGATAATTCGAAGATACTTGCAAAGATAACCAATCATACATAAAAGAATTCAAAGAAGATTCAAATATTGTTCATAGATAATCTTGATCGTAAACCCACAATTCATCGGATCTCGACAAACACACCGCAAAAGAAGATTACATCGAATAGATCTCCAAGAGAATCGAGGAGAACTTTGTATTGAGATCCAAAGAGAGACAATAAGCCATCTAGCTAATAACTATGGACCCGAAGGTCTGGGGTAAACTACTCACACATCATCGGAGAGGCTATGGTGTTGATGTAGAAGCCCTCCATGATCAATGCCCCCTCCGGCGGAGCGCCAGAAAAGGCCCCAAGATGGGATCTCTGATGACCCACAAGTATAGGGGATCTATCGTAGTCCTTTCGATAAGTAAGAGTGTCGAACCCAACGAGGAGCAGAAGGAAATGATAAGCGGTTTTCAGCAAGGTATTCTCTTCAAGTACTGAAATAAGTGGTAACAGATAGTTTTGTGATAAGATAGATTGTAACGAGCAACAAGTAACAAAATTAAATAAGGTGCAGCAAGGTGGCCCAATCCTTTTGTAGCAAAGGACAAGCCGGAACAAACTCTTATAATAGGAAAAGCGCTCCCGAGGACACATGGGAATATCGTCAAGCTAGTTTTCATCACGTTCATATGATTCGCGTTCGATACTTTGATAATTTGATATGTGGGTGGACCGGTGCTTGGGTGCTGTTCTTACTTGAACAAGCATCCCACTTATGATTAACCTCTATTGCAAGCATCCGCAACTACAACAAAAGTATTAAGGTAAACCTAACCATAGCATGAAACATGTGGATCCAAATCAGCCCCTTACGAAGCAACGCATAAACTAGGGTTTAAGCTTATGTCACTCTAGCAACCCATCATCTACTTATTACTTCCCAATGCCTTCCTCTAGGCCCAAATAATGGTGAAGTGTTATGTAGTCGACGTTCACATAACACCACTAGAGGCTAGACAACATACATCTTATCAAAATATCAAACGAATACCAAATTCACATGACTACTAATAGCAAGACTTCTCCCTTGTCCTCAGGAACAAACGTAATTACTCACAAAGCATATTCATGTTCATAATCAGAGGGGTAATAATATGCATATAGGATCTGAACATATGATCTTCCACCAAATAAACCAACTAGCATCAACTACAAGGAGTAATCAACACTACTAGCAACCTACTAGCACCAATCCCGGACTTTGAGACAAGAATTGGATACAAGAGATGAACTAGGGTTTGGAGATGAGATGGTGCTGGTGAATATGTTGATGGAGATTGCCCTCTCCCGATGAGAGGAGCGTTGGTGATGACGATGGTGATGATTTCCTCCTCCCGAAGGGAAGTTTCCCTGGCAGAACAGCTCTGCCGGAGCTCTAGATTGGATCCGCCAAGGTTCCGCCTCGTGGCGGTGGAGTCTCGTCCCGAAAAGTTCCTGCCTATTTTTTTCTTATCGAAAGACTTCATATAGGAGAAGATGGACGTCGCAGAGCCACCAGGGGGCCCATGAGGTAGGGGGCGCGCCCTAGGGGGGGGCGCCCCCCACCCTCGTGAGCAGGGTGTGGGCCCCCTGGCCTTCATCTTTGGCAAGGATTTTTCTTTATTTATTTTAAGATGTTCCGTGGAGTTTCAGGACTTTTGAAGTTGCGCGGAATAAGTCTCTAATATTTGCTCCTTTCCAACCCAGAATTCCAGCTGCCGGCATCCTTCCTCCTTATGTAAACCTTGTAAAATAAGAGAGAATAGCCATAAGTATTGTGACATAAAGTGAAATAACAGTCCATAATGCAATAAATATCGATATAAAAGCATGCTGCAAAATGGACGTATCAATCTCATGGGTACAGAAGGTTGCGGCAGTGGAATTAGGTTTTCGTGGTGCCCTCTGATGTTTTCAGGGTACATAGGAGACGTATCAAGCATCCCCAAGCTTAATTCCTGCTCGTCCTCGAGTAGGTAAATGATAAAAACAGAATATTTGATGTGGAATGCTTCCTAAGATATTTCTCAATGTAATTTTGTTTATTGTGGCACGAATGTTCAGATCCAAAAGATTCAAGATAAAAGTTTAATATTGACCTAAAAATAATAATACTTCAAGCATACTAACTAAGCAATCATGTCTTCTCAAAATAGCATGGCCAAAGAAAGTTATCCCTACAAAATCATAGTCTGGCTATGCTCTATCTTCATCACACAAAATATTAAATCATGCACAATATCAATGACAAGCCAAGCAATTGTTTCATACTTTTGATGTTCTCAAACTTTTTCAACTTTCACGCAATACATGAGCGTGAGCCATGGACATAGCACTATAGGTGGAATAGAATGGTGGTTGTGGAGAAGACAAAAAGGAGAAGATAATCTCACATCAACTAGGCGTATTAACAGGCTATGGAGATGCCCATCAATAGATATCAATATGAGTGAGTAGGGATTGTCATGCAACGGATACACTAGAGCTATAAGTGTATGAAAGCTCAACAAAAGAAACTAAGTGGGTGTGCATCCAACTTGCTTGCTCACTAAGACCTAGGGCAATTTGAGGAAGCCCATCATTGGAATATACAAGCCAAGTTCTATAATGTAAAATTCCCACTAGTTTATAAAAGTGACAACATATGAGACTCTCTATCATGAAGATCATGGTGCTACTTCGAAGCACAAGTGTGGAAAAAGATAGTAGCATTTTCCCTTCTCTCTTTTTCTCTCATTTTTTTATTTGGGCCTTCTTTTTTTTGGCCTCTTTTCTTTTTTTTCGTCCGGAGTCTCATCCCTACTTGTGGGGGAAGCATAGTCTCCATCATCCTTTCCTCACTGGGACAATGCTCTAATAATGATGATCATCACACTTCTTTTTACTTACAACTCAATACTTAGAACAAAATATGACTCTATGTGAATGCCTCCGGCGGTGTACTGGGATATGCAATGAATCAAGAGTGACATGTATGAAAGAATCATGAACGGTGGCGTTGCCACAAATACGATGTCAACTACATGATCATGCATGGCAATATGATAATGATGAAGCGTGTCATAACAAACGGAATGGTGGAAAGTTGTATGGCAATATATCTCGTAATGGCTATGGAAATGCCATAATAGGTAGGTATGGTGGCTGTTTTGAGGAAGGTATATGGTGGGTGTATGATACCGGCGAAAAGTGCGCGGTAATAGAGAGGCTAGCAAATGTGGAAGGGTGAGGGTGCGCATAATCCATGGACTCAACATTAGTCATAAAGAGCTCACATACTTATTGCAAAAATCTATTAGTTATCAAAACAAAGTACTACGCGCATGCTCCTAGGAGGAAGATTGGTAGGAAAATACCATCGCTCGTCCCCGACCGCCACTCATAAGGGAGACAATCAATAAATAAATCATGCTCTGACTTCATCACATAACGGTTCACCATACGTGCATGCTACGGGAATCACAAACTTCAACACAAGTATTTCTCAAATTCACAACTACTCAACTAGCATGACTCTAATACCACCATCTCCATATCTCAAAACAATTATCAAGTATCAAACTTCTCATAATATTCAATGCACTTATATGAAAGTTTTTATTATTCCTAAAAGAAAATTACCATGCTGTACTAAAGGACTCTCAAAATAATATAAGTGAAGCATGAGAGATCAATTATTTTTATAAAATAAAATCACCACCGTGCTCTAAAAGATATAAGTGAAGCACTAGAGCAAAAACTATATAGCTCAAAGAAATATAAGTGAAGCACATAGAGTATTCTAATAGATTCCAATTCATGTGTGTCTCTCTCAAAAGATGTGTACAACAAGGATGATTGTGGTAAACTAAAAAGCAAAGACTCAAATCATACAAGACGCTCCAAGCAAAACACATATCATGTGGTGAATAAAAATATAGCTCCAAGTAAAGTTATCGATGAACGAAGACAAAAGAGGAGATGTTTTCCGGGGCATCCCCAAGCTTAGGCTTTTTGGTGTCCTTGAATTTTACCTTGGGGTGCCTTGTGAATCCCCAAGCTTAGGCTCTTACCACTCCTTGTTCCATAATCCATCAAATCTTTACCCAAAACTTGAAAACTTCACAACACAAAACTTAACAGAAAATCTCGTGAGCTCCGTTAGTGAAAGAAAACAAAACACCACTTCAAGGTACTGTAATTAACTCATTCTTTATTTATATTGGTGTTAAACCTACTGTATTACAACTTCTGTATGGTTTATAAACCCCATTACTAGCCATAGATTCATCAAAATAAGCAAACAACACACGAAAAACAGAACAGTCTGTAGTAATCTGTAACTAACGCATACTTATGGAACCCCAAAAATTCTAAAATAAATTTCTGGACGTGACTAATTTATCTATTAATCATCTTCAAAAAGAATTAACTAAATAGAACTTTCCAATAAAAATGGCAGCAATTCTCGTGAGCGCTAAAGTTTCTGTTTTTTACAGCAAGATCAAAAAGACTTTCCCCAAGTCTTCCCAACGGTTCTACTTGGCACAAACACTAATTAAACACAACCAAAACAGAGTCTAGATAAATTATTTATTACATAACAGCAAGGAAAAATATTGGGTTGTCTCCCAACAAGCGCTTTTCTTTAAAGCCTTATAGCTAGGCATAAGATTTCAACGATGCTCACATGAAAGACAAGAATTGAAGCACAAAGAGAGCATCATAAAACATATGACAAACACATCTAAGTCTAACATACTTCCTATGCATAGGCATCTTATAGGCAAACAAATTATCAAGGCAAGAAAAAACTAGCATATGCAAGGAAGCGGAAAGAAACAATAGCAATCTCAACATAACGAGAGGTAATTTAGTAACGTGAAAATTTCTACCACCATATTTTACTCTCTCATAATAATTACATGTAGGATCATAATCAAATTCAACAATATAGCTATCACAAAACATATTCTTAATACAATCCACATGTATGCAAAGTTGACACTCTTCCAAAATAGTGGGATTAACATTAACTAAAGTCATGACCTCTCCAAACCCACTTTTATCAAAAACTTCATAAGATTGAACATTCTCCAAATATGTGGGATCTAAAGTTGACACTCTTCCAAACTCACTTTTAATATTATTGAAAACATTATTATCAATCTCATATTCATCATGGGGCTTAAATAAATTCTCAAGATCAAAAGAAGAATCACCCCAATCATGATCATTGCAACAAGTAGTACACATAGCAAAACTAGCATCCCCAAGCTTAGGGTTTTGCATATTATAAGCACAATTGACATTAATAGAATTTATACTATCATCATTGCAATCATGCTTTCTATTCAAAGATCCATCGTGAATCACTCCATAAAGTACTTCATCACAATTTTCAGATTCATGAATTTCAAGCAAAACTTCATAAAGATAATCTAGTGCATAAAACTCACTAGCAATTGGTTCATCATATTTGGATCTCTTAAAAAGATTAGCAAGCGTATGAGGATCCATAGATCTTAGGTTCTCTGTTTAGCAATAAATAAACAACTATTCCAACCAAACGAGCAAACGAGCCAAGTAAGACATCAAAGCAAATGGAAAGACGAACAGAAGAAGGGCGAATAAAACGGCAAGGGTGAAGTTGGGGAGAGGAAAACGAGAGGCAAATGGCAAATAATGTAATGCGAGGGATAAGAGTTTGTGATGGGTACTTGGTATGTCTTGACTTGTGCGTAGACTCCCCGGCAACGGTGCCAGAAATCTTTCTTGCTACCTCTTGAGCATGAGTTGGTTTTCCCTTGAAGAGGAAAGGGTGATGCAGCAAAGCAGCGTAAGTATTTCCCTCAGTTTTTGAAAACCAAGGTATCAATCCAGTAGGAGACCACGCGCGAGTCACCTCGTACCTACACAAACAAATAAGAACCTTGCAACCAACGCGATAAAGGGGTTGTCAATCCCTTCACGACCACTTGCAAGAGTGAGATCTGATAAAGTTAATAATAATAAGATAAATATTTTTGGTATTTTTATGATATAGATTGAAAGTAAAGATTGCAAAATAAAATAGATTGGAAACTTGTATGATGGAAGATAGACCCGGGGACCATAGGTTTCACTAGTGGCTTCTCTCAAGATAGCATAAGTATTACGGTGGGTGAACAAATTACTGTCGAGCAATTGATAGAATTGAGCATAGTTGTGAGAATATCTAGGTATGATCATGCATATAGGCATCACGTCCGTGACAAGCAGACCGACTCCTGCCTGCATCTACTACTATTACTCCACACATCGACCGCTATCCAGCATGCATCTAGAGTATTAAGTTCATAAGAACAGAGTAACGCTTTAAGCAAGATGACATGATGTAGAGGGATAAACTCATGCAATATGGTATAAACCCCATCTTTTTATCCTCGATGGCAACAATACAATACGTGTCGTTTCCCCTACTGTCACTGGGATCGAGCACCGCAAGATTGAACCCAAAGCTAAGCACTTCTCCCATTGCAAGAAAGATCAATCTAGTGGGCCAAACCAAACTGATAATTCGAAGAAACTTGCAAAGATAACCAATCATACATAAAATAATTCAGAGAAGATTCAAATATTGTTCATAGATAATCTTGATCGTAAGCCCACAATTCATCGGATCTCGACAAATACACCGCAAAAGAAGATTACATTGAATAGATCTCCAAGAGAATCGAGGAGAACTTTGTATTGAGATCCAAAGAGAGAGAAGAAGCCATCTAGCTAATAACTATGGACCCGAAGGTCTAGGGTAAACTACTCACACATCATCGGAGAGGCTATGGTGTTGATGCAGAAACCCTCCGTGATCAATGCCCCCTCCGGCGGAGCGCCAGAAAAGGCCCCAAAATGGGATCTCACGGGTAGAGAAGGTTGCGGCGGTGGAATTAGGTTTTCGTGGTGCCCTCTGATGTTTTCAGGATACGTAGGTATATATAGGAGGAAGAAGTAGGTCGGTGGAGCCACGAGGGGCCCACGAGGGTGGAGGGCGCCCCCTGCCTCGTGGCCTCCTAGTTGATTGCTTGACGTCCACTCCAAGTCCTCTGGATCACGTTTGTTTCAAAAATCACGCTCCCGAAGGTTTCATTCCGTTTGGACTCCGTTTGATATTCTTTTTCTGTGAAACACTGAAATAGGCAAAAAAACGGCAATTTGGGTTGGGCCTCCGGTTAATAGGTTAGTCCCAAAAATAATAGAAAAGTGTATAAATAAGCCCATTAAACATCCAAAACAGAATATATAATAGCATGGAACAATCAAAAATTATAGATACGTTGGAGACGTATCACGCTTCTGGACCAATGGAAGAGTCAGGGGCTATGCACATGTGAGGTGAACTTGCTGGACACGGTGGTGGGGTCAATTCCTCTGGTGATCGCGAGAATGGAGTTCGTGATAGCAGATAGCTTCGGCTTTCGATGAACTCGATGCTTCGGTGGACCTAGGGCACTATGTGGATGTCTGGGAGGTTCGTCGTGGCTCGGGGACTAGAGTGGTGGCAATGGTTGGTGCTGAGGGCATCTGGGGTTGCTGGAATTTTTCCGGCATTGAGCTAGGGCAGAATGGAGAAGGTGAGCTCACGGCCGAGCAACCTGGCGGCGAGAGGGGTTGCGGTGTTGGGGCTTTTGCAGAGGAGGGCGAGGGCTTCAACTCGACCTGGCGCGGGCGTGGCCATGGACGAGCGAACGTGCAAACGTGTGCATGGCTTGCTCTAGTCGTGGGCACCGTGGGCGGTTGCCGCGATGTGGGCCCGGGGTGTCAGCAGGAGAGGGGGGAGAGAGAGCCCGAGCGCGGGTGGGCTTGCTCCGGGGGCCGTGTTCAGGTTAGCTAGGTCGTGCGCGTAGTTTATGTTTCTTTTTTATTTTCTTCTTTTCTATTTTTTGTTTCTATTTTTCTCAATTATTTTTATTTGATTTCTATTTTGAATTTTCTTCCAAAAGCAAACTTGCTCTAAATTCATTTGTGAATATTTCCGAGCTTCTCAACATTTTGTTTGGGCATTTTGAACATATATTTTCTGCACCTTATTTCCCTCTTGGATTTCAATTTGGTTTTAAAACCAAATATGTTTCAATAGGGTCAAATTGGTAATTT
>NC_041392.1:709797980-709804531 GCF_002162155.2 Triticum dicoccoides
GGTGGAGAAGGGTGGATTGTTAGTGTAGATAATTTAGAAGATATAATTGGTGGACATGTATGGTTGGGTTTTATTTGTGTATTTGGCGGAATTTCCAATTTGGAAAATTATCAGAAACTTAAGCTCACCATTTGGACTTATGAAATTCACTTTCTGCCAAAAAAAGTGTGAAGCCATTTTTTTATAACCATCCCTTTGATTTTTGAATTGATTCCAAAATAGATACAACTCAATAATTTAGGGAAGATTTATTAGGGCTTGATTATCATTTGGGTCCTATTAAGGATAGCCTTATTCCCAAATGAATTATTTCAATTGGTCACCCTATTTTGGAATTCAAAATTATTCCCCAAAACTTTTAGGGTTCATCATGTTTTCCCAAATTTCAACAAGGGTTTCAAAGGTTGGCATAGGGTTCTTGTCCCTCTAGGTGCATCAATCACAAGAAAATCCTAGGCAATATTAGTTAGCTAGAGAGTAATCATAGGTTTTTGCAGAAAATTTTTGATTCCCTGTGAAATTTTTAACATACTAGATTTGGAGAAAATCTGGGATGTGACAGGTATCCAGCCGCTCCAACACGGAGCTCACCCGATCTACGAGTACAGTGGCAAGGACGACATCACCAGGGCAATCCGAGCTGACTTATATGAGTCGAAGTCAATCCAAGAGATGCATTCCTTCATGTTTACGGGGAGGATCGCCGATTTCCCTGAAGAGGCAACCCACTTGCGACTTCTCGCCCTAATTACTTGCAGCAGAGTTTAGGGTTTCTTATCCCTTCAAATCCTCAAGTCAGCGCATTCTGGGTTGATCAATTGTTCTTTTCTTCCAGAAGTGGTGTCTATGGTCAACAATGTGCATTCCCCAGCTCCATAGCCCGATGATTCGATACCCCCGGAACTCCATTTTCTCCTAGCCATCGACACATGTCGGGCTATAGTCCATACGTCGCACGCCAAGGAGCCTGTAGCACAGAACGACAACGTCGTCGAGTATGAAGAGTTGTATTCCAACTCTAGTTGTGGAGCTAAAGAGGATGGCCGGGCGAGTTTATCCTGAACAAGCGAGACCACAATGACGGGGCATCAGGCTCCCAGACTGTACCACCAAGCCAACCTAAAGACGACATGAACGTCTCCTCCTACTGAGATTAACATATTGAGATTGATGAAGTCATCACACACACCTTCGTAGTCGACGAAAACGTCTCCTCCCACTAAACGAGCATCGCCGGGAAGTCTGTAATAAATCCAGGAAAGTGCGAGCACCAGCGCCAAATCTGGGACTTGAATCCTGGTGGGCTGGTTCCACCACAAGGAATATAATCATTTAAGTTACGCTCAGTTCGCTGTTAAGGGCCTCTTTGACTAAGAGGATTTTCATAGCAATAGTGGAGGCTACAAATCCTTAAAGAGTTTTTTCTATGTTGGTTCTTTGGTTCATACGATTGAATCCCATAGAATTTTTCCTAAGAAATCCATCACACTACATTTCAAAGGAAAAAACCACACCCACTCTGACCTCATGCAAAAAATCTTTGTTTTTCCTATGATGCAATCAAACACACTTGGGTGCGAACAAAATCTCATACTATCTGGTTGGACATGGCACTGCAATCCTAGGTTTTTTTTTTCATTCCTGTGTTGTTCCAATCTATCTATAAAGAAGGCCTTAGAGGCCCAAAATACACAATGGGACACGGGTGCACATGCACCCGAACCGCAAAAGGGAAAGTAAAAAATGGTCAAATATTTGTTTAAAACTTCTTCATAACAAGCATTGTCCAATGTATTATTCACGTGTAAAGTTTCGCAACAAAATAACTTTCGTGGTATTCTGAACAAACAAACAAAAAAACGGCACTATATTAAGCTTGATATTCACACAATTTGTAATTGTAATTCAGTCTTTTTTGCGAACAATACCACAAAAGTCATTTGTCCCGAAACCTTACACGTGAGTCATTATTACTAGACAATGCTTGTTCCGACAAAGTTTCACTTTTTTTACTGTTTCTAATTTGTTCTGCCTAAGCGAGGGAAAAGAATTATACGAGATCAGGTCTCATGGGCTAGCATGTGAGACCCACTCTGATGGATAACACGTGTCATTTACAAATCACAAAGCATGTACCCCACCCCCAGTTGAAATCAGGGAGGAAGAGATTAGATGCTTTATGATTTATGAATGCCACGTGTCATCCATCAGGGTGGGTCTCACCTACTAGCCCGTGAGACCTGGTCTCATATGATTTTTTTTCTCAGATTTCCAAAAAATCCGCACTGCTGTTGAAAGCGGAAGAAAATGTACTACAAAAAGGAGATAAATTCGAAGAATTTGTGCCAAACAAGGTAAGAAGTGTCGCGATCCGGTAACATTTGAAATTCGCGTGCGGGAAAAGGGCTGCTGCGCCCGCTCGTAAAAAGCTTGGTTGTAGGTCGAGCGGTGTGCAGTTCACTGTCGCGACCGTCGTACGAATCACGTGGAAACGCGAATACATATGGCTGTGGTTCATCCCCGACCCCGCGGTCCCCTCTGCCGCTGCACCGCTCCGCCCCGCCCGCCCGCCTGCTCTGCCTGCCCGCCTGCTACTGCTGCCTACACCTACACCTACACCTACACCCATCCGTCCGTCCGTCCTCCTCCACTTGACCCGGTGGTACCACTCGCCTCGTCTCGGAGCAGGGCAGCGGATACCAGGCGGGAGCTAGCCCGCGCACGCCTCTCCTGCGCGCGCGGCGAGGGTACGGCCATGGCGTACCAGTACCACCACCAGGACCACGCCGCGGCCGCGCTGGGGATGGACGCCGCGGCGGCGGCGGCGGCGGCCGCGGGGAACCCCGGCGGCGGCGGCTTCGCGCCAGGTTTGGGCGCGGGCGGGTGGGAGAGGGAGAAGGCGGCCATCGAGGCGCACCCGCTGTACGAGCGGCTGCTGGAGGCGCACGTCGCCTGCCTGCGCGTCGCCACCCCCGTCGACCAGCTGCCCCGCATCGACGCGCAGATCGCCGCGCGCGCCCCGCCGCCCATGCCCCCCGCCGCCGCGCCCGCGGGCGGCGAGGAGCTCGACCTCTTCATGGTGAGCTGCTGCTACCACGAGGCCTCCTCGCCTCACGCCGGCCGCGTACGGAGGCCTGCTCCGTGGGTGCTGTAGTATGGTAGATTGACGCGGCGTGCGTGCGTGCGTGCTTCGAAAAATTGGGGATTGGGTGGGATTTGGCGATGAAGTTGCCCCGCTCGTGTTGGGATTTTTTGGGATTTCAAACAGGCTAGCCAGATTACCCTTTTTCCCGAACGCACGGAACATGTTTGATTGGTTGCGCATGAGCTCATATGGGATTAGCACTCGCTAATTTCTGCCGGTGGATTTGGTTTAGGCTAGGTTCCTCAACTGTGAGTATTATTATGCTAGTTCATCCTTTGATTATTACCCATCCCACCTGCAAATAAATTACTGCTTGCTCTAGGCTCTAGCTGTGAGCAACTTTGTTTTCTCAACCACGAGCGCCTCACCTCTGCGATAGAGACAAAAGCAACCCCCAAAAAACAACTACAAGTGTCCCTTTGCTAGGCAAGCAGGGGCTCCTTTGCCTGGAAATGGCAATTCTCCTTGTGTAAAGGTTATTATCGACCACCTGCCTTTTCTATATGTGTTCTAAAGGTTCTGCTTTCCTTGTTGCAGACACACTATGTGCTGCTCCTCTGTTCCTTCAAGGAGCAGCTCCAGCAGCATGTGCGCGTCCACGCCATGGAGGCGGTGATGGCCTGCTGGGAGCTCGAGCAGACTTTGCAGAGTCTTACAGGTAGCATAGCATACAGCATCTTAAGTTCATCAGTTCAACAGCAGGATATGTGCTTCTTAAGTTTTCTACCAAGAGGGTTTTACAATGTGTACACTACATGCTTATTAATTGATAGTCATGGTAAGTATCATACTACAATGAGGGGCACTGCTTTATAGGATCTTCACCACAGGGGATTTTTTTTTAAATAAGGGTTTTATTTGCTTCTGCTCTCTGCACCCAGCGAGTGACAGATCACAATTATAGTTAATTATTTCAAAATTCAATCAGAAAAACCTTAATCACTTGACCCTTTTTTCCTCTATTGTTGCATTCTGGGACGGAGGGAGTAGAAAATACAGGTCATAATTCCCCGCCTTGTAGGTCCTATGAGATATTAGGTCCACCTTTGTAGTAATACCGGTTCCTTCTTTTATATTATCAGTTACAAGAATTGCAGACTTAAGCTGTTGAAGCTGGCTTTAAAGCTATACCTTTTGAGATTTCAGTTCGGTGTATGTGACAGTTGTGCATGAACCTTGTGCTGTACTGACCATGCAACTGAACTGGTAGTACCTTGTGATCATAATCTTAACAAGTTGTCCTGATAAAGTTGCTCTTACTAAGTCTAGTGCAATTAACTTCCACACAAAACAGTCAGTCACGGACTATATAATAGGGAAGCATCACACAAGGGGTACCCTTTCAGATGCTTCATGTTGCTTGTTGAAAAGACAGGCAATCCATGTAGGAAAAGAAGTCCCTTGCCTAGTGCCAAAAAAAAACTGCATATCGAAGAACGCTTCATGGTTACAAAATGAACTGACATAGCTACAAAACTTTCTAGTGGAATTGTACTTCACTTTAAATTAATTCATAGGAGATTGCCTGCATATAGTACTGTTTTCATTTACTTTTGCTAAGGCTGTAAGGCACATTTGCCACCATTCTGCCTATGGGCATCACGAGGCACACACCTATGAGAAAACCGTGCCAGTATCCATTCACACTGGAAACTGGTGTCGCCGTGAAAACCAAAGGGAGTGATTTTCAGTTTTTAGTTGGCAATAGAACTTTGCATAATCTGTTTCTATGTGTAATCATCAGTCGGTTTGCATCAGTTTACGATGAGAGGCATATGTTTGAACATGGAAGTTTGCCTGCAGATAATAATGAGTATTATGTCGGGAGAAATCATAATGATATAAACCTAGAGCAAGTTTAAGCCTGGATAGGCTTAGTTAAATATCATACCGGCAAAGGCAATATGCAACATAAATGTGACCAAGGTAAGTTTTGCTGCTAATACTAATTCTTCCTGTAGGGGCATCTCCTGGCGAAGGCACCGGGGCGACTATGTCTGATGATGAAGACAACCCGGTCGACAGCGAGAGCAACATGTTTGACGGAAACGATGTGTCAGATGGCATGGGCTTCGGAATGCTAACCGAGGGTGAGAGATCCTTGGTCGAGCGCGTGAGGCAAGAGCTGAAGCATGAGCTTAAACAGGTAAAACTTACCGCCTTCCAGTCTGTCAGCTGCCACCATGTTGGTGTCTAAGCTTCTATTCCTGACTTGCAGGGGTACAGAGAAAAGCTTGTGGACATCAGGGAGGAGATACTGCGGAAGCGGAGAGCCGGTAAGCTCCCAGGAGACACGGCGTCCACTCTGAAGGCGTGGTGGCAAGCCCACGCCAAATGGCCGTACCCAACTGTAAGTGACAGCCCGCAGATACCACTATCACCCTTTTTACTTGCAATTTTGGTTCCGCTACCGATGATCATTGATCGATCTCCCTCGGGCGGCTTTGTTAGGAGGAGGACAAGGCGCGGCTGGTGCAGGAGACGGGGCTGCAGCTGAAGCAGATAAACAACTGGTTCATCAACCAGCGCAAGCGGAACTGGCACAGCAACCCTACCTCGTCCTCGTCGGACAAGAGCAAGAGAAAAAGGTACGGTTTACCGATGATCCATCTCAAAGAATTCCTTTTACATACTATACTCGAGACCTCTCTGGTTGGTTTTCATTCCCTCTCTTTATTCTCAAAAAAAGGAACAATGCAGGTGACGGCAACGCCGAGCAGTCCTGGTAGGGCGGGCGCGGCTGGAGAGCGAAGAACGAATGCCCCATATATGTACATAGCGCTTCCATCTTGGAGAAGGCTTGATACTACTATTTATTGGTCCGGGAGGCGACGCCGGCGGCTATTCGCCCCGGAGCCTCCCGGACCCAACACCGTCTGTACTGTACCCCAAAAGGAAGAAGAAAACATGTAGTAGTAATGTTGTAACGGAGTTACCCGAAATCTGTAGCTGTTTTGTGGCGCGGCGTCGCTGTGAGCGAGTGTATACGGGCTGTTCCGTGGTGTGCTTGTGGGTCGTGTGTTGCGTTGCCGTGGGACTGGCGGAAGTGTCGTGTGTTGTGTGGGTGGGTGCTGTATATTTGCGTACCTGTACGTGTACTGACCATGATGCCTTGTTTGTGCGTTCTATCTGTCTGTAGCCTGCACCCTCGGTTCTTTTTTTCTGTGTCCGTTTATTTTTCTGTGTGATCAGGCGGCGGTTTTCCGTCAGAAGAAGGATCACGAGGGGCCTGAAAACGTCAGTTAATCGCACCTGGGGGTAGGGTAAGGGGGGGCCTGGACGTTCGGTGTGGCAGCTGGTGCGTGGTACCGCCAGCCAGCGTAAACTCGCAGATTCGGGTCCCCTGAAAGAAAATGCTCGCAGGTTCAGTTTACGGCGGAGAGCCGAGAGATTTGGCACGCGGGGA
>NC_041392.1:709804783-709811635 GCF_002162155.2 Triticum dicoccoides
AGATCTGTGATGGACTTTTTTTTTTTTTTTGCGGGAGAGATCTGCGGGTATGCGGCGCTACCAGTACGACGATATCTCCGGATCCTCTCGCGCAGATCAGGGGAAGTTGTCAACAGACAAAGGGGAGCACGTAAACTAGTTGTCGTACTACCGTACTACTCACTCCGTTCCGAATTATTTGTCGCAAGTATGAATGTATCTAAATATATTTTAGTTCTAGATACATCCATTTCTACGACAAGTAATTTGGAACGGAGTGAGTACCAGTATGACAGCACAATGCGATTAACCCCCGTCCCATCCGACGCGGCCAGATCTGGGCCCTGGTACCGGAGCCAGCCAACTAACTCAAACCCACCCACTTGAGCAGGCCGAAGAATCGGATCCGTCGCCCGTGCACCAGTCCGCCCCATGCCCGAGGCGCCGCGTCAGGCCGGTCACGTTGGCCGCGCCGTCCCCCACGCACCTCGTCCTCCTCACATCACACCATCACATGCGCATCCGCATCGTCCTCCCCTCCTCGTCCCCGTCGTGGCACCCCGCATGTGCCCCGGGCATGGGCGACCCGGACTTCACTCGGCCGTGCAAAGTCAGCATCCAAGATGGCATCGGGCATGGGTCATCCACCACCCAAGCCACAGAATCAGCGCAAAACCAAGGACGATGGACACACACACACGAGTAATAATGGCCTCTTTGATTCACAAGATTTTGAAAAGGCAGGAACAGGGAATGTGTACGACATGTCCACTTAAGGAGTGTACGATGCCACATGAAAAACAAAGGAACTCTAAAGGGCCTCTTTGATTCATAGGATTTTAAAAACGAAGTTATAGAAAAAGTATAGGGTTAAAGTGGCATGTCCACTTGAATCCTATATCTTAAAGGAATAGCAATGAGTGTTTGATGGCACAGGGAAAACAAATGAATTGTAAAAAGAGGTTGGACTGGATGTTAGATTTCCTATAGAATGTAGTACAAAAGATTTCCATGGGAAAAATTCTTATGGGGTTCAATCCTGGGAATCAAAGGACCAACATAGAAAAAAAAATCCTAAGGATCTAAATCCTCCAGAAATCCTATAAAATTCATTTGAATCAAAGGAGCCCTAAAATGAGGTTAGAGTAGAAGATTTCATATGAAAAATGCCTATGGGATCCAATCCTATTATGAACCAAAGGACCAGCATAAGAAAGATTTCCAAGGACTTCAAAGGAGCCCTAAGAAAACTTCCCGACGCAAGAAATATCCTATAGGATTTCTTCGACTCAAAGGAGCCCCAAGTACAACAGCTGCAGCCCTTTCAGGCAGAAAACAGAGGGAACTACATGCTAACAATGTAATCAAAATAACTGGATATATTTTTCTTCCTCACAGGATAAAACAAAACAACTGGACCCTTTTTACAGCGACACCGAACCATTTCGGTATACATAACAAACACACGAAAAACCAAGCATATACAAGCAATATAGGACCTCAACTGACAGTTCCCAAAAACTTGTATTACACCACCCAGATTACACAACCAGTTCATCACCACATTCTTCAGACTGACCTGACCTGACCTGACCGACCAACGACTTCCAAATAGACTCGATTATTACCCACAAGAAAAGGCAGGGGAGACAAAGGGAAGAAAATAAATAAAATATCGGACTCTCTATAACTGACAATAAGACTGGCTTATTCAGCGCGCCTCTAAGCCAAAGCCAAAGGGGAAGGGTATAAATGAATGAATACGGATCTGGGACGACGACCGACCGACACTTCTAGACACGGGGAGGTTGGGAGGGAGGGCTGATGATTTTATGATTACAAGGTATGAAACAATGAAGGGGTATGAACAGATAGATAGACCCTAGGGACCGACCGACCGACGCTACGAAAGAACGAAACCAACCATATATATAATATTTATATATATCAGCACCGGATTTTCTTAAAATACGCAATATGCGAAGACGAACTTGTCCAAGACGGATGGATGGCCCCAGAAGTTTTCTCAAGACCACTGCTGGCGCTACTAGGATTGCACCTTCTGGGACGCGGCCATGGCGCGCAGCCTGACGGCGATCTGGGTGAAGCTTGGCCGTTCCGACGGTTCTGTCGCCCAGCATTGCTCCATCAGCGACCTCCACTCTGGGTCGCATGAGTCAGGCACCTGCGGCCGCAGAGTGTTGCTCACAATGCCACCTGACAGTTCAAACAACAGCTTACATCAGACTCTGACCATCCACTGCACAAGTAATTTCTACGAGGGTATGGCTGATTGTGCACCCACCAATGATAACACCATAATGCAAATCTGCATATGGTTCCTCTCCTGTGAGGAGTTCCCACAGGACAATCCCAAAGGAGAAGACATCAACCTGAGGGAAACATATCAACATTAGTGTGCAAGTTATACGTAAACCAGGGTATAGCTATCTGAATTTGGACACGGAAGCAATATGAAGGGATTAGCAAACCTTTTCAGAGACCAGGCTGCTGCTTCCATTCAGAAGCTCTGGGGCCATCCATGGAAGCGTTCCCCTCACACCACCAGAGATGAGGGTCTGACACTTGACTTTTGAAAGCCCAAGGTCACCAACCTGCATCATCCAAGAAAAATCAATGCAGATATATATAGAAAGAGAAATGGTGTTTAACTTAAATCATACAAAAAAGCAAAACTGTTCGCATTGGTCGGTCGATCCAGTTTGTTGACAGTTCACATGAGCAATATTTCATTCGCATGTGACAGTGCAAGAACTAAAAGTGAAGCCTTAGTTATCTATAAACTACAGATAATGCGGCATGGATGTTTAGTAGATCAGTAAAAGATGACAAAATTCAGATGGCAAACAAGTGATTCTTTAGTACAAATAAAAGGAGTTTATTGTTAGTAGCCATGCATTATTATACCACGCATGTTCCCTGCAGTGTTGACGGAAGATGCCTTAAGGTTAGCTAAAAGCCTAAAATGATCCCCGGACTAATCTAAATCAATCATGTCTATTCTAAGGTGCAACTCATCAATTGCCCAAGCAACAGTACATTCTCGCCCACATGAATGTCCATATGATTACCACAACAAAGCACTGTATATTCCAAGTATGATGGGATATTGATGCTAAAACTTATCAATAATACCTAATAATTTGAAAAGTCAATATAGACAGATTACCCAATATCAAACATACAAAATATGATACAGAAGAGAAGAATCAATAGTCTAGCAATTTAGTACAACAAGCCAGCAATAGTACAAAACAGAATTGAGTTCTTACCTTGCATATTGGACGCTGAGGATCCCTTAAATTAACAAGTAAATTGTCGCTTTTGAGGTCAAAGTGCACAATGTTTTTGTTATGCAGATACTCCATTCCAAAAGCTGTGTCCATGGCAATAATTAGCCGTTTGCGTCGATCCAGGCTCCTGCACATGCAGAGAATATTAATCGCCTCAGCTTCATGTTGGATTATAAGTTTCAAGTTTTTAAGATGTGGCAGTTGATACATGAGAATTACTTCTAAGACATATGCTAGAATGCAGACATTTTTTTGTTTTGAGAAAAGGCCTGAGGCCCAGCTTTATTCAAAGCTTTGCAGACATATAAATAGTGGACGTACTTGGAATTCTTCAGCAAAGCCGTCCTAAGTGAGCCATTAACCATATATTCTGTAACCGTTGCAATGGATCCCCCAGGCCCATCTAGAACAACGCCGTAAAAGGCCACAACATTGGGGTGGTGCAGATCAGCAAGGTTAGATGCTTCATTCCAGAAGTCATTCCGCTGCAAACATTCAGGACATATCAGTATAAGGACAGGCATAAGCAAATAAAAGGAAATATAAAATGTTATAGTTATACCATTTTTTCTTGCTCAGATGGCTTCCCAGCAAAACATCTGTCATTGATTCTTTTTATTGCAACATCAGAGCCCCTCCATTTACCATGATATACAGTTCCAAAAGTTCCAGAACCGAGTTCTTGGAGCTCTTCGAGGTCATCATTCTTTATAATCTGAAAAACGAACATATGTGGTTGGTAAAGAACATTACTTTGAATTAAAGATGCGCGGGATAAAAAAGATAAGAGTTCCTGATTGTAACCTGGAGGCGTTCATGCTCATCTGCGACTGGTTGTCCTGAAATCCAATCTAGTGGTTTGCCCTTGCTAACCTGCACATTTCTCTTGTTAGATTGTTAAGTGCTAAAGATGAAACAGAACGTATATGAACTTCTAAGGAATCACATCCTAACCTCGTTGGTGTGAGCTTGCCCGTCTACTTTATTAGTGACATTCCCATGCCCTTCATTCAGCACAGGAGGTGGAGGCTCAAATGCGGCTAGACCATCCTCCATGCCCAGCAAGTCTGGGTTAGTGATACCATCACCTGGATTCATGAAAGACAGTAATAAGCATTCACAACTTATGACTCATTAAGCACATATACTGGCAAAAGGTGTAATTGGAAGTATTGTTAAGAATTGAACCTTTGACAAACTGAGGTTGTTCTGCATGTGTGTCTTTGTGATATGGTTGCTCCTCAGCCGGGATATTCAAATCTGGCCCTTTGCAATTCAACAGAGAGTTTTGGGAATGGGGATCCTTAGAACTGATGTTCTCCCTGCTTGCTACCCTCTTAGGTCTTGGTGGCAGCGCATGTACATTGCTGAACTGTTGACCCGGTAAACCAGACTCCTGGAGCTGCTCGACTGGAGCGTGATTTGCCAATGCTGGTGTCGGTAATGGTACCTGAGCATTAGCGTTCGAAGGAGGAACGGATTCATGTGGAGCTTCCTTGTGATAAACTTCAGGCAGAACATCCTTCTGCTCGCCCATTGGGTTAATAGTGGCTTTTGTATACGCAGGATCAACACCATAAGCCGATGGGGGCACACCCACATGCCCAATCGTAGCGGCAACATAACTGGGGTATGGTCCCCCAATGCTCACCATTTGCGGCGGCATATGGTTAACGTTGGCATGCTGGACAGTATGCATATAAGGACTGGCCACAGAAGGCGGTGGCATTGATTCAGTTGGAGGGGCTATCTTTGGCTCACTGACATCAAAAAAGGTGTTGGTGTTGCTCTGAGAGTATTGCGATGTTGCATTCTGGGGTAAACCATTCTCGGCATACATCCTTTGTTCGGGATAGCGGGGCTCGTTGGGGTTCACCCGTAGTGAATCCATCATCCTGTCCACATTGGCCATATAGGTTGGCACAGCAGCAGGTGCCACTGAAGGCACATTATCACGGAGCACTTGTCCATCCCCCCGATGCCTAGAATTGCCACTTAAACTACCTTCGCCTTCAAGCGGATTATTGGGATTAGTTTGCCTCACTTGGTACTGAGCCATTCCATGGGGTGAAGGCATTTGATGCAGTATAGCTTGTTGATGAGAGCTTGCAGTGTCAGAATGAACGGAATTTGGAGAGACCATCTCAGTAGGCATCATGGGGATATGGTTAAATCCATAAGTCGACGACGGCACCTGCTGTGGTGGCAATTGCTGCTGCTGGTGGTGCTGCTGCTGCACATAGACATGCTGATGAAAGCTCGCTGGATCGACGGGCATTGGGTTTGCAACGCCTTCCATCTTTGGTGCATACATCCTTTCCCTGTCAGGCTGCACTGGATGCATATGTGTGTACCCATAAGCCCCCATTTGTGAAGGTATTTGCCGCTCTCCCATCATGATCCTTGCCACATCTTCAGGCCGCAGGCTCATGAACACTGGAATTTGCTCAGGCGGCGCCCCTCCACGCACATCGCTGGCATAGTCATTCACGACTGGATCGGAGTGAGCATGAGGCAGAGCCTTGATACACATATTGCAGTCCTGAAACCAGGTCGCATTTTCTGGTGGCTGCTGATTCAGACCCTGCATAACCTCCCTATGATCGTTCATGAACACTGGTGGCAGTGGTGGTAGCTGTGAGAGTGGCTGACGGTACCTTGCTGCCTCCGGATGTGGATGCGGATGCGGGTGTGGATGTGGATGGGGGGATGGCTGAGGGGGCGCAGCACTCTCCTGCGGCTTCACCGGGACAGGGGCAGGAGCAGCATTGGTGAAGACATCAACAAGCAGCTGCTGGGGTGGCGGCGGAGCAGCAAAAGCCGATCTGGCGGCGTCGTAGGAGCAGGTGGAGGTGGGGGAGACAGCAGTCGGGGAGCCGCCGCCGCCTCCTCCCCCTCCCCCTCCTCCTCCAGAAGAAGGCACAGCCGGGGTAGGAGGAGGAGGCCCGCCGTCGGAGCACTGGGTGGACGAGAGGCTGGCGTTGCTATCCTTGCGCACAATGCCGTTGACGGCCTCGAGGTACCTGAGGCCGGCGTCGAAGCTGGCGCCGCCCTCGGCGCCCTCGTCCCCGGCCGCGGCCGCCTCGGAGACGGGGAAGATGAAGACCCGCAGCTTGGGGCTGGCGACGGCCAGCTTGTCGTACTCCTCCACCATGTTGTCGAGATCCTCGGGCGAGGAGACCGAGATGAGCGCGTCGAGGCCCTCGTCGGGGAGCTGGTACTTGACCGCGAAGTGCGGGCCCGTGGCGCCGCCGTAGGCGTCGGCGAGGCGGGCCAGCAGGTCCTGCAGCGCCACCCCGCGCGGCACGGACACGATCCGGGTGTCGCCGCCGGCGTACCGCAGCGTCCCGTCCCCGGGCCGCGGCAGGATGCGCCCGCCGAGGCTGCACAGCAGCTTCATCCGCTCCCCGCCACCTCCTCCCCCGCCCCCGCCGCCGCCGTCCTCGGCCATCCCGCCGCGGCGGCGCGGGTCCGCCCCAACCCCCCTCCCCGCCCCCCCTTCCCCGGATCTAACCCCGCAGGGCTCGGGCCGGGCCAGCAACCGAACCCCCTCACCAGG
>NC_041392.1:709812038-709813146 GCF_002162155.2 Triticum dicoccoides
CACCAGGACACCACCAGGAGCCCTACCGCCGGCCGGATTCGGGGATTCCGGTGGCGGCGGGCGGCTCAATGCGGAGTCAATTGAAATTTTTCGGGGGTGGGGAGTAGCGAGGGAGTGGGGAGCGGAGGGGGGGTGGGGTGGGGGGTGGGAGGGGTGCGTTGTACTCAAAAACCCTTGGCTCGCTCCCCCCGGCTGGCTTGGTGGTGTTGGTGTTGGTGGTGGTTCCCCCTCGCCCCGGCTGGCCCCCGTTTTATATATTTTCCGGCCTTGGATTTTCCCGTGCCGGAATTTGGAGCCTTCCCTTTGGTTTTCCGTGTGCTTCTCCCCCCTGCCTCCCCTTTCTGTTTGCCTTTGGGCTTTGGATCATTTGCAAAACCTTGGGTCTGGGTTTTCAATCTGTGGGTCCCCGTTCGTGTTGGTGGAATTCGGTCGGGAGCCCCACCTTTCGGTTTGTTAGAAAAAAAGGTGTTTTGGCAAAACCTTGGGTTTGGGGTTTGAATCCGTGGGTCTGTCGGGGGAAGAGGCCGTTCGTGTTGATGGAATTCGGCCGGGAGCCCCACATTCCGGTTTGTTAGAAAAAAAGGGGTGCTCTAGAGGGGGTGCGATGTTCGTCTGGGTGCGTCGCCGCCACTTGATCTGTCATGCATTTATGATAATATAATTGAAGGATAATTTCACTGAAAATTGCTTTGTTGATGTGGAACTGGAACGTGACGGGAAGTGTTGAAGGAATCCAATGATGATGATTTAATTGCAGGCGAAAGGTAGTTGGCAGGTGTTGAACAGGAGTCGAGAACGAAATTGTGATTGACTGCTGGTGATAGAAGATGTCTCGTCGGACTGTGATCTGTTGTGACGCTTGATGGAAATCAATTTCTGTGTGCAAGATTCAATGTAGAGATGGATGTGCCGCATTTAAATCTAGACATGGATGTGTACACTTACACCAATAGGATCATAGTGACATCAGATGTATCATGCAAATAATTTCCCGTGGTGCGCGGGCTATTTTTTAATTCATGGTCATTTATATTTATTTCTTTGAATATTAAATCTATGGTGCAATTATATCTATCCTAATTAGGTTGCGTGCAATAAAGATAAGTCA
>NC_041392.1:709813597-709818493 GCF_002162155.2 Triticum dicoccoides
TGGCGAGGGGGGGGGGCGTGAAAGGTTGCATTTATATAGCGGTCGAGCGAGGTTTTCTTTATCTATATCTAAAGGCTCGATGAGGATCTTTTACCATAAATGCTTCCTTGTTTTCTAACAATGTGTATGAAAGGAATAAATGTATATATGACATGTTTGATGCGGAAATATGTTTGGAGTCCAGGCCAAATGGAGCCCATTGTTTTTGAAAAGTTACAAAATTGTTGAAGTTCCAAAAGAATCTAGAAAAAAACACCTTCTATATAGTTGTAGTCTAGGTGCTTGTAAAATATTATTGGGAAATAATGGAATTGGAAATAGAAAAAAAATGCATGCATTGTTTGTTAAAATTCCTAAAATAACTCACATGTTAAAGTACCTCCTAATTAATTTTAAAACACAAGTAGAATACATCTATAGCATGCATGTGGACATTTTTCTAGAATTTCATTAGAAAAAACTCAAAAAAAATTGTGGAGCCCACGCTCCAAAAACCATTGCTCGTGTTTGAAGAACTTTTATTTCTTTTGATTATTTTCTAATTATCTTTTAAAGCCAAGAAAACATGTTTCTTAATTGCAAGAGAGCGCATGCAGGATACGTATAGAAGAGTTGTCTTAGTTCATCTTGTTTCCTATTTATATTTAAAAAATCATGACCAAAAGGTTAGATATTTTTCCAAACAAGGAACACATTTTTTTCTTATTTTTTTATAATAACAAAAAAGATACATGCATGCATGTATAACAAGGATTTTTTTTCTGTTATTTACTCTTCTATTTGGAATGAAGGTTGAAGAGTTGTTACGAAGACATGACCAATTTTAAATACGAAAATAAAATGGTGTATACTCTTGCAAGAAAGAAACATGTATCTAATGTGTTTGAAATAGTTTGTTTTGTTATATATATATTTGTTTTTGAAATCAAGTCTAAGGCCTCCTTTGGTTCATAGGATAGGAATAGCGTAGGGACAAGAAATTCATAGGATGGGATGACATGTATCTCATTTCCTATAAGGAAAAAAATGTCATTTGATGCATAGGATAATTTTTTTCATTGAGTTTATGCTAAAAAAAATTCCTTTGAAATGTGAAGGATTGGTTCCTATCTTACGTAGGAACAGGAATCCATTCTTACAAACCAAAGGGCTTTAAAGGAATTTTTCCTATAAAAATTATATCCTTTAGAATTTCTATAAAATTCGTGTAAACCAAAGGAGGCCTAAAGGGTTGTTGATAAATCCCATTTTAAAAAATCAAGGACAAAATGTTGACTATCTTCGTAGCAACAAAAAACGAAAACATACATACATCAGATATGTGTAAAATATGTTGCTTCATTTATTGTCTTATTTGCTCTTTCCTTTTGAATCAATCCTAATAGGATTGCATGAAAGTTTGATTGACACAATAAAAACACATGAATCTTCACAATGAGTATGGTGTGGATGGAAAGTTCCTATAAAATCTACTGCAATTTAATCATATGTAGTACAATATTGCATAGGAAAAATTACTATTAATTAGAATCCCCCAAAAGTCTTTAGCATAGTGAGGGATCTTTTGTTTCACAATAGAAAGGGGCAGCGCAGTGCATGTAACTTCTCATTGCGCAGGGTCCGGGGAACCTATGGCACGTAGCCTTCTTCTTTCTTTTTACTTATCATATGTGTTGGCTATGTTTGCCAATAAAAAATATTATACAATACTGATGAAACAAAGTTTGTTTTGTTTTATCTTACTTGCTCGTCTGGCTTGCAATAAGAACAATAGTTTAGGTGCACTGCAAGATAAAGAAACGTATACGAGACATCTCTAACAATCTTTGTTCCATTTAGTCTTGTTTGTTCTTCTTTTTTAGATTGAGCCAAAAGGATAGCTACACAGTAAGAAAAAGGAGCGTACACTACACATATCTAACAATATTTGTTTGATTTCGTATTCTTTGCTCTTCTTTTTTTAGACAGTCTTTGCTCCTTTGGTAAGAAAAAAGAGCATACACGACACATCTTCTTGCTTTTACAAAACAGTTGTATTGACCATGCTTGCCAACTAAAAAGCAATTTTTATAAGATCCCTCGAACAAAAGTTATTTTATTTGATCTATATTGTATTAACAAGAGCAAATGTTTAGCTACATTGCAAGAAAAATAAACATATACGAAACATGCCCAACAAATTTTGTTCCATCTATTCTTGTCTGGTATTCTTTTTTCAAACCGTGACGAAAAGGATAGCTACACTGCAAGAAAAAATGGTGTATATTTGATTGCACATTGTCTGGTCTTCTTTTTCTATAACAAAATCAAAAGCATTGTTACGTGCGCACTTGTTATTATATAGATCAAGACCAAAAGTTGGTTGAAAAGATAAGCACCCACGTCCTCTTTTATGAAATTGCAAAATTTATATAAGAAAAACTAAGGGCTCTTGCGAAGCTTTTCCAATCACTGAATTCCCACCATTCTCACGGCCCATGATATGACCACGAATTAAGCGACACACCGTTTTTTACAACAACGGCTAATTAATCGGCACACCAAACATAAATGTAAATCAGGTGCTCCTCTGATTCGTGAAAATATAGAGAAAAATACTTATGACACATAAGCATGCACTTACTTTTATTCATACCAGTTGTATTGGACCTGTTTGCCAACTAAAAATTAATGTGTATAAAATACATCAAACGAAGTTTGTTTTATTTGGTCATCTATCTTGGAACGAGACCAAAGTTTAGGCACATTGCAAGAAAAAAGAAATGTACGTAGAACACCGGAACCAAATTCGTTCCATTTATTCCCGAAAAAAGTGATAATTCTGTTTTGTTTGGCCTTCGATCATTATTTTGTTTGATTTCACATTATTTGGTCTCCCCTTTTTGTGTGTGTGGAATTTGTCTCATATTTTTTTGAAGATTATTATGTGTGGTCTTCTTTCATACACAGAGACCAAAAGTTTATTAAAAAAAACAGTAAGTCCCTATCAAGCGAAAACATAACAATTTGGCGTCATCAATGTAACAATGACAGTGGAAGATGTAGAAAAGGTCAAGCATGCCAATCAACGTCCCAGCTTGATCTCCATAGCGACGGGCCATCACCTCGTGAAGTTATAATTAACTAATTGAACAATGTGGAAATGCATAAAAAGAGAGGTAAACATCAAACATTTCCATCAAAAATAATGCAATGGAATCATACTAATCTGCACCCACTAGATTAACCGCTAACCTCGGCGCTGCACGTGAGACCCTCACATGTTAAGACTTCAGGTGCTCTCAATTAAAGAACTGTCACTACTAAAATCACCCCTCTGCCAGGAAGACTTTAATTTGCCTGTGTATAATTTTTTTAAACATTTATGGGGCCAAGAAACGACAGATCTCGCGTTGCAGTGACACGAGCAGAGAAATTGAAGAGCCTTGACCCTAGGTGGTGGCAATGCATTTACAGAGCACCACCCATTAAACAAGCACAGCAGAGCTTGCAGGATCTTAAATCGGCTAAGTTCATTAGGATGATGCCTTGGTGTGCAATTGAATGGATGGCTTCATCTTTTCAGATGTGGCGTGAGATGATGCAGTGAAGTAGTGATGGAGGCCTTTGGGAGGCATCGATCCTAATAATATACAAGTGTAGTTTCGGCTTTCCAGGCTGATTTGGTAGGTCACCCATGCTTCAAGCTTCATTGCTTCCTGTACTGCCAAGACAAAGCGAACGCCGGTAGAATGGAAATATCTTGACGAGTGGCCGAATATCTTAATGCTAGATCAATTAATGATGCTTAGTGTAGACTCGCGCGACCAAGGTATGACAGAATTGATCACGCGAACGAGGTACCGCAAAATTGATAGTGAAACCATCTCAATAGTTGCAAATGCTTACGTATCCTATATGATTCAAAGCGATTTCATGAGATTTGTAGAGGATTTGGATCCTCATGGATTCTTTTACTCCTAGCTCGTTTAGTCAAGTGTTTCACACAATGGAATCATTGCGATCTTTTCGTAAGAATTCCTCTGCACTCTATTCCATCCATTCGAACCTCTTGCTATATATTTTTGTGTTTTTTCCTTGGTGAAAAACACTATTTAATCGATATACTTGTAGTTTTATGTTTTGATAGGACTGAAAACCATTTGGAACGAGAGGAATGCGCGAGTGTTCCGTCAGAAGAGTGCTCCGCCGACGGTTCTACTCGCCAACATTAAGAAGGAGGCCACGCTTTGGGTATCAGCGGGTGCAAACAAGTTGGGATACATGATGACGCGAGAGTAGTTGGTCACCTTTATTTCTGGTGTTGCGGCGCTGTCAGTGTTGTAACACGAACATAAACTCTATTCCTCTTATTTAATGAATGAGGCAAATCTTTTGCCTCTCTTCAAAAAAAAATAACATGCCATTTGAATTATGTTTCTTTTTCTTCTCTATTTTAAGTGTTTTTGAGAAACAAGGCACCACAATGATTGGCTTTTAGCACGTTATCATAGGGCAAAATGCTGATGTGACACTCTAATTAAAGAAGAAAGAGATTGGAGTTGTATGTTAGCGAAGATATGGCTCTTTCCTTGTTTTTGTGTGCAATGTAGTTGATGCTTCGATCCTTTGTGGCTTATCTCATTATCTTTTTTCCTTACTCTCCACACCTAGGCCATAATATTGGGATGCAAACAAAATCTTTAAAGTAATTAGATGCAATATCATTTAGATACAACCCATAAGATATTTAATGCACTAGGATAATTGTCTCTGGAGTGAATAAAAATCATTATCTAGAATAATGCGTTAAGGGCATCTCGGATGCTGACTCTCAAACCTTTTGCAACCGTCCGGACCGCGCTGTCCGGACCACGGAAGCCATCCAACGCGGTCCGAACGTGTTTTCTCCCATAA
>NC_041392.1:709818979-709843886 GCF_002162155.2 Triticum dicoccoides
TCTGGTTGATCTTAAGCCCGCTTCTGACCACCCTGACCGATCAAAAACCCTCCATCCTCCTACGCGCTTCCTGCCCGGTGCCAGCTGCCCGCATTCATGCCGCTGTAGAGCGCGCCGCTCCACATTATAGGCGGCCCAGGATAGACGCGACCTCTCACTGCCTCCGCCGTTGAAGTGGTGCGCCCACTGCATGGCCGGTTGAACACGCCTCCATTAAATCCGCGTGGAAGCCGAGAAACCTACTTTGGCCATATGTCCGTTCAGGAGCGGGCCAACATTAAATACAACGTCGGTCGAGCTCCTCCCGTCCACCCTCTATTTAAACGAGGCTAGACGCCGGGCAAGAATCACACCACTCCGCCGCTCCCCATCCCCTCCTTCACCATTTTATCCACTATTCCGATAGCATCCGACGAGTTAGAAGAGCAGTTCTCTGACATAAAAGCCGGTTGAGTGGCCCGCCGAGCCCGCTGGATATGAGCGACGCCGCTCGCTGCTCCACCTTCCTCGCCTAACCTGACGGAGCGAGTTGCCGCCCCAAGCCGACGCGTGGTTCAGGAACTCATCGCTCGAAGCCAGCTCGTGGAGGAGCGACGAGTTGCTCCATCCAGGCACGGCTGGGAGCACGACGGCATGGGCATCGCCTCATCCAGTGCATGCGACCGCGCCATCTATCATCGACGCGCGCGTAGCCACACCATGTACACATAGAAAGAAGCCGGCCGTGCAGATGTCGACGAGGTGGCGGCCCGCACGTCCGCGCCCTCCGCCAGCATCGAGAAGAAGTAGAACACGAAAGTCCGCCGCCGCTTGTATCCCATGGAGGCCACCGTTGGCGCGCCGCCTGCTTCTACAACCGGTGACATGTCTGGTCTTTATCTCAGACCATCGTGGGCACACCCGTCTGGGCTCCATGGAAGCACCTTCACCTCCGGCTGAAGCACCTTCTTTGCCATTCCGATGAGCGGCGTAGTCGGACATAGGGAAGATACGGGGGAAGAGTATGCCTCCGTGACTCCCAGCAACCCGGTTAGCGAGCCGCCGGACATGGGGAAGACAAAGGGATCCGTCACGGCCGACCGTAGACTAGTATAGTGTATCTATGCCGTGGCAGTGGAGATCTGCACGACTGTACGTGCACATAGTTTTATCTTTTAGTTAAAATATGTCCAAAATGCAACTTTTTCGTTCGGTTTGTGTGAATTCCGTCATATTTATATGAAATCCGTCTTGTTTGCACGAATTTCATCTGGTTTGTTGAAAAAGAGTTTAAAATGTATACGACTACGATTGGATGGTGTCCTCCCACATCCATGTCCGCAGATTGGTACCATCTTATCCATAAGACGGATGCGGAAGAAAATTTGTGAATTGCCATTGAAGATGCCCTAAGAGACAATGCGTTGTGAGTGCGTTCATGCCAATAAAAAGATGACCATTGAAGCCGTACCAAACTGACATCTATTTACGGAAACACAACCCACACTAATGCTGCCCACTTGAAGCAAGAAAAGAGAATGAAGAAAGGCCACAGCTGTGAGCGAAAACGATGGGTGCTGATGTTGATGTGGTGGTGATGGTAGGCCCGACAGAAAGATGGAACCTCGAAGTATCCGATTAGCACGGCGTCGAGCAGGATCATCAGGAGCAAAATGCATGCACGCTGGGCCCACACGCAGGGAGGGAGGGAGCTGGTGGTGTTGGCGTTCGTCCCAACATCTCCATTGGAGAGGAGGAGATCCTCCCCTTTATCTTTGCTTTGCCAGCTTCCTCACAGGTGGCGCCATCATCGCCTACCATGGATCACCTTTTCTTTTTTCTATAACGACCGCTTGTGCGGTTGTGCCCGGAGCAGTAGTATATTTGGGATGACGCCGCGCCGGCGATATTACTAATGAGCAGTGTACGATGTTGCCGGTGGCTCGGAGCATGTATTGTATTCTTCTTCTTGGCTTTTGGATTTGCCTATGAATTAGTAGAATCTTGCCCGAGATTGAGCTTCTTTTCTTTGCTAATAATAACAACTTGACAAGGTGATAAGGGCATCTTCAACGCCAACCCGCAAACATCCTGCAACCGATTAGACCGTGCTATCCAGACCGCAGAAGATATCCAACGATGATCTGTATTGGTCCGCGAAGCGGTTCGGATACGATTTCTTCCGTACCGGGGACAAAAGCGGGCGATGTTTGTAGGGGTCCGGACCGATCCCAAGCTCGCTTCTAACCGCCCTGCCAACCAAAAACCCCTCCACATCCCGCGCACGCATCCCACCCGACGCTAGTTACCCGCATTCATGCCGCTGTAGAATGCGCCGCTCCGCATTGAAGGCGGCTCAGGGCGGACGTGACCTCTCACCGCCTTTGCCATTGAAGCGGCACGCCGGCCGAGGGCGCCGTCCACTACACGCCCGGCTGAACACGCATCCTCACCGCATTTGTACGCCCCCATTAAACCCGCGTTTAAGCCGAGAAACATACTCCGGCTAGACGTCCGCTCATGAGCGGGCCGACATTAAACGCAACGCCGACCGAGCTCTTTCCGTCCGTCCTCTATTTAAACGAGGCCAGACGCCGGGCAAGAGTCGCATCCCTCCGCGTCTCCCTCCATCTCCTCCTTCACCACTCTTCTGATGGCTTCTGAAGAGCAGTTCTGCGGCATACAAGGCGGCTGGGTGATCCGTCGAGCCCACCGGATACGAGCGAGGCAGCTCGCTGCTCCACCACCCGCGCCTGGCCCGACGGAGCAAGTTGCAGCCCCAAACCAGCGCGTGCTTCAGCAACTCGCCGCTCCAGGCCTACTCGATGTTGAGTGGCGAGTTGCCCCACGACGGCACGGCGACACGGGCGTCATCGCTACCATCGACGACGCCGCGTCGTGCCGCGCATCCCGTGCCTACGACCTCGTCATGTAGGCAGAGACAGAAGCCGGGTGCACGGAGAGTGACGAGTCAGTGGCCGGCGCCTCCGCGTCCGCCGCCATCATCTAGGAGAAGTAGAACACGGGAGTGCGCCGCCGCTTGGGTCCCATGAAGGCCACCGCCGAGGAGACGCCGGCGTACACAACCGGTGTCTTGCCTGGTTCTTCTTTTGCGAGGACATCCGTCGATCGCACATGGGCTCCACGGAAACGGAGGCGCCGCCTTCCCCTCGCGTTGAAGCATCAGCTAGGGGTTTCACTCCGATGAGTGGCGGGGTAGCGAGCCGTCCTTTATGCTGAAGCATACACTTCCAGGGCTCCCGGCGGTCCGGTGATTGGGCTGCCAGACACGAGGAAGACAAAGGATTAGATATTATTATACCTCGAGAGCCGAACTAGTATCGTTGATGTAAATGTATTGAAATTCGTCATGTTTATATAAAAATCCCGTATATTTTTATGAAATCCGTCATGTTTATATAAAATCCGGCCATGTTTACACGAATGTCGTCGTGTTAGTTCAAGTTTTTGTGAAAATATACGCGGCTACGGTTGAATGCATCCTTCCACATCTGTATCCACAGATTTGTCCCCTTTCGCGGACAGATGCATGAGGATTTTTACGGGTTGCGGTCGTAGATGCCCTGACCGAGCATAGGTGCGTCAACACACAAACCTTACGCCGTACATCATGGTTAAGCAGAGTTCAGTTCAGACTTCAGACCGTTGTAGAAGAAAGAAAGAAAGGAAGGTGCTGCGTTTGCGTTTGCATTTGCATGCAAGCAGGCAATGGTGGACGTGTCCTCCCCTGCTACGATAGCTGACCGCTCACTCGGTCGCAATCCCACTCCCTACCCGGGTGGATCGCATCGCATGCGTCGGGTCAAAGGCATGCAGGCCAAGGAGAAGACTACACCTGTGGTGAGGCACACATCTTATCACACCATGGACCATGGTACTGTGGAGCAGTAGTCGTATATTCGCTAAAAATGAGAGCACTAGTTTACTCAATTAATGAAGTGATCAAAGGCAGCTTAAATCGTATAGTAGTACCAGTACGGGAGGGCGCTGCCTAGTTCGGGGCGTCCTCTCCTCTGCGAACATCGTCGATCGCCCATCCAGGTCGCAGGCAGCCTTGCCGGTACTTGCGCCACCATGCCTGCCTGCTTGGGAACTCCCAACCCCATCAACGGTACCACTTCTGTTGTTCCAGCTCGCCATTTTTTCTGCTTGCTTACCATACGCACTCTCTTCCTTGCTGTACGCTCGTCCCGTCCCCAGGTCGGCATCCCCACATCGACGCGCGCTAGCTTGCTAGATTTCCTTCAGTTTTTTCTCTTGTTCAAGCGTGCACTTCTTCTGAACCACTACTGCTCCAGCTCGCCATTTTCTGCTTATCATGCCGCCTTTCCTCGTCCTGCTCCCCATGTCGGCATGCGTCCCCGCGTCGGCGCGCGGTGGCTGGATTTTCCTTCACTTCTTCTTACTTGCGCGGATATAGCAAGGGCTAGTGTGTGCGCGTGTGTTTGAGATTATAAAGGGATTGGACCCATTTCCTACGTTCCATGTGCAGCAGGAACGCTGCTGCTACGTGTTTACGAAGATCAATCTTACACTGAATCTCTTCTCTCTTTTTTTTTTTGAACGTAACACTGAATCTCTTCTCAGTTTTATAAAGAGCGTATATATGCGAACACTTAATTATTTTGACAATAAGAGCACATGCGAATTGGTACCATCCATGCATCTCCTGTTTTCTTTTCTCTGGACGGGCTCCATCCATGCATCTGATCTGGACCATGCACCATCTCCCATAATCCTGCCTTGAATTAATAAGCAAGTGCATGCACAACTCATTCGTGCCACTGCTATTGTCGCAGCAGCCCATGACCATGAGGCGTTCGTGATCGCCTCCAACCTAGTAGTAACAAAAAGGAAAGGAAAACATGTCAAGACTTTTTTACTAATATATAACAATCTACACAAGAAGAAATCCCTCCATTCGCACTGCTCGAGAGTGTAAGTGGTAAATGAAACTCGATACTATAGTAATTTTTATTTGAGAACTATTCTTCTTTTTTGCGGCTGAACTACTTATTTTTGTCGATACTATTTTTTTTAGAACTACTCTAACTTATTTTTTGAGAAACACCTATAGTTTTATTCATACTCGTAACAATTATAGATACACTGATTTGGACCTGACATCCAAGAAAATACAAAGTAACTCCTATGACTAAGAATTACAATGAAATCTCTTTGGGAGACCTCTTTGGAAGACGCCAACATCCCTAGCGTCTGGGTTGCGAACCAGACGCCAGGAACCCTGGCGTCTGGCCCCTGGCCCGCACTGCCCGCCTGCCCGTTGACCTGCTGACGTGGCAAAGGGGCCAGACGTCAAGAACCCTGGCGTCTGGCCCTGGTAGGTTAAACACCACGCGCGGGCCGAGCCCACCCATCCCCAACCTCTCCCTGGCGGCGGCCGTAGGCAAGAACAGAGGCAGTTTTCTCTCGCCCCTCTTCTCCCTCACACCGAATCCCCCCTTGATCTACTCCATCCTCCATCCAAATTTGTGGATCTGAGGCCCCCAAGCATCCTTGAGGTATTCTCCCCCATTCCCTCCAATTTGTTTTGATTAGAACATCTTTTTTTGGTTGCATTATTCACATTGGGAGATGTTAGATGAGTATTGGTTGTTTTTGTTTTTGTATATTTTGTGTAGTTGTTAGATGGTATACTTGATTTGTAGATAGTAGATGATGTGTTGTTGAATATGTATGCAATTTGAAATTGTTTGGTTCATATGTAGATTATCCTATTGTTGGGTTGTATAAATTAGATGTTATGTATTTGCATATGTTTTGAATAGGAGTGTTTTAAGGGAGAGAGAGATGTTGCATATGATGAAATTGTGCATATGGTTATGTCACACCATATTGTTTGAGAATGTTATTTGACTGAAAGATGATGTGCATATATTTGAGAAGAATGATGTGGTCATATGGAAAAAAGAATGCATGACTTGGAGAAGGAAATTGTATTGTTTGATATTGTTCATGTATTCATAGATGTTTGTGATTTGTTTTGTAGGATGGCGGATGATGATGGACCTTGGTATGCCGGATTAATCGATGAGTGGGATAAGGAGCATCGTGCTCATGCCATTGAGAACGGAGAGGTAAGAAGCAAGACTTATCAATTTTCGTTGTTTCTCATTTGTGTTCTTATATTGATTAAAACATCACTTTATTTGCAGCTTGCAGTTGCTATGCGCATAAGGGGTCATTCCGCTGATGACTTTACTTACGACCCGCGGTACGAACCTTACATTCGGAGATTGGGTCTTCTCCCATTCGTGTTGCAGTTTAAGAGACACGCTCCGCCGGTGAACCACGCGGCGCTGACCGCACTTGTGGATCGTTGGAGGCCGGAGACTCACTCGTTCCACCTTCCATTTGGGGAGATGACGATGACCCTTGAGGACATGGCTATGATAAGCGGCCTTCCTATCAACGGACAAGCTGTTACCAGTCGTGTCAGCGCCGTTAATTGGTGAGAACGGACTGGGAATTTAATTGGTGTTCAGCCTGACGCCCGTGAGGAAGGCAAGGCCGATACCGCGAGAGTGAGGCGTTCTTGGCTAAAACTGGTCAGAGGAAACACCAATCCGTGCCCTCAGGGTGCCAATGACGTGGTTGTGCAGCAGTACGCGCGGGCCTATCTTTGGTATGTACTAACCAAGGTAGTCTTCTCAGATGCAACCGGGAACTCGGCCCTCTGGATGTTCCTGGAGCTACTCAATAACTGGGATACCCAGTATAGCTGGGGTTCGACCGCACTAGCGTATTTGTATCGTCAGGTAAGAGATATTTGCAACCATTTAACTTGCATTTGTCATGCGCCTCCATATCTAACATGTTTGTTTGATTGCAGCTTGACTTGGCGTGTCGCAGGAAGGGAGATACATCCTCATTGGCTGGGCTTGTTTGGAGCCTATCCGTGTGGATGTGGGAGCGGATCCCGGTTGGACGGCTCGATATCAAGAACCCCAACATGGCAAACCCACGGGGTAATCATGACGGGCTGCATGATGATGATCCATATCGGCGCCCTACGCTTGCTTACTATTAGGAACAAGTGACAGTGTACACATGAAGCTCGCATGTGCGATACAAGTGCTATATGAACGAGCTGGACACCTTGACTGCTGAGCAGGTATAGAGAAGTTCGATGAGACCAAATTTAGTCAAGAATAAAACTTGTATCTAACAATGTATCTCTTTGTTTTGCATGTACATTGGTTGCCTTATATGGAAGATCGTGACTATGATCTTAATGAGATGTGCACGCATGATAGCCATCTTTGGCAGGCGAGGTGCCCAATGATATGCTTCTTCGCAGTCGAGTGGCACTATGTAGACTGTGTGGCAAGACAATTTGGAAGAAGACAAGGTATTCCAATTGAGGAGAGCAACGAGGAAACGCTATCTCTGCATCGGTGAGCAAGCATGCCTTGAGTATGTAGTAGAGCATTGAATAAGTCTATGTTTGCTAATGCTTTGCCCCGTGCATCATTTGTAGGTTCGATCGAAGGAACAATCAAGATATATCGGATTGGGCAAACAAACACCGTGCATGGATAGAAATTTGGAATCAAAGAGACACGTTAGTGCAATCAGAGAATAGACCTCACAATCAGTCAGCATATCAGAAGTATCAAGTGTGGTATGCGGATCGTTATCGGTTAAAGCTAAAGCATGGTTGGACTCACGAGGAGTGGTCGGAGTTGGTGTCTAAAGACCCGGAGACTGCAGAAGGTTATCATACCTTCAACACGGTCGTGAGAGACACCAGAGGGGCTCACATTGACTATGCACCGATGCATGACGAAATGGTAGTCTGTTTGACCTATTCTAACAAACTTGCATCATGTTGTCTTCTTTGAAATACATAAGTTTGGTGTGTTCATGAATTGCAGGGCAGAGAGTTGCTTCTGTGCGTCAGCGATGCCAATGTTGCACTGAGTCATCCACCTGGTGGTAGGGGTGGGCATTCGGTCCAACCGAACCGTTCGGTCCGGTCCTTCGGTCAGTTAAAAAATTCGGTTGTCATAAACTGTTGACCGATCGGTCTCCTATAGAATCGCTAACCGAGCCTTCGGTGCACCGAGAAATTCGGTTCGGTTTTGGTGGAAACCGAACAAATCGATGAGTACAGGATTGCCTCCCCGCATCCCGACCTGGGGCACCTATTCTGTATGGTCGCCGTCCGCCGAGGAGAAGCAATCATGGAGCCAGGGGGAAGGAGCGACGGCGCACTACGGCAGTGCGTGTTACCTTGGAAGTGCATCTGCCGCCGGTCGTCCTTCGTCTCCCAGAACATAAGTAGCAGCCCTCGCCGTTGTCGCCGGAGCAGAGGCCGCAAGTCCCAGCCGCAAGCCCTCGTATGACTGGATGGCGGTTAGGTTTAGGTCGTGAGGGGAATCCTGAAAACGAGCCTTTTGTTTCCCGTGACCGTGAGGTTTCCAAGCGCCCGCATGGACTCCTGAAGGCTCCAGGCTTACGGTGGACAACTGGGCTGTGTCTAAATGGGGTTGGGGCGTTGGGCTGCATCGTTCTTTTTTTTTTGCCATCAACGTTGGCCTGCATCGTTTAATAGCTACAGTTGGACGGTTTTTTTTTCTTCGGTACTTCGGTCAGTTCGGTCAGCGGATGATTGGCACCGAAATCACCGAAATTACTTCGGTTTTGTTAAATTGACAACCGATTTTATATCTGAAATTTCGGTCATCGGTTCTTTCGGCTTCGGTCCTGGTTTTTTCGGTCCGGTCTTCGGTCCTCGGTTTTTTATGCCCACCCCTACCTGGTGGTGTATTATCTGAGAGGACTCTTAGGAGCACGATGGAGGTGTGACCAATATATTATAAAAGTTTTTTTTCGCAGATTATTTATTTGCATCTCATATCATAGCATATTTTGTGTTGTTGCAGAAGTTCAAGAAGCGGTTCCATAAGATGGCAGCAATGCTTTCTTGCCATGGTGCTCGGTTTAGTGACGTGTATGCACCTAGTAGCCGCGCCGCCAGAGCTAATAGACGGTGTTATATCTAGAACGATGAGGACATGGAGGAGGAGGTCCATGAAGAGGAGCCAACATATCAAGAGGAGTCAACACATCATGAGGAGCATGAGTATGATGCAACACATCAAGAGGATCATGAGTATGATGTTGATGCTCCACAACCATCACAGGTTACACAACCGACACAAGGCAATGCTCGCTCTAGGAAAGGCAAAGCCATAGCTAAGACGCCAGGCAAGAAAGGTAGAAAGAAGACATGGAACACACAATTCCATAGTCTGGAGTATCCTCATCAGCTTATCCCAACAGGAATGTAAAGATATAAGGCCAACATTGAGGCGGAGGAGGAGGCATACAACGAAGAGGAGGAGGAGGCTAGCGAAGAGGTGGAGCCTACACTTGCAGCACTCGTGAAGAGAGGAAGGAGGAAGTGAGCTTCTTATTTGGAAGTGCATGAACTAGGTGGCGTTTGTATGCATGAACTTGGTGTTGTGGTAAAAACTTTTAAGGTTGTCTTGAATTTGATGTCTTATGTATGCACTTGGTGTCTTATGTATGCATGAATTTGTCGTGATGAAAAATCCGTGAACTTGTTGTCGTTTGTATGCAAGAATTTGTCGCGGTGAAATTTCTGTGAAATGTGCTATATTGTGTGTTCTATGAACCTGTCATATTATTATATATATATATGATATCCTCTTGTGTGAAACAACAAGTCCAAAATAATGTACAGGGCCCCAGACGCCAGGGTCCTTGGCGTCTGGTTTGAAGTCAGGGGACCAGACGCCACGATCCCTGACATCTAGTGGTCGACTGGAAGCAAAAGCAGAGGCCTGGACAGCAGAAACAGGGCAGCCAGACGCCCTGGTGTAGTAGTTTTTTCATTTTGTTCATATTTTGTCACAGCATAGTATCGAATGACATAGATATTTTGTTCTAGCAAACACCTATAATATCGAATGACAAACATTAGTCTTCACATAATAGCAAATGACAAACATTAGTGTTCACATAATAGCAAATGACAAACATAGTTATCACATAATCTCAAATTACACAAATAGTCTCGAATGAGAAGTTCATCACATACAATGTCTCGAATGATATAAGTAGTTCATGACCACGATGGTACTCCACGATAGTTGAAACGACATGAACATCACATATAACTCGGTTTCCTGTAGCAATGCAAGTCAACAACCCTTTTCCATCCCTATTCTTGCATCATTTCTTGAATCTTGTCATCATCGGTTATGTCAACCAATTTTCTTTTCCCGGGACCATTTGACTGCTTCCTGCTGACGTAGTACACAAAATCCTCTTCCTTCAACCCTTGCTTCAACATGAATTTAGTCTTCAACCAATTGAAAGTGAGGTCCACTTCACTAACTTGCACAACACATGGAGACAAGCCTTGGACATGAACAACAGGGCTAAGCACCCACTGAGTACCCTTAGCCATCTACAACACACAAATCTCTTAGTACCTAACCTATGATACATTAAACCACGATGAAAACAAACTAGGGTTTACACAAAACTATGATACATTAAACCAACCAAAAAATGGGGGTGGAGTTGATTTACCTTCTAGTTTCGAAATCCTGAAGATCCAACGGTGAAACCGGACCGATTCGTGAGAGATTTGAGGGGGGTTAGGGTACTGGATGAGAGTGAGTGGATGAGAGGGCTAGAGGTGAGAGTGAGTGGAGATGAAAGGAATGAGAGGGGTAGAGGTGGAGATGAATGGATGAGAGGGCTAGAGGTGGGCCCAAAGAATCATATCCACTCGAAATTTGCTCTCTGAATAGGGAGCCAGACGCCAGGGACCTTGGCGTCTGGGTGTGCACACTTGCAAACAGGCAAAATGCTCTCTGGATAGGGACCCAGACGCCAGGGACCTTGGCGTCTGGGTGTGTTGCAAACTGGAAAAATGCTCAGACAGATCAGACAGGTGTCTGGTCTCCTGCGTGACCAAAACGAGCCAGACGCCAGGGACCTTGGCGTCTGGTCTAGAGACCCAAACGCCAGGGTGCATGGCGTCTGGCTCTCTGGATCGGGCATCAGACAGATCAGACAAGTGTCTGGTCTCCTGCGTGACCAAAACGAGCCAGACGCCAGGGACCTTGGTGTCTGGTCTGGATATGGACCCAGACGCCAGGATGCCTGGCATCTGGCTCTCTGGATCGGGCATCAGGCAGATCAGACAGGTGTCTGGTCTCCTGCGCGACCAAAACAAGCCAGACGCCGGGTACCCTGGCGTCTGGTCTGGTCTGGATATGGACCCAGACGCCAGGGTGCCTGGCGTATGGCTCTCTGGGTAGGGTTTGCACACTTGCACATAATTTGCTTTTTGGATGGGCAAAATGCTCTCTGGATAGTTTGCACATAATTTCAAATAGGTTGCACACACTTTTAAACATTAGAAATCAAACAAAAATATGAACAAAGCATAGTTTGCACATAATTTCAAATAGGTTGCACACACAAGGTCTCTATTAACAAGTTCACACATGATGTCTCAAATGACATAAGTAGTTCATGACCACACACGGTCTTGAATGAAAAGTTCATACATTAAACAAAGTCTCGACATTCCATCATCGACGCCGGTGCCTTTCCATTTGTCTACTGAGTAGTATGGGGCCACTTTCCCTTCTTGTCACATGCCTCGTCCTCCTCTCGTGCATCGCGAGCCCTTGTAAGTTTTATTGCCCTCTCTTCTTGACGAGCCTCCTTCTCTTTGCGTGCCCTCTCTTGCTCACGCTTCTTGCGCTCATTCTTCTCCTTCTCATGACGCTCATGCTCCAATCCCCGTGCAAAGGACTCCTCAAACAGGCGCTGCCTCCGTAAGTAATCTCGATGTTGGTCCTCTTGGACATCTTTTGGTACCTCGTGATCTATCCAAGTGAAGTACTTGCAAAGTGGAGGAGGCGACTACATAAAAATCATGTTTTTGTTAGTAATATGAGTTCAAACTTGATGAGGTTTTTTGTATGTACACCCAACATACCGGTGGTATGTCATATGCGTTAGTTGGCCTTCGATGATCATGTGCATAGTTGGGACACACGAAAAACCTTTTACCTTCTGTCCATGACTTCTTGCGGTCCGTGGACACCTTCAGCTTGCAAACATCACCACACCAACATGGCGGTGTGGGCACATCCTTCCCCTTCTCCTTATTCAACCTGGCCTCCATCCACGTCTTTGGCATGTCCTCTTGGTCCATGCACGCCGGCGTCGTCCTGGAACCGGATGAAGCCATGCCTACAAAAAGAACAATTGTTAGCACAAGACACAAAGAGATACATGTGTAAATACAGTAAGTCAATAGATGCTAGGAATTGTATGAACAAATAATACACCATTATTATTAGATCAACCATCTGGATTAAGCAAATAGCCGAAGGCCGATCCATTATCAACCATTCCTCTCCGACCACTACCACCTCTAGCACTTGTGCTTCCTCTCCGACCACCACCATCTCTAGCATTTGTGCTTCCTCTCCGACCACCACCACCTCTAGCACTTGTGCTTCCTCTCCGACCACCACCACCTCTAGCACTTGTGCTTGCTCGACCACCACCTCTAGCACTTGCGCTTGCTCAACCACCACCTCTAGCACTTGTGCCTGCTCGACCACCACCTCTAGCATTTGTGCTTCCTCGACCACCACCACCGTCACCCCCTCCACCTCGTTCACCATCGGTGCCACCTCCATGACTTGTTTTTCTTTTTTGGTTTTCCTATTCTTGCATGTCCGCTCATTGTGTCCCCCTTCACCGCACACCCCACCGTTGATAGTGTTAGGAGCCTCCATGAAATGACCGCTACCAAATTGTTTCATGCCAGTGTATCCAGCCAGGTCATCCATATCACCCCTGAACCTCTTAGTTCTCCTTCTACCCATGGTCTCCACCTTCAGAAGAGGGTCTGGCCTAATATGAGGGCCATGGTACTCAGGCCACTGTGATTGGTCCAAGAAAGGGTGAAATCTTGGCGCCCATGTCAACCTAGTAGCTTCCACATGGAACTCTTGCATCCGCACGGTTTTTCCATCACAAACATGTATGTTTCTCGCCTTCGCCGTCGTTATCAAGTGCGAGCATGGCCAATGATACTTACTAGGCCTCTCGCACTGGCACCATCGAGTCTTCAGACGCACCTCAAATGCAGCACCACCATATTGTCTACCGTCTCGTGTTGTGCCACCTGGCTCATCAATTTGATAGATCATTCCAGTTCTGTCGAATATGATAACTTGTTGCCGTGAAGACTTGCTTGCTTGTAACTGCAACCATTCATCAACCTTTTTTCGGATAACCCTTTTTTTCACCTATCCATTTTGCAGTCTGTTCAGAATGCCTCTGAAAGTACTCATTAAGCTTGAAGAATGTGTACTCCACTATTGCAGTCACCGGCAATGCACGAGCACCCTTCAGCACATTGTTGAAACATTCTACCAGATTGCTCGTCATGTCGCCATATCGCCTACCACCATCGTCATGAGCGCGTGCCCACTTGTGCTACTCGCTTAAATTCCTAGTTAAGAAATCTTTTTCCCCTTCATTCACTGCTGCAAGGAGTTTGTTGTACCGAGCATCGAAACCTTGGGTGGTGAAGGCCACACATACATGGGTAAGGTCTTTGCTGAGCTCCTTGCTCTTATATGCCCGGTAAAAGTTGGCCATGAAATGCCTCATGCATCATCTTTGGTGAAGCTTTGGAAATCCTGGAATAACAATGTCCATTGCCTTGAGTATGCCATGGTGCCGGTCCGATATGATGCATACCTCCCTAGCCCCAATCACGTTGTGCCTAACATGACCCATGAACCACTCCCAGTTGTCTTGGTGCTCGGAAGGCACCAAAGCAAATGCACACGGTAACACGTTGTCGTTTGATGAGTGCGCCGCTACCATTAGTGTGCCCTTATATCTACCGGTCAAGAACGTGCCATCTATAGACAAGACCGGACGACAATGCTGAAACGCCTCCACACATTGTCCATAACTCTAGAAGGCACGGTGGAACACTCCCTCGTGATCCTCGACCACATGAAACATGCCCGGGTTCTTATGTGCAATCGCGGCCAACAACCTTGGGAGCTGGTTGTATGCTTCTTCATAACCACCATACAACATCCTAATAGCATTTGCCTTTGCCTTCCATGCCTTCCCATACTTGACTTCATAACCAAATTGTTTTTTCACCGTCCGCATTAGAAACCTCACTTTCACAGTGGGATCAAAGCCTATGTCTTTCATCCATTTGTATCCGAGATACTCAGATGTGAGTTGACGGTGTGTCGTTCGAAGTCGTTTAGATGGCGGTTTGCACCTATGAGTGGCAACACAACTTCTTAACACCCATTATTCGGTTTATTTATGCTTTCTTGCACGAACCTTCCATGGGCATCCTTCATGCTCACACTTCACGGTGTAACGCAACTTCATGTCGGAGTGCTCAACATAAATTGGCCTATGGTTCTAAATGGCATAGTGCTACGTCTTGAGCTTGTGTTGGTTTTCCCCGAAGAGGAAGGGATAATGCAGCAGAGTAGCGTAAGTATTTCCCTCAGTTTTTGAGAACCAAGGTATCAATCCAGTAGGAGGCCACGCTCAAGTCTCTCGTACCTGCACAAAATGATAGCTACTCGCAACCAACGCGATTAGGGGTTGTCAATCCCTTCACGGTCATTTACGAGAGTGAGATCTGATAGATATAATATTTTTGGTATTTTTGGCATAAAGATGCAAAGTAAAAAGTAAAAGCAAAGTAAAAAAGCAAAGCAAGATTAAAGTAATGGAGATTGATATGATGAGAATAGGCCCGGGGGCCATAGGTTTCACTAGTGGCTTCTTTCAAGAGCATAAATATTCTATGGTGGGTGAACAAATTACTGTTGAGCAATTGACAGAATTGAGCATAGTTATGAGAATATCTAGGCATGATCATGTATATAGGCACCACGTCCATGACAAGTAGACCGAAACGATTCTACATCTACTACTATTACTCCACTCATCGACCGCTATCCAGCATGCATCTAGAGTATTAAGTTAAAAACAGAGTAACACCTTAAGCAAGATGACATGATGTAGAGAGATAAATTCATGCAATATGAAATAAACCCCATCTTGTTATCCTCGATGGCAACAATGCAATACATGCCTTGCTGCCCCTTTTGTCACTGGGAAAGGATACCGCAAGATCGAACCCAAAGCTAAGCACTTCTCCCACGGCAAGAACTACCAATCTAGTTGGCCAAACCAAACGGATAATTCGAAGAGACTTGCAAAGATAACCAATCATACATAAAAGAATTCAGAGAAGAGTCAAATATTATTCATAGATAGACTTGATCATAAACCCACAATTCATCGATCTCAACAAACACACCGCAAAAAGAAGATTACATCGAATAGATCTCCACAAGAGAGGGGGAGAACTTTGTATTGAGATTCAAAGAGAGAGAAGAAGCCATCTAGCTACTAACTATGGACCCAAAGGTCTGAGGTAAACTACTCACACTTCATCGGAGAGGCTATGATGGATTAGAAGCCCTCCGTGATGACGTCCCTCTTCCGGCGGAGCTCCGGAACAGACCCCAAGATGGGATCTCGTGGATACAGAAAGTTGCGGCGGTGGAATTAGGTTTTTGGCTCCTGTTCTGATCGTTTGGGGGTACGTGTGTATATATAGGAGGAAGGAGTACGCCGGAGGAGCACCGAGGGGCCCACGAGGCAGGGGGCGCGCCCTAGGGGGGCGCCCTAGGGGGGGCGCGCCCCCACCCTCGTGACCGCCTCTTTTGTTCCTTGGAGCAGGGTCCAAGTCTCCTGGATCATGTTCGGTGAGAAAATCACGTTCCCGAAGGTTTTATTCCGTTTGGACTCTGTTTGATATTTTGTTTCTCCGAAACACCGAAATAGGCAAAAAACAGCAATTCTGGGCTGGGCATCTGGTTAATAGGTTAGTCCCAAAAATAATATAAAAATGGAAAATAAAGCCGAATATAGTCCAAAACAGTAGATAATATAGCATGGAGCAATAAAAAATTATAGATACGTTGGAGACGTATCAGGCATCCCCAAGCTTAATTCCTGCTCGTCCTCGAGTAGGTAAATGATAAAAAGAGAGTTTTTGATGCGGAGTGCTACTTGGCATAATTTCAATGCAAATCTTCTTAATTGTGATATGAATATTCAGATTCGAAAGATTGAAGACAAAAGTTCATATTGACATAAAAATAATAATACTTCAAGCATACTAACAAAGCAATTATGTCTTCTCAAAATAACATGGCCAAAGAAAGTTGTCCCTACAAAATCATATAGTCTGGCTATACTCTATCTTCACCACACAAAGTATTTAAATCATGCACAACCCCGATGACAAGTGAAGCAATTGTTTCATACTCTAACTTTTTCAAAACTTTTTCAATCTTCACGCAATACATGAGCGTGAGCCATGGATATAGCACTATAGGTGGAATAGAATGGTGGTTGTGGAGAAGACAAAAAGGAGAAGATAGTCTCACATCAACTAGGTGTATCAATGGGCTATGGAGATGCCCATCAATAGATATCAATGTGAGTGAGTAGGGATTGCCATGCAACAGATGCACTAGAGCTATAAGTATATGAAAGCTCAAAAAGAAACTAAGTGGGTGTGCATCCAACTTGCTTGATCATGAAGACCTAGGGCAATTTGAGGAAGCCCATCATTGGAATATACAAGCCAAGTTCTATAATGAAAAATTCTCACTAGTATATGAAAGTGATAACATGAGAGACTCTCTACTATGAAGATCATGGTGCTACTTTGAAGCACAAGTGTGGTAAAAGGATAGTAACATTGTCCCTTCTCTCTTTTTCTCTCATCATTTTTTTATTTGGGCCTTTTTTATGGCCTCTTTTTATTTGGGCTTCTTTGGCCTCTTTTTTTATTATTATTTTTATTTTTCCTCCGGAGTCTCATCCCTGCTTATGGGGGAATCATAGTCTCCATCATTCTTTCCTCACTGGGACAATGCTCTAATAATGATGATCATCACACTTTTATTTTTCTTACAACTCAATACTTATAAATATGACTCTATATGAATGCCTCCGGCGGTGTACCGGGATATGCAATATGACAATGATGGAGTGTGTCATGATAAACGGAACAGTGGAAAGTTGCATGGCAATATATCTCGGAATGGCTATGGAAATGCCATAATAGGTAGGTATGGTGGCTGTTTTGAGGAAGGTATATGGTAGGTGTATGATACCAGCGAAAGGTGCGCGGTATTAGAGAGGCTAGCAAAGGTGGAAGGGTGAGAGTGCGTATGATCCATGGACTCAACATTAGTCATAAAGAACTCATATACTTATTGCAAAAATCTAGAAGTTATCAAAGCAAAGTGTTACGCGCATGCTCCTAGGGGGATAGATTGGTAGGAAAAGACCATCGCTCGTCCCCGACCGCCACTCATAAGGAAGACAATCAATAAATAAATCATGCTCCGACTTCATCACATAACGGTTCACCAGACGTGCATGCTACGGGAATCACAAACTTTAACACAAGTATTCTTTAAATTCAAAACTACTCAACTAGCATGACTTTAATATTATCACCTCCATATCTCAAAAAAATTATCATGCTTCAATCCTTTCTTAGTATTCAACACACTCAAAATAAAGTTTCACAAATCTTGAATACCAAGCATATTATAAATAAGCAAATTACCAGGCTATTAAGACTCTCAAAATAATTTAAGTGAAGCATGAGAGATCAATAGTTTCTTTAAAACAAATCCACCACCGTGCTCTAAAAGATCTAAGTGAAGCACATAGAGCAAAATTATAACGCTCAAAAGATATAAGTGAAGCACATAGAGCAAAATTACTTAGCTCAAAAGATATAAGTGAAGCACATAGAGCAAAACTACTTTGCTCAAAAGATATAAGTGAAGCACATAGAGTATTCTATCAAATTTTAATTCATGTATGGCTCTCTCAAAAGGTGTGTACAGCAAGGATGATTGTGGCATACTAAGACACAAAGACACAAATAATACAAGACACTCCAAGCAAAACACATATCATGTTGGTGAATAAAAATATAGCTCCAAGTAAATTACCGATGGAAGTGGACGAAAGAGGGGATGCCTTCCGGGACATCCCCAAGCTTTGACTTTTTGGTGCCCTTGGATTATCTTGGGGGTGCCATGGGCATCCCCAAGCTTAGGCTCTTGCCACTCCTTGTTCCATGATCCATCAAAAGAATTCACCCAAAACTTGAAAACTTCACAACACAGAACTCAAAACAGAAAACTCGTGAGCTCCGTTAGCGAAAGAAAACAAAAGACCACTTCAAGGTACTGTAATGAACTCATCCTTTATTTATATTGGTGTTAAACCTACTGTATTCCAACTTCTCTATGGATTATAAACTATTTTACTAGCCATGGATTCATCAAAATAAGCAAACAACACACGGAAAACAGAATCTGTCAAAAACAGAACAGTCTGTAGTAATCTGTAGATAGCGCAAGATCTGGAACCCCAAAAATTCTAAAATAAATTGCTGGACGTGAGGAATTTATCTATTAATCATCTGAAAAAAGAATTAACTAAATAGCACTCTTCAAATAAAAATTACAGCAGTTTTCGTGAGCGCTAAAGTTTCTGTTTTTTACAGCAAGTTCAACAAGACTTTCCCCAAGTCTTCCCAACGGTTCTACTTGGCACAAACACTAATTAAACACAAAAAACACAACCAAAACAGAGGCTAAATAATTTATTTATTACTAAGCAGGAGCAAAAGGCAATGAATAAAAATAAAATTGGGTTGCCTCCCAACAAGCGCTATCGTTTAACGCCCCTAGCTAAGCATAAAAGCGAGGATAGATCTAGGTATTGCCATCTTCGGTAGGCAATTCTTCGATGAGGCATCTGTTTCCCTTAGGAATTTCTTTCTTTCTAGTGATTATTAAACTTTTAGGCACAAGATCAAAAAATTCATGTGTAGCAATTGGTTCCTTAATGATATCAAAAAGATTGGGATGAATACTTATAGATTTAAGATCCGCAGTTTCCTTAGATGATTCACCCTTATTTTCAGGAACATACATAAGCTTGGCAATTTTAGTAGGAGGACATGGAGTATTCTTTACGGAAGAAAAAGCGGTTCCCAAGTTTGTAATGATACCCTCAAGTTTATCAATTCTAGTAGAATCTAAGTTCATTTTCTCATTAACTATGGGTTCTTTTTCCTTAATATTTTTTAAAGTCATTCCTACCTTAGATCCATATTGAGTAATTTGATTGTGGATCTTTTTATCTAGATTTTCAATTGATTCAATAGTAGCAACTTTATTTTCAATAATTTCAAGTCTTTGCATAACATGCTCCAAAGTTAACATGGCTCCATTAACCAAAAGAGGTGGTGAGCCAAATAAATTTAGCATAGCATTATAAGAATCAAAAGTATGGCTACCCAAGAAGTTCCCTCCGGTAATGGTATCGAGGATATATCTATACCAAGGATTAACACCTACATAAAAATTGCGGAGAAGAACTAAGGTAGATTGCTTCCTGGTAGATCTATTTTGAGCATTGCAAATTCTATACCAAGCATCTTTTAGATTTTCTCCCTCCCTTTGTTTAAAATTTAGAACCTCACTCTCAAGAGACAATGGAGAAGATATGCGACTAGCCATGGCGACAAGCAAGCAAACTAGCACACAAGCAAACAAGAAGGCAAGCGGGCAAAAGGAGGCAAATAGAGAGGGAGGATAGAGAGAGAGAGGGCGAATAAAACGGCAAGGGTGAATTGGGAGGAGAGGAAAACAAGAGGCAAATGGAAAATAATGTAATGCGAGAGATAGGGATTGTGATGGGTACTTGGTATGTTGACTTTTTGCGTAGACTCCCCGGCAACGGCGCCAAAAATCCTTCTTGCTATGTCTTGAGCTTGCGTTGGTTTTCCCCGAAGAGGAAGGGATGATGCAGCAGAGTAGCGTAAGTATTTCCCTCAGTTTTTGAGAACCAAGGTATCAATCCAGTAGGAGGCCACGCTCAAGTCCCTCGTACCTGCACAAAACGATAGCTACTCGCAACCAACGCGATTAGGGGTTGTCAATCCCTTCACAGTCATTTACGAGAGTGAGATCTGATAGATATAATATTTTTGGTATTATTGGTATAAAGATGCAAAGTAAAAAGTAAAAGCAAAGTAAAAAAGCAAAGCAAGATTAAAGTAATGGAGATTGATATGATGAGAATAGACCCGGGGGCCATAGGTTTCACTAGTGGCTTCTCTCAAGAGCATACGTATTCTACGGTGGGTGAACAAATTACTGTTGAGCAATTGACAGAATTGAGCATAGTTATGAGAATATCTAGGCATGATCATGTATATAGGCATCACGTCCGTGACAAGTAGACCGAAACGATTCTGCATCTACTACTATTACTCCACTCATCGACCGTTATCCAGCATGCATCTAGAGTATTAAGTTAAAAACAGAGTAACGCCTTAAGCAAGATGACATGATGTAGAGAGATAAATTCATGCAATATGAAATAAACCCCATCTTGTTATCCTCGATGGCAACGATGCAATATGTGCCTTGCTGCCCCTTCTGTCACTGGGAAAGGACACCGCAAGATCGAACCCAAAGCTAAGCACTTCTCCCATGGCAAGAACTACCAATCTAGTTGGCCAAACCAAATGGATAATTCGAAGAGACTTGCAAAGATAACCAATCATACATAAAAGAATTCAGAGAAGAGTCAAATATTATTCATAGATAGACTTGATCATAAACCCACAATTCATCGGTCTCAACAAACACACCGCAAAAAGAAGATTACATCGAATAGATCTCCACAAGAGAGGGGGAGAACTTTGTATTGAGATTCAAAGAGAGAGAAGAAGCCATCTAGTTACTAACTATGGACCTGAAGGTCTGAGGTAAACTACTCACACTTCATCGGAGAGGCTATGATGATGTAGAAGCCCTCTGTGATGACGGCCCTCTTCCGGCGGAGCTCCAGAATAGGCCCCAAGATGGGATCTCGTGGATACAGAAAGTTGCGGCGGTGGAATTAGGTTTTTGGCTCCTGTTCTGATCGTTTGGGGGTACGTGTGTATATATAGGAGGAAGGAGTACGCAGGAGGAGCACCGAGGGGCCCAGGAGGTAGGGGGCGCGCCCCCCACCCTCGTGACTGCCTCTTTTGTTCCTTGGAGCAGGGTCCAAGTCTCCTGGGTCACGTTCGGTGAGAAAATCACGTTCCCGAAGGTTTTATTCCGTTTGGACTCCGTTTGATATTCTGTTTCTCCGAAACACTAAAATAGGCAAAAAAAACAGCAATTCTGGGCTGGGCCTCCGGTTAATAGGTTAGTCCCAAAAATAATATAAAAGTGGAAAATAAAGCCCAATATAGTCCAATACAGTAGATAATATAGCATGGAGCAATCAAAAATTATAGATACGTTGGAGACGTATCACATAGTCAGCCAACCAAAACTTCAGCATAGGCAAGCTCAGAAACTTCACTCATTTCTCCAAATAAGCATTCTCGTCCTCATTCTCCACCCTTGGTTCTCCTGGATCAGGGCATGGTGTTGGCTCAATCGCCGTCATTCTCATTCCGCCATCAACAACAACTTTATGGGCAAGGCTTAGATCTTTAAACAAGTGAGTTCTTTTTTCTAAGCCTATCAGCTCAAAGTGGATTTGGTTTTCCTCCTTTGTGAACCCATCATCGTCCAACTGTTCAACTGGACCCTCGTCATCCGAGTCATACGCATATTGATGCCTAAAAGGCAAGTCACGATCCATGTCCTTTTGCGCTATGTACGCATCCAAGTCACCAACATCATTACCATGAAACCCTCCCTCTTGCTCTTCGTCGTCATCATAAGCATCTTCATCCTCTTGAATTACTTCGTCACTAGCAATCACCTCAACTTCATTTGCTTGGCTAGTTGGTGGTTGGCTAGAAGCATTGGGGGCATACAACTCAACCTCATTTGCTTTAATAGATGGTACACGGGGGCGTGGTTGGCGATAAGCATTGGGGGCATCAACCACAACCCTATGCTCAACAAGTGGCACCATTTTCCTCTCGCTCATGTCATCCATTGGGGAAGAGACATGCCGGTTCAAATCAAAGGTAAACCGAGGAGATTCAACCTTGGTGGCAAACAATTCAAGTGACTTGTCTTCCGATTGGGAAACTTTTTCCTTGTATACATCCCAATGCAAATCCGAGGTGATAGGCATAATTTTCAAGCGAGATTTGGCTCCAATTCCAACATCATACCTTCCTATTAACTTAACATCAACATTGGTGTCCGTCCACTTTAAGACTTGTCTCACTGTCGGTGTCAAAAACGGCGGATCTCGGGTAGGGGGTCCCGAACTGTGCGTCTAGGCCGGATGGTAACAGGAGGCAGGGGACATAATGTTTTACCCAGGTTCGGGCCCTCTTGATGGAGGTAAAACCCGACGTCCTGCTTGATTAATATTGATGATATGGGTAGTACAAGAGTAGATCTACCACGAGATCAGAGAGGCTAAACCCTAGAAGCTAGCCTATGGTATGATTGTATGTTGTAGTTGTTGTTGTCCTACGGACTAAAACCCTCCGGTTTATATAGACATCGGAGAGGGTTAGGGTTACACAAGGTCGGTTACAAAGGAGGAGATATCCATATCCGTATTGCCTAGCTTGCCTTCCACGCCAAGTAGAGTCCTATCCGGACACGAGACAAACTCTTCAATCTTGTATCTTCATAGTCTAACAGTCCAGCCAATTGACATAGTCCGGCTGTCCGGAGACCCCCTAATCCAGGACTCCCACAGTAGCCCCTGAACCAGGCTTTCAATGATGATGAGTCCGGCGCGCAGTATTGTCTTCGGCATTGCAAGGCGGGTTCCTCCTCCGAATACACCACGGAAGAATTTTGAACATAAGGATAGTGTCCGACCCTGCAAAATAAGTTCCACATACCATCGTAGAGAGAATACTATTTCCACAAATCTTAATCTGCTGACATGTTTTGGCAACATGACATCATGCCATGGCCCGGTGCTTATTCGAACCATTTTCCTCAACCAGCTCCACACATAACGCGAGGCGGTTTCTTGAGACGTCTTGTCCAAGCAGAGATCGTGTTCCCCTAATTACGGATTCTCATTAATACGGTCGTGGGTAACCCAACCGTGTCTAGGACTCCTAGATTATAGGCAAGTCCAAACGGCCACAGAGAGGACGCTTGATATTCACCCTCTTTATAAAGGGATAAGGTTTTCGCTTTTCCCCTCTCATGCTCAATCGAACCCTTCCTCCGCCTCGAGTTCTAACACCCAAAGCCCAGGTCAGGTGCTCCGGATCTTCAATCATGTCCGGATCCAGCCTTCAAGTCCAATGGATGCCCTCCTTTGTCACGGAAGAGGATATCAAGAAGTTGAGGGAGGCCAGATACCTGACCGCCGAGGTTTTGCATCGGCTGCCTACTCTAGGGCAGGTCGTCCCTACTCCTGAACCCAATGAGAGCGTTGTGTTTGTCTCCTACTTCCTTCGAGGCCTAGGCCTCACTCTGGATCCCTTCGTCAGGGGCTTGATGTTCTATTACGGGCTAGATTTCCACGATCTACCCCCGGTCTCCTTTCTCCACATCTCGACATTTATTGTCGTGTGTGAGGCCTTCCTCCGCATTACCCCTCACTTCGGCTTGTGGCTCAAGACCTTTAAAGTGAAGCCGAAGATGATCGAGGGGCAACATGCAGCGTGCGGAGGCGCGTCAATAAGCAAGATGGCAGGAGCTCCATGGCCGAAAGGTTCCTTTCCAGAGGTGTCTGGATTATGGCAACAGGAGTGGTTTTACATCACGGCTCCCAGAAGTGCCAAGTGGGCGGCTGTCCCCGCTTTCCGCTCGGGCCCCCACCACAACTGATGTCATGGATTAGCAGAGGTCTGAGCTAGGGTCCAGCCAAGGACGTGCCTATACTGCAAAGCCGCATTCAAGATCTCTTCGAGGGAGATTTTAATTTGGTTGCGGTAATGCAAGTTATGCTGGTTCGTCGAGTCCAGCCTTGCAAACGTCGTCCCCTTCGCTTGTGGGAGTTCAACCTAGAAGGACTGCGTGCTATTCAAAGTTTCCTCGGCCTGACGCATGAGGAAATGTACAAGTCATTCTTCGGACCTCAAATAGAGTGTCCGGATACTACTGAGGACGTGGGCCTGAGCAGTAACCGCATCGCCGAACAAGTAAGTAATCCTCTAGCCGAACACACCGTCTTTTATTCATCATGACGTCATCTATGAGAAATTGCTCTTTGACCAGGACTGGCTAACAAAAGCGAAGATGATTCGGTGTTCGGCCCCCCTCCCTGAGGGTTTGGAAAATCCGGTGCTGGAAAAGATGCTCGAGCTCGCACCTTGCCCGGAGCCCTCGAAGGAAGATACAGGGGGGAATAATGAGGGCGAAAGCGGACCTCCATTGCTACCTATTCCGACCGAGGGAACGAGCGCCTCCGTGAGGGAGGATAACCGAGCACTAGTAGAAAAAGGGTCAAACGTGAAGCACATTAGTGCCGGTTTGAATTTGAGCCGGCACTAATGGTACCATTAGTGCCGGTTCGAACGGCTATGCATTAATGCCGGTTCGTGTTGAACCTTTAGTACCGGTTCGTGCCACGAACCGGTACTAAAGGGGTGATGGCAGGCTGGCGTCAGGCCGGGGCCCCACGATCACCTTTAGTACCGGTTCGTGTCATAAACCAGTACTAAAGGGATAACCTTTAGTACCGGTTTGTGCCACGAACCGGTACTAAAGGGGTGTGACCTATAGTATCGGTTTGTGACGCAAACCGGCACTATAGGGCAATTTTCAAACTC
>NC_041392.1:709844470-709874477 GCF_002162155.2 Triticum dicoccoides
TTCAGTTCTGAAAAAATCAAAAGAAAATGATAAAAACTTCAAAAAATAAAATCCTTCGAGAGGTAGTTATATTACTACATCTACTAGTTAGGAAAATTTGAAAACTTAAATTTGGACATGTTTTGCAAAAAGTGTAGGGAAAATGTAAAACGGCTATAACTTTTGCATACAATGTCGAAAAAAACGTATAATATATCAAAAAATTCAGCACGAAAATCCGCATACGATGGAGACCGCCTACGGCCTGTTTGCAATTTTTTAGAATCCTCAAATTCCAAAAGGAAAAAAAGATATGGTCAAATTTAAGTTTTTTTTTAAAAAATTTGTTAAATCTGGTCAAACTACTTATTCAAAAAGTATTAATGTTACTACATAATTATTCAAGAATATTAGTGTTACTAAATAATTATTTCAATTTTTTGAATTTTGGTCAAATCTGGTCAAACTATGGTCAAACTATGATCAAACTATGGTCAAACTTATTCAAGAAATATTAGTGTTACTAAATAATTACTGTTTTTTAGAATAATAGTTTCAAACTTAAACAGTGAAATGTGTGACTTCATGCTCAAGCTAAACTCCTGAGGGTTAATAGGATTGGCATCTTACTATTGTCAGAAAAACAACAAGTGCAGACTTGGAAACGAAGGAGAATAGAACCCGAAAGTTAAGTGTGCTCGGGCTTGAGTAGTGAGAGGGATGGGTGACCGGTCGGGAAGTTAGATGATTTGGAATGAGTGATCCACACTTGAGCAGTTAAGAGAGGTGATTAGAGACTAAATCACCAAATAATTCAGAAAAATTAAAAATTAAAAAAAATAAAAAAATCCAAAATTTTCAAAAAAAAACCTTTAGTACCGGTTGGTAACACCAACCGGTACTAAAGGTCCCCCATACCAGGGCGCGAGCTCACGCCACGTGGTGGCACTTTAGCGCCGGTTCGTGCCGAACCGGTACTAAAAGGGGCGGGGCCTTTAGTGCCCACCAATTAGTGCCGGTTATGGAACCGGCACTAAAGGCCCTTACGAACCGGTTTTAAAGCTCCGTTTCCTACTAGTGGAGGGGAGGAATCGGACATTCTCTCACCCCGGTGGAGGAAGAGGACTACCTCTGAAGATCCGGAAACTAAGGTTTCCAAGCGGGAGAAGAAATCTCCACCAGAGGGTCCTGCCTTGGAGAGTGCTCTTGCCGCACAGAGTCCGTGCAGGGATCAGCCCTCTAACGAGCTGTAAGTAATTAAAAAGTACTTTAATAGTGGAGACATATTACCTTACCTCTGAGGAAAATAACTGAAGTATTTATCTTGCAGTTCGGATCTTTGCCCTTCTCAGCAGAGCTCGTCTTCGGGGGATCTTCTTCCGGAGATGATGGAGAGCGAAACACCTCCCCCGGACTCCTTCTCTCAAGAAGCAGGCGACCTTGAAGTGTCGTCACGGAGGCCTCTCCGGATCCGGTGAGGCCAGAAGATAATCCTATAGTTACCCGAAGTCCTCAGCGTCCGGCTCTTGAAGAGAGCAAACAAAAGAGTCCGGCACCGTCTGGTATGCGGTCGGACGTACTGAGGGAGCTTTTGGAACGAGCAGCCATCTTAGAGGAACATCGTACATTGATGGGTACGGTGATGGAAAGGATTTCATCTGCCGAAAGCGGGTTGCCTGATGCCTTTGTGAGTCTACTGACGGGCTTTGAGGTACGTAAAATGATGTACATTTGTGATGGTACCACACATTTTTAGGTGTGCCCTGTGTAGATAGTAGCCCCTGAGACTCTGGTTGTCGCCGAGGACGGCGACAAACAGAGGATCGTAGTCCCAGGCAATAACCATACCGCTTTAATGTGCAGGTAGTGGGAGCTCCGGTGGCTAGCCGGACTCATGAGTTTGCCGAACTAAAGCGGCAACTAGATGCGGCAGACGCCGACATCGAGCTTGTTAACAAGCGGCTTGACGAGTCACAGGGTAAGTAATGTTTTTCTGGTGAATGTCACATAATAAGAGCGGCATGATGACAGTATCTTTAATATGTTGTGACTGCAGACGGAGCTTCCATCATGGAGACCCTTCGGGCGGAACTTGCCCGAGCCAAGGAACAAGCAAGCGTTAGTAATGCGGCTGCTTTGAAGGCAGCCGAAGAGTTAAGAGCCGAGAAGTCCGCGCATTGCGAAAGCAAAGAGAAGATGGCCAAGATGGCCGTAGAATTAAAAGACACTGCCGACCGTTGCCAGTTCCTTGAAAAAGAGAACCGACTGAAGGCAGCGGACCTTGAAAAGGCCACGATGGTGACCAAAGACACTCGCTCTGCTATGAGGGCGAAGAAGGAGGAGCTGCGCGAAGCCGGGGATATTGCGGCTGGGAAGCCCTTTCTGCTGCAGAGGAAGTTCGGGGATCCGCAGTATGGCCCTCTGGATCGGCTGTGGAGTTCGGCGGACGCATATATGGACTTGGCGGCAAGCGCTGTCGATGCGGTTGAATACTTTCGAGATCAGACAGATCGTGAAGTGGACAAGCTGTTCTGGTCGCAATTTAACGTTCCAGAGCGTCTGCTTCCCTTGACTGATCAGCTAGCCGAATGGGCCGAACTTAATAGGTTGTCCGGGCTTGCCATGAGGTCCATCGTAGATCACTTGTGGCCGGAGAAGCCGAAGCCAAAAAGCTATTTCCGCTTAGTGCAGCAGTTCCTTGGTGCGGTGCCGCGCATCAATGCGATGAAGAGGTCGGCGTGCATAGAAGGCTCGCAGATGGCCTTTGCCCATGTCAAGGCATACTAGGCGGAGATGGATGCTACCACTATTGCGGCGGAAGGTTCGGCCATAGGCCGAGTAGCTGTCGAGCACTATTTTGAAGAGGTTCTTGAGGGTGCTCGTTTGATAGAGTCCCAGTGCTCGAAGAATATTATGTTTGAATGACATGTATTCCCATTGTAAACACAATGTTTTTATGAAATATAGTCAGGCTGTATTTATACTTTTGCCGGAAAGTAATGTGATGCCTCCTGTGCGGTCGTTTATGTATATATGTATATAACCTGAAAGATTGCAGTCGTCGGCTTCAAGCCCCACGCATATAATGCAGAGGTGCTCGCAAAAAACGCGTGTTCACACTTAACCCAACGTCTTGGTCCTATTAAGGAGATGATAGCGCAGCGAATGAGGCAACCGGACTATATTGCTTTAACACTTTCACTTAGCCATAGGAGTTTGACAGTGGGGCTACTAGATAGCCCCTGGTGGCTCCGCACTCTCCTGATCTCGGGCTGCGTACATACCTAGCCGAAAAACGGCCCTTCGTTAATGCGGAGGAATTCTAACATTCCGGTAGGTCATCGAGTGGTTGACCAGTCTCACACTATATCATGACAGTCAGTTTTTGGCTTTCTCTACTGAGGTGCTCGTCCGAATGAACCAGGGCACAATCGCAGTAGTTCTCCTGGTGCTGCCTTAGCCGATAAAGCGGAACGTAAGGCACCAAAATACAGGAGCCGGGCAAACCCAACATTTGACCAAATACAATGAGTCGGAGCTGATGCATATAAGGCCAAACTCGTGACGCCGAACACTCCCTAAGGTATTCGGTTTTTATGGTATAAACCGGGCCTAAATAGTGCCCTTTGTGATAAGCTCCTTGTGTCTAGGTACGTGCATTATTCTGACGTGGCCACATGCCAAGACGTCAGCATCCTTCTCAATTGTACTAAGAATTCGAGGGATGTGTATCAACAAGAGACAGTAAAAAAGGTTTATGCAGGGTCTTAATCTAAAAAGAATCCTTGGAGCGGGTCCCTGCTGCACGTCTGCGCCTGTGTCTCCGTTGTGCCGTATCCTAGACGGGTGTAGCACGATGATCATCTGTAAAAGAGAGGAACTTAGGTGAAAAAGTTGTCATGCAAAAAGGTAGTTTTTAAAGAAACCATGTATAATTAAAAATGAGTAGAAATTGCCACTTGTCTGCGCGCGTTGAGCCCCTTGTATTTGTAATAGGGGTGTGGCCATCAATCCGGTACAAATTACATATAGCAGCGCCGGACTCGTCTAACCGCGTCCGTGGTCTTGACGACCTATCAAATGCTTTAGTTGGTGAGGCCGTTTTTAGTGTGCGGCTGCCAAGGCCGTCGCATTCTCTTCGGCGCGCAAAGATCGCTTAATATTTCCGCTCACTGTAATGATGACACGTGGACCAGGCATCTTGAGCGTGAGGGAAGCGTAATACGGTATTGCATTAAAGCGAGCAAAAGCTTCGCCTCCAAGTAGTGCTTGATAACCACTTTGGAACGGAGCAATGTGGAAGGTTAAATGTCACTACGAAAGTTATCGGGGAAGCTGAATATAAATTTTAGTAGCAGGGAGCCCGTGCAGTGAGCCCCTGGGCCTGGCGTTACTCCTTTAAAGGTAGTGTTGCTATGGCGGATTTTCGTTGGGTCTATCCCCATTTCGCGGATTGTATCCTGGTATATCAGGTTTAAACTGTTGCCACCGTCCATCAGGACCCGTGTGAAGTGGTATCCGTCAATTATTGGGTCTAATACCAAGGCAGCCCATCCTGCACGCCGGATACTTGATGAGTAATCCCGATGGTCAAAGGTGATCGGTTGAAACGACCACTGGCAGGACTCCGCGGTGATAGGCCCTTGGGCATATTTATCTAGGAGTGCCGCTTTGTTTCTCCCCTTTATCACGTGTAACACATTTACTGTTTTGACTTCTGGTGGAAATTTCTTTTGTTCTCTAGTGTCTTGCTTGAGAGGCTCATCCTCGTCTTTGCTTGGTGTATCCTCCCCCTTGTGTACGGCGTTGAGCTTGCCGGACTGCTTGAAGACCCAACATTCTTTGTGGGTATGATTAGCAGGTTTACCGGGGGTGCTATGGATCTGACATACTTGGTGTAGAATTTTGTTTAGGCTGGACAGTTCGTCTCTGGCGTCTTTAGAGGGCGGCTTTTGCTGACTTGGCCGAGAGCTTTTGAATCCGGCGTTTACTGCCGTGCTCTTCGTGCTGTCTTCTTTATTCCGGCGTTTGTTATTGTTGTTGCGCCGTGATTTCCCGTTTCCATCTCTAATTTCGGATGTACTGGGTTCGCTGGTGCTGCATCTGGCTAGCCAGCTATCCTCATCCGCGCAAAAGCGGGTCATGAGGCTTGTTAATGCCGCCATTGTTCTCGGCTTTTCTTGGCTGAGGTGTCTGGCAGGCCATTCGTCACGGACGCTATGCTTAAAAGCTGCCAAGGCTTCGGCGTCCGGACAGTCGACTATTTGGTTCTCTTTACTAAGAAACCTGTTCCAAAGCTTTCGGGCGGCCTCTCCGGGCTGTTGAGTTATATGACTCAAATCGTCCGCATCTGGAGGTTGGACATAAGTCCCTTGAAAATTTGCCCGAAAAGCGTCTTCGAGCTCTTCCCAGCTTCCAATGGAGTTTTCGGGGAGGCTTTTAAGCTAGTGCCGAGCTGGCCCTTTGAGTTTGAGGGGTAAGTATTTAATGGCATGGAGATCATCTCCTAGAGCCATATGGATGTGGAGGATATAGTCCTCAATCCAGACCCCAGGGTCTGTTGTTCTGTCGTATGCCTCTATGTTTACGGGTTTGAATCCCTCTGGAAATTCATGGTCCAGCACCTCATCGGTGAAACATAGGGGGTGTGCGGCGCCCCTATATCTGGGCGTGCCGTGGTGTTCAGATGTTTTGTGTGTTGCATCGTGTGCTGGAGTGCGCTTGCGCGATCCATAGATGGATCTAGTTGCTCCGTCCTTTTGATGCGAGCACTTGCGTGGATCGCGTATTGGCTTCTGTGCGGCGTCGCTTGCCGCTCCATGTTGGCCGTGAGGTCGTCTATCCGGCCGGGTGGCCATTTTAATTTTTGGTTGTGGGGGATCTAAGGCCTCCTCATCGAATTCAGGTAGCAACTTCCGCTTCGGGTAGCTCTTGGGGAGGCGATTACCGCCATACTTCGCTGCTGTGTTGAGTACTTTACTCCATCTGATTTGGAGTGTGTCTTGTGCCGCCTTGAGCCTTTGCTTATGCCTTTTTAGAATCCTCGCGGTGGCAACAAGCCTTTGATGGGCATTTTGTTGCTCCGGGCGTCTGTCCGGTGTTATGTCCTCCGGACTATTATCCTTGACAGAGTTGGTTTGTTCGGTTTGATTCTCCGTGTTGCCGTGGTCCGGCAGTGGTTCGCCCTGCTCTAACGCTGGGTCTATATGATCATTATTTTTGTCAAGGCGGGATTTGGGGCGGCGCTTACGCCGCCGCTTTGACTGCTTCTCGAGGGGACAACCCTTCGTTGCGTCCTTCCGTTCCTCGTCGTCGTTTTCCTTTGGTGTGTCCACCATGTATACGTCATGTGATGAGGTGGACGTCCAGTGCCCTGTGGGCAGTGGTTCCTCTTTGTCTCTCGCATCGTCGTCCATACCATCGATGTTTTCGGAGTCGAAGTCGAGCATGTCGGTTAAGTCATCGACAGTGGCTACTAAGTGGGTGGTGGGTGGGTCGCGAATTTCTTCGTCGTCCGCATCCCAGTCCTGCCGGACATAGTTCGGACAGGATCCTCCTGATAAGGAGAAAGACCTTAACGAGTTCAGTATGTCGCCAAAGGGCGAGTGCTGAAAAATATCCACGGAGGTAAATTCCATGATCGGCGCCCAATCAGATTCGATATGAACGGGCGCAGGCGGTTCGGAGTCTGTGGCCGGAGAAGGATCCGACAGTTTAACGACACGACTCTCGTGCAAGGTAAGGTCGATGTTCGGCTCGATCGCCGCTGAGGGTAAGGCCTCCGTGGCGGGGTCCATCCACCCGTCCGCGGAAGGCGCAACTGGCTCCAAATTGAGGGTCGGAGCGGCTGCCAGTGCGATCTCCTTAACACTGTCCGATGGGAGAGCTAAGTCATACTCATCGTGACCGCGTGGCACATGAGGCAGAGGCTCGAATCCGTCGAAGATCAAATCTCCACGGATATCGGCCGTGTAGTTTAAGCTTCCAAACCTGACCTGATGACCAGGGGCGTAACTTTCAATCTGCTCCAGATGGCCAAGCGAATTGGCCCGCAGTGCAAAGCCGCCGAACACGAAGATCTGTCCAGGGAGAAAAGTCTCACCCGGGACTACATCGCTATTGATGATAGTAGGATCCATCAAGCCTAATGGCGATGACACAGAGGAACTCTCAATGAAAGCAGCAATGTCGGTGTCAAAACCGGCGGATCTCGGGTAGGGGTCCCGAACTGTGCGTCTAGGCTGGATGGTAACAGGAGGCAGGGGACACAATGTTTTACCCAGGTTCGGGCCCTCTTGATGGAGGTAAAACCCTACGTCCTGCTTGATTAATATTGATGATATGGGTAGTACAAGAGTAGATCTACCATGAGATCAGAGAGGCTAAACCCTAGAAGCTAGCCTATGGTATGATTGTATGTTGTAGTTGTTGTTGTCCAACGGACTAAAACCCTCCGGTTTATATAGACACTGGAGAGGGTTAGGGTTACACAAGGTCGGTTACAAAGGAGGAGATATCCATATCCGTATTGCCTAGCTTGCCTTCCACGCCAAGTAGAGTCTCATCCGGACACGAGACGAAGTCTTCAATCTTGTATCTTCATAGTCTAACAGTCCGGCCAATTGACATAGTCCGGCTGTCCGAAGACCCCCTAATCCAGGACTCCCACACTCACTTTTGCAACAACATCCTCATAGCTAGGGCTTGTATCAAAAACCAATGGTTCCTCACCCGTGTCGGCATTGTTACTCAAGAATGCCTCCTTGTCCATGTAATGAACATTAACAAGTCTCTCCATCTAAAAATAACATGAATGCATTTAAGACTTCAATGAGAATTGGTGTTTATCCAAATACATCTCATTATATCCAAATCATATGAACACTAAATTATTGGTGATGTCCACAAAAGTATCACTAATTAACACACATTAAGCAAAGATAACCATAATCACTAACTAACCCTAACCCCCAATCTTTCTACTCAACAAGCATATATTCCTACTACACACCATGCATATCACTATATTATCAAAGTTAACCAAGCCATTTACACTAACATAAGGGAGAAAACAAGAACTAGGGTTCCACCAACATGTATAGAATGCAACCAAAATAACAAGATTTAACAAAAAATAATTTGATGATTTGGGGGAGTTTACCAAGAGCAACAAAGTGATGGAAAGATCCACCTAAGGGATGCACCTTTTGGAGAGGATTTGAGGGGGAGCTTGAGGGGTGGGAGAGAGTGTGGGAGTTCCAAGTGTTCTTCAAGCTCGGGTTGTGGATTGGGGAAAGTGTGTGGGGTGGGTCCCACACACTCTCCCGTGGGTTATCCACTTACCAGGGCCAGACGCCAGGGTCCTTGGCGTCTGGCCCCTTTGCCACGTCAGCAGGTCAACGGGCAGGCGGGCAGTGCGGGCCAGGGGCCAGACGCCAGGGTTCCTGGCGTCTGGTTCGCAACCCAGACGCCAGGGATGTTGGCGTCTCCCAAAGAGGTCAAAATCAAATTTTTATTTTTGAAACGAGGTCAAATCAGGATTTTGTTAGCCTTTTAGGTCATAACAGTAATTTGTCCCATAGTCGCAGCCTTTGCCGGTACTTGCGCCACCATGCCTGTTTGCATGGAACTCCCAACCCCCTCAATGGTAGCACTCCTGTAGTACTACAGGTCCAGCTCGTCCTGTTTGATACTCTAACTCAGTTAGTGATTAGAGTTAGATTCTAACCCTGAACTAACCCTGAACTAACTCTAGTCAAAGATGTATTTGGATGACAGGGTTAGATGAAGCACGGATTCGGCTAGGCGCCTTCACAGGCGGTGTGAGAAGGAGAGAGGGAGAGGATGAGAAGTTTCGAGAAAGTGGGGAGGGATCTGCTGAGAGGAGAGCGAGAGCAAAAAATATTTTTTTTAGTTGTTCCGAGAAGAACTAACCCAAATAAGCACCTCTTGAATGAGTTAGATTTTTTAAATGGGTTAGATGCATCTAACCCAAACTAACCCTTCTGTTTGAATATTTTAGGGTTAATTGAGTCCAAACTAACCCAAACCCCTGGATCCAAACAAGGCCATACTCCCTTTCCTCAATGCTAGCAGTACCCTCTACCCTCGTCCCTTTCCCATGTCGGCACGGCATGCATCCCGTCGACGCGCGCTAGCTGGATGGATCTGCTCCAGTTTTCTTTGTTCCCAGCATGCATACATCTTTGACTGGGCATATATATCTGGGAGAACTGTTTGCTGCTGCTGCTACCTGGCTTTCTTCAGGTTTTGTGCCCGATCTAGCTAGCGCTTGTGTGCGCGTGGTCTCCTTCGTGTATGGATTGCGCCCATTGTTTCTTCCATTCCATGCATGTGCGGCAGGAATGAGGCTGCTACTCTATTTGTTTAGGGAGAGCAGTCTTTGGTTGGCAGTTGGCGCGTGGAACTGCAACTGCAACGCACGCAGATCTTGGCTCAGGTTCAACTCAATCTCTGGACGGGCTTCGTCTATAATTCATTCCATGTATGCATCTGGAGTTCTGGACCATGCATCATCTCCATAATCCTGCCTTGAATTAATATAAGTTTTTTTTTTCTTGAGAAGATGAATTAACATAAGCAAGTGCACGCACTACGTACCCATTCGTGCCACTGCTAGTCGTAGCAGCCCATGAGGCGTTCGTCATCACCCCCAACCTAGCAGAGTACCAAAACCCCTAAAAAAAGTAGAGCACCAAAAAGGAAAATCATGTGAATGTTTTCTCTTTTTTTGTAGGATAGTGAAGAATTTTTTATATTCTGGACTAGAGAGGAAGAGCGCAAAAGGAGAAAAAAAACGGGATACTGTAAGAAAAAATATATTTGAGTGGGCAAAACTCCATACTATAATTTTTTTTTGGAGAAACAACTCGATACTATAATTAAGACCATCTTAGCGACGACTGATTGGGCCATTGAGCATGTGGGCCGTCACGCCCTTGCCTGACACGCGCAGCCAGGCTCAGTTATCCTAGCCCACAGGCCACATCGATCGAAGGAAAAACCTACCCCGGCCCTAAGCGCTGGTTGAGCGGGCAAACAAACGGATCACAGATTCTGAAACAGAAAAGAGGCTTTGACTCGTCGGTGGAATAATCCCACATGGCGTGCCCAGATACCTGAGGCGGTTCAGGAAGAAATAAAAGGGAGCCAGGGGCACGATTTAGTGTATACCTTTCTCGGCCTCTTGGCTAAGATCAAGTGTAGTATCTGTTCTTGTCAGTTTAATATCTGATATGTGGATCTTCGAATCCACACTATGATATTAATTTAATTTTTTTTTTGGGGGAAGGCCTTTAAAATGTAGCTTGCTGCATGGGTCCTCATGTGTCGTCCAAGTGTTGCACTATTGTTTGGAATAGGCACACCCCAACCAAATCATAATAAAATCTTTACAGTTTAGTTTTTTTATGGAGGAGTATGTATCATAGTCTCATTTGCATATTATGGACACAATCTCAGGGCGAGCATATATGGTTACTAATGTCTATGTAACTAGATATGAATGAATCCTACAAGAGTAGGAATTCATTCCTGCAAATCAAATAGCTCAAAAAGATATTTTCTGGTAGGAATCCTAACCACCGGAATTTCTACAATATTCATGTAAACCAAAGGAAGCCCTAGCAACTGATCAAAGGGAGTCAACTAAAAACCATATGTTTTCAGAGCGAGGGGGGGACATGGGTGTGGCCGATTGGTTTTCACTCTCAGTTTCAAAACTATTTAAACATGTTGACTGTGTATACAAAAAATGTTAATCTTATATTTAAATTTTTTTAATCATGTTTACAGAAAAAATGTTGACCATGTATTAAATAAATATTAAATTAGTATTCTAAAAATATTAAACATGTATTATAATTTTTTTTTGACATATACAAAAAATCTAGAAGGAAAACAAAAACTAAAAAACGGATAAGAAAAAAAAGAAAACAGGAGAGAAAATGAATAAAATAGAAAAAAATAAAAAATATTCAAAACAAAGAAAGGAACGAGGAAACCCGATGAAAAAAGAAAGACAAAACAAAAACAAGAAAACCGAGATAAAACAATGCAAAACCGGCTCTATTACCCTCAACTAGCTCGCTCCCTAGTAATATACATGGAGAGGAAGTTGGCCTAGTGGTTAGTGGAGTTGCAGCTCAGCCATAAGACCCGGGTTTGAATCCTGGTTTTGCCGATTTTTCTTGTTTCTTTCTTCTAAACATTCGCTAACAGGCTGGCCCAATAGCCACAACATGGAGACATTCTATTTACCAAGACGAGAGTTGCACTCGCGTAAGGCGAGATATGGTCGCCACGCTTGTTGGATTTCCCATATCGCTTTTGCACCCGCTCGAGGGCGGTTCACAGACCAACAAAAGGCACACACGGTCATCGTTCAAGGCATATACCTTTCTCTGCCTTTTCGCTAATATCAGATGTAGTATCTGTTTTTATCTGTTTAGTATTTGATAGGTGGATTTACGGATTCATGAGATATTAATTTAGTTTTTTGTGGGGAAGAGTTCGTCTATGTAGCTCGATGCATGGACGGATCTGATGTGTCTTCCAAGTGTTGCACTTCTGCTTGGAATAGGCGCACCCTACCAAAACAAAAATAAAATGAAATATAATCTTGATCGCAATTCAGTTCAAATTTGTGTTCAGACCCCTTGCTGTCGGAGGTTCAGTCAAGTTGTGTTAAGATCGGTTAGACCGATGGAGCTAAATCTTAGAAGATTGATAAGAGGGGGAAATATTTTGACGCAAAATTTTGAACTTTGATGACCACCACGCTGCGTGTTCTTTTTCAAAAGTAACTTGAACATTGTCTCCAGACCTTAGATGTCATCAATGGGGGAGATTTGTGTGAGATCTCACATTACGTGAGATCTATAAGATCGATTTTTTTGGAAAAATAATACATGTTCAAACATTCTTATTTTTTTTAGAGACACATCAATGTTTTGTGTACAACCTCAAAAAGTTTCAGCTCCTACGTCAACTTACATTAATAGAAACAAAAAAAAGAGAGAAAATTAGATGTGAATAATGTCAAAGTACTATTCACCCAAAACTACTACTCTCTCTGTAAACTAATATAAGAGCGTTTAGATCACTACTTTAGTATTCTAAACGCTCTTATATTAGTTTACGGAGGGAGTACTATTCATCAATGTTTCTTTTTCAAATCTATAAATGTACATTGAGTTTTGAGCTGTTGTTTTGGAGTTGTAGACATACCTCATATGAATGTTGTCAAATAATTTTAGTTTTTTTTAAAATGTCTAAGTATGATTAGTTTTTTGGGGTCGATCTCACCTAAAAGTGAGATGTCATACAAGTATTCTCTGGTCCGGACATGCTTTTTCTCACAAATCGAAAGCAAAACTAGGGGGGAGGGGGCGGCTTTGCTGCCACACCCGTGTCTGGCCCACCAAAAAACCCTCCCGTGCCCGCGTGCTTTCCCGCCCAAAGCCAGCTGCCCGTATTCACGCCGCTCTAGAGTTGCTGCTCTGCATTGATGCCAGCCAGCGTGGACGGGACCGCTCGCTAGCGCCGGGATTGAAGCGACTAACTGGCCGAGGGTGCCGCTCGCACCGCTTCCCCGGCCTCCGTGCGGCTTCAATGTCGGAGAGACGTTTACTAGATGGAACAGGGGAACCAGTTCACGAACATTTCAAGCCGGTTTTTAATTAGCCGGACAAAATTCATGCAAGCGGATTACATCAATGTTCGGATAAAAAATAGGAAAAACCGCATGTACATAACATGCAAATAAGTCTAGTACGACAATAGTTCTAATTCAATGAGATTAACTGGCTGTTCAACAAGTATTTTATGAACGGATCATGTCATCTCACAGATACTGCTCTTTGGCTTTATCGAACAGTGTATGCGCGTAAATGTTCATCCTCTATTCTGTGGTACATCATGGCAACGCATGGGGGCTATATAATGCGTAGACCAATATTGAGTGAATGATTCAATCAATACATTGAGCAAGAAGAAGCAAAACTTACAATCTCCTCCTCTGCTGCGCGAAATGGCCACCTTGCCTCTAGCCGACCAACCGCGTCACAAAACTTGGTGACAGAGGTCTGGATGGCGTACCATCGATGCGACAACGACCTCACATTGAGTTGTTGGATGATGTACATGTCGTAGGTCGCAATGTGCTTTCATGCGTGAAATGAATCATGCATGCACTGCCAGAAGATCACCCCTCTGCTCCTGCCTACGAAATCAGTGGATACGGCCAACCACGTATCGCACAACAACTTATCCATCATGTTCGAGTACCCCGCCATCCTTCGTACTCTAACATGGCATTAAAAAATAAGCTCAATCGCATTTCACCAAACACCTACCGCGCGTGGTGTCCGCCATGGACGGCGTCGACAAGGGGGCGGAGTGTACCTTCCTAAGGACGACTCCAGGGTGGATGACACCATCGTAAAAGGCGAGCTGGCGCATCAGTGCTGGGTGGACAATGCGTGTGTGCCGGCTGAAGAAGTACAACGACGACGTTGGAGAAGGAGGATGCGGATGCAAACAAGAGGGAGAAGGAGCGGAGCGGAACAAAATTTGATCGGGAGGGGGGTTTAGTGGGTCGGGAGTGTCAGAGTCCTACGTGGTTGTTGTTAGACTCCCACAAAGCTCCCTCCTCCCTCCCCCCCAAAAAAACTTTGCGGGAAAAAGTGCGCCCAAACCGCTCGGTGAACCGATACAGGCTGTGTTGGATGGCACAATTACATGCTCACCTTGTAATCAATATAGGATCCCCTCAAAAAAAGTTATCAATATAGGAAAATGAAAGCATGCTAAGAACCGATACAGGTCATCTCTGCTCAGTGGAGAATTGGGGCCATGGGTCACGTGGGCCGTCACGTGGGCCATGGGTCACGTGGGTTCCCAGACGTCGGTTCACCTGACCGGCCCGCGTCGCTGGTTGGACGAGCAGTACGCGAGGCCTTTTGTTTTTCTTGCGGGAATATGCATCTTCGAGCAATCCCACATCGCCTTTGCAACAGAGCGGAGGCGGTTTGTAAAGCAATAAAATCAGGCGCAGGGTCACCGTCCAAAGCATACCTTTCTCGGCCTCTTGGCTAAGATCAAATATAGTATCTGTTCTTATCAATTTAATATCTAATACGTGGATCTACGGATTCATGGGATATTAAGTTATTTTTTATGGGAAAGAATTTGTCTATGCAGCTCGCTACATGGACGGTTCTCATGTGTCGGCCTAGCGTTGCACTATTGCTTGGAACAGGTGCACCCCAATCAAAACAAAAGAAAATTAACCATAATTTTGACCTCATTGCCCATAGCGTTTGTCGTGGGGGGTTCATTTCATAATTTTAAACTTTGAAGCCAGCAACATTGCGTATTAGAACCTGGGAAGTAAGTCGCAATCTGTGGCTCCCTGGATAATTCAATTGCAAGTGTACTCATAATAAAAGGGTTGCTTTGATTCATTGGATTTCCATAGAGTTTGTGTAGGATTGTGATCTTATGGATTTTTCCTTGTGGTGGGTGTTTGATCTGCAGGAATCCAACTCTTATGAATTATTCTAATAGAACTTTCCCTAGTGTATCTCATAGGAAATTTTCCATGAGGTCCCTTTGAAAGAATCACGATTTTTCTATGTTGTCATAGAACACCCACTTGTGTTAGTTCCCATATATTTTCCCAATTCTACATGTTTCAAGTGAGCAGGGCATAGCAATCCTTTTATTTTTCCTATGCCTATTTTTCCCGTTCTATAAATCAAAGGAGCAGTAAAGGTGTCAGAATTCCTAGAAATAGAAGCAAGCAACACCCAAAGCTTGTGGGTTTAGACCTGAATACCCAAAAGCTTAAGTGTTCACGCCAAGTTACCTAAAAAATAAAATGAATTATAGGCTACAGTCTCATTTGCACGGTCAGAATGACATGGCTACTGCAACGTTGCTTCAGAGGTCGGACACCGGAGTGAAGTACAAAAGAGAGATATCTGCACGCAGTCACGCCCTCATCTCAAGCGTTAGCTCCTACCACTGCACAAGAGCGTCGTGTCATATCTGATTAGTATGGTCCGCGTTCTTTTTTTCTTTTTTGGTTTTGCTATCCGTCACGTACCTATTTTTACCGCACTTGCCGGAGCGGGTCATACATATTTCCTTGTGTGTTGTGCATGTGAATTTTTTGTGTGCTCATGTGAGTGCGCGCCTGCATGCACCGGCGTACTAGTTTTTGCATACGGCACCCGCGCAGGGCCGGCCCATGTAACATTTTCTTCTGTGATTTAAAATACAAAAAACAAACACTCCAATTGAATTGAACCAGCGACCTCCTTCATCTAGGTAGGCTATACACCGCCCCACCAACCAGCGTGGATGTGCTAACATTTAACTTTTTCTTTCTTTTATTCGTTCTTTTTCCTTTTTCCTTTTTTATTCTTCCTAGAGCGATGAATTGCTTGCAAATATGTGAACTTTTTTTTGAAATTGATGATTTTTTTCAAAATTCTTGAACTTTTTTGAATTTTGATGACTTTTTTTCAGTTTCAATGAACTCTTTTTAGAAAGTGTTGAACTTTTTGCAAAATCGATGAACTTTTTTCAGAAGCGTTGATTTTTAGTTTCAGAATTTATGAACTTATTCAAAATTTTGGTGATTTTTTTTCAAATTCTATGAACATTTTCAGAATTGATGAAACTTTTTCCTTAGCTTTTTTTTCCAAAATCCATGAACATTTTTTAATTGAAGATGCTTTTCGATTTTTTTCCCCTTTTCCAGTTTTTTGTATTTCTTAAATAGTCAACGGTTCACCAGTCAATTGGTCAACCGTGACTGGTCAAAATGCACCTGAGCGAGGAAAACCGGTCACGCGCGTCGAACCTCACACTCTACATGGGACAGCCCATGAGGAGGGGCGCGTGACCGCCGGTTCCCCAAGTGACGCTGAAGGCGCCACATAGGAGCTCCCCACCGGCGGAGCTACGACAAGGCCAGATGGGCCGTGGCCTGCCCATTACTAAGCGAAACAAATGTTTGTTATAAAGACCAACCCGCACTAACGCATTGATTCTCAAATTGGTAGGCACTGTTTCGGCTCTCTTGCTAGCCCAACTTTTTTGGTAGCTCTGCCACTGCATGTGTGTGTGCCCGTGTCCATGGGCATGCATCCGTGTGTACATCCTTTCATGCATGCTTCCGGGAAGGAGTGACAATATCATCAAGATGCGTTTTATTTTGCGCGTGTTGAGATAATTAATTTGTAACCTAAGCAATAGGTATAATATTGGCATATACTTACTCAAGTTATCTGCAATCAATATGCAAATCATACTATTGCGTGAAAATTGCACCCCTATATATTTATTTTTATATTATAAAACAATAGTACAATTTTTGTACTAATTGTGTACAGTTTTTTGTGCCATCATTTGTTTTATATTTTTTATTTATTTCTTCTTTAGAGTAATGCCAATGCACTTAATTTATTCTTCGTCACAAGTTATTATGGTTTTGTCTTTGCTTTGTAATTTTGTATTTGCCTTTGTTTTTTAGTTCTGATTCCTCATTTTTGTTTCGTTTGATCATTATTATTATTATTATTATTATTATTATTATTATTATTATGTGTGTGTGTGTGTTCTGATTCCTCAAGTTCAACCAATTTATTGTTCGTGTGTTCGCGCTTTGTGCATGTTCTTGTTTGCGTGTGTGTGCATTCATGCATGTTGTTGTGTGTCAGTGTGTGTACGCGCGAGCGTGGCATATACATACATATGTATTGAGAGATGGAAGAAACGACCCCCTTAATATGAGATTAAATTCATGTATGACATCTGGAGAGCAGATTAGTTTTGGTTGTTGTTGTCATACTACCCGAAACACCTGATATAGCATGGTCATATACATGTAGTTCCATGCAATATGTGTGCAGATCGTAATGTCATTTGAAAATTGCACTACTATAATTTCCTTTTTAGATATTAAGTTCTTCGAAATCTACGGGCAAGTTTTCATTATAATTTATTTTAAGTTTTCTTTCTTAGATTTTTTCTCTACTTTATGGTAATACCTAAATTCTTAATTCATTTGACCTTAGAAAATAATGTTTTGTTATAATATGAGTTTATTTACTAACAAGGGAAAATGTCTTAGATAAAAGTTTTTTTATTTTCTCATATGTTCTAATTTTATTTTTTCACCTTTTGTTGTTGCTTAGTCGATTTTGGCTGTTAGATTTTCTCGTATAAGATAATTACCTGCCATGCTTGCAAATTCTTTATAATAAAGTTGAAGCCCTAGAAAAAAAACTCTAAAAATTGGTGTCATCTTTTTTTGGGACAAACTTTCGATCTATTCATAATCAATCATGGTAGTGCAGTGAACATTAGTTGTTATTTTTTTACAATTAAATCCATGGACTACCTAGCGAGAGCTACAAACACTAAAGCAGACCGATGACACATCACCGTCATTGTCCCTCCCTCTCCGGAGCTAGGCAAACTCTGTTGTAGTAAATAATCAGAAAAGCATTGTGCTAAGACCCAACAGGACCAGCACACTAGATTAGCAACCATCGTTGATGAAGAAAATCGTAGATCGGAAGGAGCAAACCTGAAAAGTCCCAAACAAATATGAATGAAAACTGTATGCAAACAGATCCGCCGAATCGGAGCAGCGATTAAATCCCACGAGATATGATGGAGACACACCTCCACACGCCCTCTGACAATGCTAGACACACCATTGGAACATGAATCAAATATGGAAGACACTAGTCCTATCGAGGGACATCATAGCCGACACACAACCTCCAACCATGACATTGAACCTATTAAGAACAATAGCGGTGTCTAGCTTCCGCCGATCGAGGGCCGAGGTCCTTCGCACCTCCACAGCCCTAAGGCCATCAGAGATGGCACGGATCGAAGGCGGCGCCGACGACAGGAGGAGGAAACCTGATCAGCTGAGTTCTTGGGGCTGCATGAAAGTGATGTCATCTTACTCTCTCTCTCTCTCTCTCTATTTTTTTTTGTAAAATTTAGATCCGTCTGGACCATAATCATCATTGTTTTTGCATGTGGGACCATAATCACCTTCCATCATGCCCTGATCATAATGATACGGGAAATAAAAGCATGCGAAGTATTTTTTTAGCCTATATATTTCTTTTAGCGGTTTTATTAGTCTACAGCTTGAAAAGAATAAGCCCGTGAATTCTTTTTACCATAAAAAATAAAACTCGTGAGTCTAAAAAGGAGATGTAGTTTTTTTTGTAAAACAGATCGGTAATCCTTTTTTTAGATCCGTAATCTTTTTTTTAGAAAGAGATCGGTAATCTAAATTAAGGTAACCTCTGTGATGATAAAATGGGCCATGGGTCATGTGGGCCGTGACGTCCTGCTTGGGCTCCAAACACCAAATCAGTCAGGTTCACCTGCCTGACCCGCGTAGCTGGTTGGACCACGAGCGGTAGGCGAACAATATATGCTTTCGTTTGGGCTTCTGCTTTTCTTGCGAGAGTACAAGGGTGTTTGTTTCTATGGACTTAAAAATGTTTTTATAAGTCCCATCTAAACCAAACAGGAGGGATTTATAGAGATTTAAAATGGGCATTTGTGACTTATGAAATAAGACTCTCAAGAAGGGACTTATAGTTGTAATATAGTCTTTTAGTCCATGTTAATTTCCAGGAACCAAACAGGTAGGAGTTTTTTAGGGTCTTGGGTTGGGATTAAAAAAAGTCCTAGGACTTATGAACCAAACGGGGCCTACGTCTCTTCGACTTATTCGAATAATCAATTCTAAAAAAAACTTATTCGAATAATCCCACATCGCTACATGGACGGTTCTCATGTGTCGGCCGAGCGTTGCACCATTGCTTGCCACAGGCGCACCCCAACCAAAACAATATAAAATGAAAGTATAGATTATAATCTCGACCTTGGTTCGGCCCACATCTCTATCTGTAGCACTTGCGTTCATTTGTTACATGTAGGTGTTACAGTAGAATATTGATTAGGAGTCCTTAAAACAGTTACACAAATTGTAGGCCGCATCACAGTCTTATTTGCACTGTCCAGACCGACATGGCTACTACAGCATTGCTTCAGGGTTCAGAGACCAGCGTGAAGTACCCGTGTAGAAGAGGGACATGTAATCGCAGTCAGTCACGCCCCCCTTCTAAACACGCTAGCTCCTTCCATTGCACCGGAGCTCCGTGTCATATGCGATTGTACTTTCTTCGTTTTGAATTACTTGTCGCAGATATGAATGTATCTAGATGTATTTTAGTTCTAGATACATCCATTTCTGTGACGAGTAATTTGAAAAGCGACGAGTAATTTGAAATCAGAGGGAGTAGTTTGGAGCGAGACGCCCGATCGATCAGTCCTGCCAGCTCGCTTGCTTTGCTGCACCCGGCCGCAACCTCTGCCGGCCGGCACCCGTGCCTCCACGCATGGATGATGGAGCTCCCATCAGCGCCACTAGTTCTTCAGCTCGCCATTTTTTTATTACTACAACACTTGCGTTCCGTTTCGGCTCCCGCATGTCGGCTCCGCGTCGCGTCCACCCACGCTAGCTGGACTTGCTCCGATTTTCTTCGTTTTCATCCAGCGTGCATCGATGTTTGAGTGGGAATGTATTTTTTTTTTTGCGGACTTTGACTGGGAATGTAAGATGACGGATGGATTTTTTCACAACGCAGATAAAAAAGGACCGGAGGGAGTATCTGCCACAGTGCTACTGGATAGAAGGTTCACATTCGGGCTTTGTTTGGATCTTTAGGCTGCATTTCTTCCACGTGCCATAAGCCCATAACGGATTGAGTCGCTCCATGCTTACCAAGAACACGAGTTTTGGCACGCGAACCCGTCGGATTTAATTGAGTTTTGGACTCTCAGTTTACCGTTTCACAAAAATAAAATACCAAGAAACAAAGTATGGACCGTGGTCTCATTTGCACAGCAGTTCGACCGACGACATGGTTGAAAAAAAGGTTGAGACAAATGGAGCTGCCGTTCAGATAGAGCAGAGATAGGCCCAAGCGTACGTGTTGGTTCAGTGTAAAAGAGACAAAAAGGTTGGATGCAACACGAAAATTGTACTGTATTCATCAGCACGAACGTGCAGCTCTGTCGTCAAATGACCAGCTCATTAGCTGACGACTAGCCAGGGGGATTCAGTGACAATGCACAACGGCTGCAGCGGTGCAGTCAGCTGTTCAGACCGGAGTGATTCAAGTGCAGTCGAGAGACCTCTCCTCGCAGTCGTGCTCACACTACCCCATTTCGCCTCGTTTCCTCGGCCCGTGTCCACCGCACGTTTGAGAAAGAGCTCATTATCCTACGGCCGCAACCTAGTGTGGAGCGAGGCGCTCGAATCCAGCTTGCTTTCCATGTCGATCCGGGAGGCCGCAACCGCATGCAATCTGCGGAGGAAGATGGCCTGCTCCGGTTTTTTCTTCGTTCCGGTGCATCGATCTTTGACTGGGCATATTGCATGGATGGATTCATCTGGGGCGTGTTGGGTTAGCGCGCGCTACAGTACCCGCATTGCATACACTTTTCCACCCAATCTGGCTATGCAAATGCAGCCTCAAATGCACCATCTGCATGGTGTTTGGTTGTCTGCATGTTAGTGGACAAACTCAAAGTATGATGTTTGGTTGTATGCAACGCCTGGTGTATGGTAACCTTTTTGGCTAGTTGATGAGGTTACCACCACACTTCGGCAGCACACATCATAAGCACAACAGAGTATAAACAGACAACAGAGTATAAACAGACAACAGAGTATAAACAGAGCATGAACTAGTATAATTCAGATATAAGCAGTACCACACTTCATAACAGTTCAACTCAAAAACCATAAACTAGCATAATTCAGATAGTACGATGGAAAGAGGTGGCCCGGCCCTACTCCTTGGCGGCGAAGGCTTCGTCGTGCTTCCCGCACTTGTTGATGACCTCAATGTTATCCTCGTCGAAGATGATGACCTCGAGGGTGTCGGGAGTGAGGAGCTTGAACGTCACCATGTAGCCGATCTTAATGTGATGAACGACTGCGTAGGTGGCCCAACCCTGATACAGGGTCACCGCGTTGTTCATCAGCTTGACCGTCACCTTCCAGGAGCAGCCGGTGTTGTTCCTGAGCTTGAACTTCGTCGGCACCGCGAAGAAGTGCTTTGTGAAGTCCAGAGGCATGGGGATGCACTCAAGTTTCAGTGCAAGGATGACCTGCAGAAGTGAGTTGGGCCATCCTCCTGATGGTAGTGGCCATAGTTACGGCGCTTGTTGCTGGGGGGCTCCTCCATGCCCTCGTCGTCGCCACCCTCAGGCGTCTTCGGATCTTCCTCGGCGGTGGGCGGCAGCACAACCTCGTCGGGCATTGGGTGAAGGTGTTGCTTGCCCTTTTTGTTAATGGCTGGGAGCACCTCCGTGCCCATCTCATTGCTCTCCTTGATCTGCACACAGTTCATGGAGTCAAGCACATCATAGAGTTCATGGCTAATTGAAGAGCATGTAGTTAAAACAGCATGACTGTCACTCTTCTCCTCCTCTCCATCCCCCCTATATTTACTCACCCTGCCCACCACTACTTACCCACCCCCTCTCTTCTCTCACTGTCAACCTTCCTCCTCCCCATCGCCATGAGCTCTAGCTCCAGCTCCAACGCCTACCCCTTCCCTTGGGGTATTGGCTGGAGGGCCTTTTTTCTCGGGTGGTCGGCTGGTGATCGCACCAAGTTCGAGAACACCATGGAGGTGTGCTCGAATTTCGACTCCATGCCGGACATGCAGAACGAATCAAATACAATGCTCATGAAGGCCACTAAAGAAGAGGTGAAGACACTGATTCCTGACCCAGCGAAGGGCGTGATGGCAGTTGACATCATTCGTTGGGCCATGAATCAGGCCGTCTCCGACGACGCTAAACGGAGGAAGAAGTGGTGCAAGTACAAGACCTACTGGGCTCCTAATGACTGCCGTGCCGCAGTGTACTGGCAAACGGCTATCGCACCGCCGGCGGTCATCGCTGGGGAGCCTAAGGAGGAGGAGGAAGAAGAAGCGGTGCACGTGCCAGCGAGGGCGCCGGAGCCAGGCCGTCGTACCTGGCAGATTGACCTCGACTCCACCGAGGACGAGGAAGACGACCCGCCGGCCCGCACGGCGAAGAAGAAGAAGATGAAGGCCAGTGGCTCGACCAGCCGCTCCACACGTCGGTGACGGCCGCCGTGGTCGGCCGGTTTCCGTTGTGTACCCCCAATCCCCCAATCCCCCTTCTGCATTCCGATCTTGCATGTATGAACTCGTTTGAACTGCTATGAACTAGTATGAACTACTCCTATGCTTATCTACCTCTATTCCTCATTCCCCTCCGTCATGGATCGAATCTATCGTCGTGGATCGAATCTAGCGTGCGTGCATGTCGAAGAGAGAGAAGTGCTTACCGCCATTGATGGAGTCCGGTGGTCTTCTTCCTCTGCTCTGATCCGCCGCCGCCGGTGATGGAGTCCGGTGGTCTTCTTCCTCTGCTCTGATCCGCTGCCGCCGGTGAGAGTTGGGAGGGTGGGGAAGAGTGGGGAGAGGGAGCGGTGAGGGGCGGTGAGGATAATAACTGACGGCGCTTCGGGAAGCAACGCGGCTTCTCAAGCGTGGCCGTGCGCGTGCAGCCGCCACTGCTCACGTGCACCGCTCGGGCCTAGCTCTGAAGAAACTGCCGATTCGTGCGTTCCCAATGAGTTAGGCTCAGAGATTTTTTAAGAAACGTGCGATGTGGGCCCAATAATGTATGCGGGCAACCAAACAGGCTGATCACTTCCCGCACAGGCCTGATCGAGGCCTATGCAGGCAACCAAACACGCCCCTGCTACTTCTAGCCAGTAGTTTTAGTCGGGCTTTTGTTTGGATCTTCGCAATAGTACCGTGCTTGGAAAGATCAGTCCTTTGGCACGTGAACCTACAAAGCTCGCGGCAGATCCAATTGATCTTACTTTGTCGGCGAGAAAAGAATATAGTACTCTGCACAAAAAGTACGATTCCCATCCCACATCAGTAGCAAACCCATGAAACGAAGCGGCAAAATTGACAAATTTGATCTATGAATGAAATCAAATCACAGAATGAACTGCCCGTGAAACTATTTCACGTGGCTGACCTTTTTGTGTGACGCCTGACACGAAGGCACCACACTACACTGTGCAACGCCTCACAGATAGGCGCTACACGCCTGGCCAGCGTCGCACCTGTGTGATCTGAAAATTACTAAGTCAATGTCACTACTAGGGAAAAGCCTAGCAGCAGCGCGGGTTTTGGGCCTATTAGTAGCGCGGGGACCGGTGCTACTAATAAGGCGCTACAGCTAACGTATAGTAGTAGCGTCTGTTGTCCCACGCTACTGCTATACATGAATAGCTGTAGCGCTCTTTAGAAAAGGGCGCTCCTGATATTATCTGCAACGCTGTTTACTGGGAAGCGCTACTGGTAAGGCGGCACTACTGCTAAATTTCCCCCCTCGCTACTACTAGTTTTATTAGTTTTTTCCCTGCATATTTGTTTTGTATTTAAATAGGCTTTATACAATAATCTTTAGCATATCATACATATACAAATGTATCATAGCATATATATACAATTAGTCTCATCATCATAATCATCATCCAACACAAAGTGGTCTCTCGTCATCATCTCAAAAATAGCGATACAAGTCTCGATTACTTGCAAATACATTGTCATCCATCTAAACAATGATATACGCGAGAAGAGCTATCACTTTGAGTACATGAGTTCGTATCCCTCTCTCGCATTAGCGTGAACCTAAACTAACTACTGCCTGTCGCTCGGAAACCGGAAACCGGTACACCTGGGCCTGACACTCCGACCATTTGTCTTATATATACTCCTGGCGTAGCACTTCTTTGCCATATATGATCTATGCACCTGCATCGTCACATGAGTCGATGATATGCAACATATATAGTTGAGCAACAGAAGGAGACAGACTTGGCAAAAATAGAAACAACATATCATAAGCATAAATAACAAAGTTCATCGTACCCCAAAATGCCCTAACTAGAGTGATTTTCGCTAGTCGAGGAGGAGGACGGTTTAACTACATCACAAATAAAGTTTTACCGTGCATAACTCAAAGTTTTTTCATACAGAAAGTATGGACTAAACGGACACATTGTCATATATCGACAATCACTCCAACATGTCGTTCCATCCATCCAAGTCAGGGAGACAGTCCTTGAGCTTAGTGAAAGGCTTCATGTCGAGACGTTGAGAAGCTATCCATGTTCGGACGTCTTCCCGCGATATTTGTCCTTCTCCGTAGAACATCCCTGTTTTTCCGACGACCTCCTTCATGATGATTTGGGCAAGTTCGCGCTGGATGTTATAGAACTCAGCTCGAAGTCGATGATCCTCGATATCTCCTATGTCCTTTGCCCATTGCAGAATATGGGCATCGCCGGATCTAGGTGACATGCGAAGGTTCTGGTGATCCCGTCTGTACTCCAGCATGTGGTGTAGGACATAGAATCCATCATTAAGAGAATCGTTCGGTTGCTGGATGCAGCAGAAGTCGGTCTTATGGCCGAAGGCGGCCCTGCTGCCCCTTGTCTTCTTGTCACTGACCTCTCCACCCCTTGCTTGGTAGTAAAACATAGCACTATCGAGAACATCCTTGATGTGGGTGTAATCCTTTTTGTGAATGTTCTTCGACGAGTCCAAGTAAAGAGCGTGGGAGAATCGGGGGTAGAGGATGATGAGGACGGCGCGCCCGCCGCTGCGCAAAATAAGTACACCTCAAATTAATTATCCTCCACCGTGCAAATGAATGATTGAAATCGAAGGAAGGATAGCAGCGCGGATGACTTACACGGGATGATAAGGCATGAGAATCTCCTCCTTGTCCTTATTGGCGAGCATGAAATTGACGATGTAATCCCTCGCGTATTCACGGTGCTTTGCACAGACTCCCAAAAATCCCTCGTGCATGTAGTACGGGTCAGCGACACAGATATTAGATATCTGCACAACCCCGATGATGTAGTTCATGTGCAAGGCATAAAGGCGGACAAACGTTAAATCCAGCTTCTTCACATGAAACATGTCGAATATGTAATCGAATCGGAGGAAGAACTAATCAGCAGGGAAGTTGTCGACGTACGACATTTGCCGCGGAACGTTAACCACATAGAGTGGGTATCCTGGATCTTTCGAGGAGATGAGGCCTTTCTCTACCCGCAGCACATCATCATGAAGTCCCCTTAGATCGCCGAATCTAGCCCGTAGCGCTGTTGCAGGTAGGATTGGTTGACCGGGGATATGCCATTTATCCGCATCGGGGATATCTATACGGTCCTAAAGCCGAGGCTGCTGAGGCGGCTGGATCATAGAATCAATTTTTTTGCCTTGCCTCGCTCTCTTCCTAGACTTCTTTACTACCGGAAGTGTTAGAGAACGTATTCCTACGCACACGCAAGATCATGGTGATGCATAGCAACGAGAGGGGAGAGTGTGATCTACGTACCCTCGTAGACCGACAGCGGAAGTGTTATGACAACGCGGTTGATGTAGTCATACGTCTTCACGGCCCGATCGATCAAGCACCGAAACTACGACGCCTCCGAGTTTTAGCACACGTTCAGCTCGTTGACGATCCCCGGACTCCGATCCAGCAAAGTGTCGGGGAAGAGTTCCGCCAGCACGACAGCGTGGTGATAATCTTGATGTTCTACCGTCGCAGGGCTTCGCCTAAGCACCGCTACAATATTATCGAGGAGTATGGTGGAAGGGGGCACCGCACACGGCTAAGAAAACGATCACGTGGATCAACTTGTGTGTCTAGGGGTGCCCCCTCCCCCTGTATATAAAGGAGCAAGGGGAGGAGGCCGGTCGGCCCTATGGCGCGCCAAGGAGGAGTCCTCCTCCTAGTAGGAGTAGGACTCCCCTCTTTCCTACTCCTACTAGGAGGGGGAAAGGAAGGGGGAGAGGGAGAAGGAAAGGGGGGCGCCGCCCCCCCTCTCCTAGTCCAATTCAGACCAGAGGGGGAGGGGGCGCGCGGCCCACCCTGGTCGCCCCTCTCTCTCCACTAAGGCCCATAAGGCCCATTACTTCTCCCGAGGGGGTTCCGGTAACCCTCCGGCACTCCGGTTTTCTCCGAAATCACCCGGAACACTTCCGGTGTCCGAATATAGTCGTCCAATATATCAATCTTTATGTCTTGACCATTTCGAGACTCCTCGTCATGTCCGTGATCACATCCGGGACTCCGAACTAACTTCGGTACATCAAAACTCATAAACTCATAATATAACTGTCATCGAAACCTTAAGCGTGCGGACCCTACGGGTTCGAGAACAATGTAGACATGACCGAGACATGTCTCCGGTCAATAACCAATAGCGGAACCTGGATGCTCATATTGGTTCCCACATATTCTATGAAGATCTTTATCGGTCAGACCGCATAACAACATACGTTGTTCCCTTTGTCATCGGTATGTTACTTGCCCGAGATTCGATCGTCGGTATCTTAATACCTAGTTGAATCTCGTTAGCGGCAAGTCTCTTTACTCGTTCCGTAATACATCATCTCACAACTAACTCATTAGTTGCAATGCTTGCAAGGCTTATGTGATGTGCATTACCGAGAGGGCCCAGAGATACCTCTCCGACAATCGGAGTAACAAATCCTAATCTCGAAATACGGCAACCCAACATTTACCTTTGGAGACACCTGTAGAGCTCCTTTATAATCACCCAGTTACGTTGTGACGTTTGGTAGCACACAAAGTGTTCCTCCGGCAAACGAGAGTTGCATAATCTCATAGTCATAGGAACATGTATAAGTCATGAAGAAAGCAATATCAACACACTAAACAATCGGGTGCTAAGCTAATGGAACGGGTCATGTCAATCACATCATTCTCCTAATAATGTGATCCCGTTAATCAAATGACAACACATGTCTATGGTTAGGAAACATAACCATCTTTGATTAACGAGCTAGTCAAGTAGAGGCATACTAGTGACGTTTAGTTTGTCTATGTATTCACACAAGTATTATGTTTCCGGATAACAATTCTAGCATGAATAATAAACATTTATCATGATATAAGGAAATAAAAATAATAACATTACTATTGCCTCTAGGGCATATTTCCTTCAGGAAGGTCGTCCATAATACGTTGAGACGGCAATTCAGGCACCGACTCATGACGCTCAAACCCTGAGGAGGCGCCAGTATAGACATGGTGTTCAGCGCCATCGTCGTCCTCATCCTCATCCATGGTGACGTCATCAGCGACTAATGGAGCCTCCTCCTTACCCCGTCCGCTATCACCCAACCCGACACCCGACGCTAATTGGGTAGGTGGGGTGTTGATGTTCATACCTTGCTGAGGCTGCGTGCTCGTGGGTGTGCTCCCGGCCGCCTCCAGACGAAGCAGACTCTTTGGCCACAACAGGACCCACCCATTGCAACAATCACCAAGCCGCCATGGTGTCTCATCGTCATCCCCCGCTAGTATTGGAGGAGGCAAATTCTCGTGGCCCGGTTCGACACTGGCCACGGAAACCTTGAAGACGTTCGGGGGGTCGGCCGGCTGTGGAACAATGGTTCTTTTGGCTTCATTGTCGTCGCCTTCCCCACGTCCACCTTCTGGTCGCCGATGGTGTACAATATGGTGCACGGGGTTCCGTCGGCCTGCAAAGAAAAGTCTGTGACGTGAGACATCCGAAAGGCAACGAAAATGGGAGATTATACATTTATATTGAAGGGGGCCGGTGTGACAGATACCGTGAGGGCGTCGAGCTCAGCCAAAGACGAAGCACCACCGAGCACGTCCGGTGCGGGAGCAGGTGCTGGTGCAACGCTAGTCAAGCTGCTCCCCAAGAAGTCGGCAAGGGGAAAGTCCTCTGCGTTTTTTTTCTGGATTTTGCCTTGTCCAAGTGATGACGCCCGTCACCAAGGAAGTAGACAAATCTGCAACCACCTGTTTTGCGGCAGCTACCGCTGTTGCGACTGTCTGAGATGATTTCTTCTCAACCGCAATCTCAACCTTCTTGTTGATGTTTTCTTCAGTTAACCTCCATCTTTCCTTTCTCTCCTCCGTGGTCTCACGGTAGTACTTCTTCCACGTGGCGCCGTCTCCGACACCGTGCATGCGTCCATACGGCGGTCGAGTATCCACCGGTTGTCGTTTCAATATGTTCAACGCCCGGTTGAATGGAGTGTCCCACTTGGGCCTCGCCAATGCCTCAGACGGCGAGTCGCTTTCGGCCGCAATCCAGTGCTGCTCTCTCTGCAAAAGGCACAAGGATCGTTTACAAATATGACTAACGTGTGCAGTCGAATTGATCAGAAACTAAAATTACCAGCAATCTCATGAACTCTGTAATGACCGGTGTTGTCTCGTAAACCTTCACTGGGTCCCAACGGTTCTGGGCCCTGAGGACGTCACGCCAAGGGGTCTGGGATGCCAAGACTCGCGGCTTCCGCGTCCTCCTTGGCCCATTTGGACCTCTTTCCGCCGTAACCACGACTTCCGAGGTGGTGGCTCCCAATGTTCCTCTCTTGAAGCCCCTTCATGTACTGAGACTTTTTTTTGGCAGCTTCGGCCTCGCAAGCCTCCTTGAATATTTGAAACTGCTCTTCCGTGATTGTCGGATTATTCTTTACAATCTCGGAGTAGGGTTCCTTCTTGTCGATGATCTTTGCTTTCACTCGATTTTTCCAGGCGGCCAACGCGTTGCTAAACTTGGTCATGGCATGTTTGTTTATCTTCTTCATTGCCGGGTCCTCATCTGGATCTTCATAATCCTTCTCATTTCGGCCCGGGAACAAGAATATCTGGTGAAACTTCTTTAGGAGGGAGCTCCTCATATTTTCTATCTTCGGTAGTTTCTCATCGTTGATGGTGGCGGTTGTCTGTACGATGCAGCCTATTTGATTGCCGTAGCATCGACGCGCTTCCTCGGGCGTCTTTGGCTCAAAATTGCCGTCGTCCACCTCCGTGACCACCAGTCTAGTAGTCTTGAGTTTGTTAGGAAGTCGTTGCCTCTTTGCTTTCGGTTCTACACCGGCTCCGCTCCCCGAGGCAGCGCCGGTCTCAGTCTCAGCGCCGGTCTCAGTCTCAACACCGGTCTGCGTGTCGGTCTCAATCCCCGATGCCACCGGTTGATCGTCGGCAAGGCTAAAAAATCCGTCTGCCGCCTGGTAGACGTCGTCGCAATCACCAGAACCCTGTCCTTCATCGTTGCTAGCCATGTTTCCTACGATTAAATCTAGTAAATTAATTCTAGACCTAATAAAATGAATAATGATATACAAAAGGCCTATGTTTTGCAGGAACGTTGACTCCTTCCTGGTGCGGCAAATCTCGGGCACTCGATATGTCCTAGTTTGTAGCACAAGTCATGCCGAAATTCATGGAAAATTTCGGCATGACCTTTGTTAAAAAGTGGACAAATCGAGAACCTGAAATTTGCCAGAACGGAAATGAATCAACATTCCGGTAAAACATAGGCCACTCAGCTTCATTCCCTGGAAACAACAAAAGGCCACTTGGGCACAATCGAAACATGGGCAAACACAATTGAGGAATTTGCATATATCCTGACCACTTCAAATTTGCATGTCCTATAGCGTCTGACACTTCAAGAAAATCTACACAAATCATACATGCTCTCTCAAACTCAATTCAAAAACCAAATATAGATTATATTTAGTTAACTACTGAACTAAACTTTACTCTAAACTAAACCCTACTGCCCTAATTAACATCTAGTTAAAAAAACTCAATTTAAAAACTAAACCCTACTGAACTAATTAACATCTACATTATCTACTACTTAACATCGTCTATTATTACCCTAACTAAAAAACATCAACATTATCTACTACTTAACATTAACGTCTATTAACTAAAAAGGATGGGTTGGGGGGCTTATAGAGAGGGGAGAGACGGTGGCGGGGAGGTGCTTGGCGACGGAGGTAGGGGCGGGGTG
>NC_041392.1:709874684-709878530 GCF_002162155.2 Triticum dicoccoides
GGGGCGGTATGGTCGAGGGCGGCGGTGGTGAGGTCGAGGGAGGCGACGGTGAGGTCGAGGGCGGCCCGAGAGGCGGCGGCGGTGAGGCTGGGCGACCTCGGGCGGCGGCCGTGAGGATGAGCGCGGCGTCGACGCCGGCAGGAGATGGCGGCGAAGTGGGGGCGACGGCAAAGTGGGGGAGACGTTGGCGAAGAGAGGGATCGATTTGGGGGAGAAGTGGTGGCCGGGGGAAACCGTTTTTTCTTAAGTCAAAAGTAACGGTAGCACGTTACAGAAAACGTGCTATAGCTAAGGTAGCTATAGCGCGTTTCAGAGAGCGCGCTACTGCTACGTCTTCATCATTTTTTCCCTTTTTCATTTATTTTTCTTTACATTTTATATTTTTCCTTCTCCTTTTTCTATTTCTTTCATTTTCATTTACTTCTCTATTCGTTTTTCATCTCATATTCTTTTCGTTAGCAATAGCGATTTACACATAAACGCGCTGCTATAAGTTTATTAGCGGTATCGCGGTTTTTGAAAGATCGCTACTACTATGTGTAGCCCATCGGCTAAGTGATTGGAATTTTAGTAGTAGCGAGTTTTCGGTGAGACGCGCTACTGATATATGTCCATCTGCAGCGCGCTTATTTTGCACGCGCTACTGCTATCTAGCAGTAGCGTGCTCTTTTAACAAGCGCTACTGCTAAAGTTCTGTGTATAACATTTTTCCTAGTAGTGTGTGCAGCGCCTGAGAGCTAGGCGCCACACTATACAGTGTAGCGCCTAGCTTCTAGGCGTTGCACTAGTGGTTGCTTCATTTTGTAATGCAACCACTAGTGCAGCGCCTGAGAGCTAGGCGCCACACTATATAGTGCAGCGCCTAGCTCTTAAGCTCTGCACAATGACTTAGCAATTTTTAGGTAGTCTGCAACGCTGGCCAGGCGTGTAGCGCCTATCTGTGAGGCGTTGCACAGTATAATGTGGCGCCTTTGTATCGGGTGTCACACAAAAAGATCAGCCACGTGAAATAGTTTTACGGGCAGTTCTATATGATTTAATTTTGTCCACAGGTCAAATTTGCCAAACGAAGCATGATGGCCTCGCTAGCTACTACCAAAAGAGAAAGAATGAAGAGTTTGTTAATTGATCTGCATGAGAAGAAGTGCTCTCATTTGCATATCTTTCTCGGCCTCTTGGCTAAGATCAAATGTAGCATATGTTCTTATCAGTTTAATATCTGATATGTGGATTTACACATCCATGAGATATTAAGTGATCTTTTTATGAGGGAGAATTTGTCTATGTAGCATGCTACATGGACGGTTCTCACCAGAGTCTCATTTGCACGGTCCAGAGGGACATTGCTACTGCAGCATTGCTTCGGGGCTCAGAGACCGGAGTGAAGTACAGAAGGGAGACATGTACGTCCTCGCAGTCACACCCCCCTCTCCTCTCAAGCACGCTAGCTCCTTCCATTGCAGGAGAGCTCCGTGTCATATGTGACTGTTGTTTGGAGCGGAGCGAGACGCCCGATCAGTCCAGTCCAGCTCGCTTGCTTTGCTGCACCCGGCCGCAACCTCTGCCTACCGGTGCCTCCACGCATAGACGATGGAACTCCCATCAGCGCCACCAGTTCTTCTGCTCAACAATTTTTATATACTCCGTTTCTGCTCCGTCACACCCGCATGTCGGCTCGGCGTCCCGTCCGCTCACGCTTTCTTCATTCCATCCATCTTTGACTGGGAGGTGGGAATGTCTCGGACTCCCAGTTTATCGTTTCACAAACGAAAATACCAAAAAAGAAACAAAGTACATACAGCAGTCGACCGACATGGCTGAAAAAAAAAAGGTTCAGACAAATGGAGCTGCCGTTCAGATAGAGCAGAGGTAGGCCCAAGCATGCATGTTGGTTCAGTGTAACTGTGTAAGAGACAAAAGATAGGATGCAACACGAAAATTGTAAGTATTGATCAGCACGAACGTGCAGCTCTATCGTGACTAACCAACTCCCAAAGGACCAGCCATGACAATGAAGTACAACGGCTGCAGCGGTGCAGTCAGCTTCGTTCACATTCAGGGTTCAGACCGGAGTGAAGTGCAGACGAGAGACCTGTAGTGTGGAGCGCGACGCTCGAATCCAGCTTGCTTTGCTGCATCCAGCCGCAATCACAACCTCGCCTGAACTATCCGAGAGTCTGGACAGGTCCGCTCGTCGCCCCGTCCATCCACCCTGGACGTGCTCCGGTTTTCCTTCGCTCCGATCCAGCGTGCATCGATTCTTTGACTGGGCGTCATATTATAAGGCGATGGATGGTTGGATTTATCTTCCACTACTTGGCACTAGTTTTACTCGAGCTTTTGTTTGGATCTTCCCGATGAAAGAGCAGTCGTTTGGCACGTGAACCTACAAAGCTCGCGACAGATCCCAATTGAATCTCACTGTTGTTGACATGGATTTTAACCAAGATAAAATAAATATATGAACCACATGAAATATAAATTAAAAAACGGCAAAAATCCGTTTTATAATGAGAAGAATCAATTAAAAAACGAAATTTGTAAGTGGCAACCGTGCCTCCCGATCTCCTTCCTTTCCTGCACGTCCTCGCCATCTCTTTCCTTTCCTCGCGATCTCCTTCCATTCCCGCACGTCCTCCCGATCTCCTTCCTTTCCTCTTGGTCTCCTTCCTTTTCCGCCCTCCTGATTTCCTTTCTTTCAACCACCAGTTATGGCCCCACGCGCTTTTCAGATTTTTGGGCAAAAACAATGCTTTAATTGGGATTTGATCTCTGGTCTACAGGTTAACACGAAGGGAGCCAACCATCTCACCCATGACACTCATTGTTGAACAAGCTAAGGAAAATACTGTTTTTGACATGTTTTGCCTTTAATATTTTATCACTGAAAAACTTTTTTTCACCTATCAAACCTGACACATAAACTTTTCCCGTGGTAAATTCTCCATCACCACCACGATAAATGACGCACCACCAACATGATAACTTTTGTATACCACACGGTACATTATGTGTAAGTAGCATGGTCATAAGCATTGAAGGCGTGATAACTTTGGTGAAAGCATCATGATAACTTTGATCATTGGGAAGAAATTTGTTGAACCCCGGCCCCGGGTAATTTCTATAAATAGCACGATAACATTCGCGCCATAGACCTGATAATTTAGATACAAACATCATGGTAACTTTAACCATTTGGGAAGAAAAATGTGAAAATATACCAGATAATTTATGTGTAAATAGATGGTAATATACGCAGCGCACATCTGATAACTGAGGTAGAAACACCATGATAACTTTGACCATAGGGATTTTTTTTTGAAAAGATACTCCGGTATCTTCTGCGTGAATAGCATGAAAACATATGCACCACGATAACTAAACTGAAGGAAATATGCCCTAGAGGCAATAATAAAGTTATTATTTATTTCCTTATAATCATGATAAATGTTTATTATTCATGCTAGAATTGTATTTTCCGGAAACATAATACATGTGTGAATACATAGACAAACAGAGTGTCACTAGTATGCCTCTACTTGACTAGCTCGTTAATCAAAGATGGTTATGTTTCCTAACCATGAACAATGAGTTGTTATTTGATTAACGAGGTCACATCATTAGTAGAATGATCTGATTGACATGACCCATTCCATTAGCTTAGCACCTGATCGTTTAGTATGTTGCTATTGCTTTCTTCATGACTTATACATGTTCCTACGACTATGAGATTATGCAACTCCCGTTTACCGGAGGAACACTTTGGGTACTACCAAACGTCACAACGTAAATGGGTGATTATAAAGGAGTACTACAGGTGTCTCCAATGGTCGATGTTGGGTTGGC
>NC_041392.1:709903206-709912105 GCF_002162155.2 Triticum dicoccoides
CTCCTTTATATACGGAGGCAGGGGCACCTCTAAACACACAAGTTGACACAAGTTGATCCACGTGATCGATTCCTTAGCCGTGTGCGGTGCCCCCTGCCACCATATTCCTCGATAATACTGTAGCGGAGTTTAGGCGAAGCCCTGCTGCTGTAGTTCATCAAGATCGTCACCACGCCGTCGTGCTGACGAAACTCTTCCCCAACACTTTGCTGGATCGGAGTCCGGGGATCGTCATCGAGCTGAACGTGTGCTCGAACTCGGAGGTGCCGTAGTTTCGGTGCTTGATCGGTTGGATCGTGAAGACGTACGACTACTTCCTCTACGTCGTGTCATTGCTTCCGCAGTCGGTCTGCGTTGGGTACGTAGACAACACTCTCCTCTCGTTGCTATGCATCACATGATCCTGTGTGCGCGTAGGAATTTTTTTTGAAATTACTACGAAACCCAACATAAACACCATGATAAGTTTTTGACCCGTGGGGGGGAAATTTTGCTGAAACATACTCTTGATAAATTTTGTGTAAATAGCATGATATTTTAAGCACCGCGGGCTTGATAGGTTACCTAGAATCAACATGATAACCTTTTGTCCCGGGGAAAAGTTGTTCAAAACATCCCCGATAATTTTTGTGTGAATAACATGATAATATAAGCACCGCATAACCGATAAGTTACAATATAAACATGATGGTAATGTTTTACCAAAGGAAAACAAGTTGTTAAAAACATACGCTCGCCTCACGAGGCCTTTTAGATGAACACAACACATGATGTGCCACAGAAAAGCCACATAATGTTTAGTGTCATGAGGAGGCACATGTGCTCGTGGGTTGGCCCAGAAAAACGGCCCACCTTGACCCGCTATAGGCGTGATAAGTTACGCAAAAACATCGAAAAAGTTATGAAAAAAGTTACCGAAACACACCTAGGTTTTTAGGTGTAAGTACCATGATAATATACGAACTGTAGACCTGATAACTCATGTACAATCCCCCATGGTAACTTTGACCAAGGACAAGGTTGATGTACACATACCCTGATAATTTATGTGTAAGTACCACAATATTTTACACATCGAAGACCTTATAACACAGTGGTAACTTTGAAAGGGGTGTAGTTGTTGAAACATAGTACCTGGTAAGTTCTATGTAAATAGCATGGTAACTTACGCAACACAGGTCTGATAACTTGCATGCGAATACCATGGTAACTTTGTCTCGAGGGAAAATAGTGGTAATTTTCTGTACTTTTTTGTAGTAACACAATTGTAAAAAAAACATCAAAATGATTAGTTTCTTTAGTTTGAGCAACAAATACCTAAGGGTGAGGTTGTTGTGGTGGCGCGCTTTTGGTGCCAAGGAGGTGTGGGTTCAAATCCCACATGCGCAATATTTTTTTATCATGTGGTAAACATGAAGAAGTGACAGTTTTCTCGGGGGTGGGCGCGCGAGATGTGCGGGAGAAGCAGATTTCTCGGGCGAGTCTGCAAGGTCGTTCGGGAGAAGGTGGGGTCGAAGGAAGAGGGACTGTGTGGTACTTTAAAGTGAAAGAAGTAGAGGTGTGGCAGTTTTGCTTATATGGCACACATGTGCCAAATATCACAGTCCATTAAAAAATATATAATCAATCCCTCAAATTGATGACCGACAAAATAGGCGTATGATATATTTTTGAATGTCGATAGTGCACACATTAAACCAACAATTTTGAAATACAACGAAAATCGTCATGTTTTGTTACGAAGAAAATATAAAGGGCACATGGCTCGCACTCATGCGCGCCACTACTAACGGCGAAAATAAAAAAATCATGAGGAACACTAATATCACCAAAATGGCAACTACTCCCTCCGTTTCTAAATATTTATTTTTCTAGACATTTTAAATGACTACTACATACGGATGTATGTAGACATATTTTAGAGTGTAGATTCACTCAAAATGCCTAGAAAGACAAGTATTTAGGAACAGAGGGAGTATATGATAAATGCTTCGACTTTGTTCCATCGACAAAATGAAATATTTAAACGGCGCATAAAAATTATCATCCCGATGAAATATACGCACGGTGTACTTGGTCAAAGATTCAGCTGATTCTAGACTTTAAACTGTTAGCGTCCAACTCGGCCTAGCCCATACTCTACTCATGTTCTGGAAGCCAAGCCAGCCTCACCGGCCTCTGATATTAGATGTTAGCGTCCAACTCGGCCTAACCCACACTCTACTTATGTTTTGGAAACCAAGCCAGCTTCACCGGCCTCTGATACCAGATATTAGCGTCCAACTCGGCCTAGCCCACACTCTACTCATGTTCTGAAAACCAAGCCAGCCTCACCGGCCTCTGATACCAGATGTTAGCGTCCAACTCGGCCTAGCCCACACTCTACTCATGTTCTAGAAACCAAGCAGCCTCACCGGCCTCTGATACCAGATGTTAGCGTCCAACTCGGCCTAGGCCACACTCTATTCATGTTCTGGACGTTTATGCACACACGGGCCAGCATTCAGCGAAGAGCACACTCTATCCCAAAAGTCCGGGCTGAAGTGAGGAAGAAATCTCTCCCTTATAAGCTGGTCATGGCCTCCTCCCACAAGCGAGGTGAAATTAAACCGAGCCAGCCTCACCGGCCTACAACAGCCCTAACACTCACTTTGTCCATGAGAAAAGAATATACTCTGGACAAAAGTACGATTCCCACATCACGAGCAGCCCCATGAAACGAAGCATGATGGCGTTGGCTATCTACTACGAGGAGACGAAAGCATGAGGAGCTTGTTGGTAATTAATCTCCAATGATAAGGAGAAACGTTCTTGTCTTATTTCCGAAAAAATACAGGTAAAAATAACTAGGCTTACCTTTCGCAGCTCTGAGAAGAATTTTTTTCCACCCTACAGAAAAGTTGGGTTGGAACCTTTATGTTTTTTCTAGGGCAACGAGATAATCTTGTATTTAGGAAAGGAATTCATCATTTTTTTCTGCCTAGGTCCCGCGTCACTCCCATGTTCCCTCCCCCACCGTACTGTTCTCCTCATTCCCTTTTTGTTGCCGGAGGATGTCAGCCGACAAAGTTCTCAACTATGAACCGCGGCGACGGGGATCTCTTCATAAGCACATTTCAGGGGCGGCGACACATTGTTCGCGTGCTCGACAATGACAAATTGGCTTTGCGAGGCCGATGGTGGTTCCTCCGTGCGTTAGTTGTTGTGTCGATTTTGGTAGCGTGGTGGGAATAGAGAGTGCACACAACATTTGTTTGTGATTTCGCTCCTTGATCTAGAGTAGCATGGCAGTGCGTGGTGCATGGCGGCGCTATAGCATTAATTGAATATAGTTAAATGGCAATGCTCGGAAACATGCGGGGCTTGCCGGTGGAAGTGTGAGATGGTTCATTGGTTTGGGTCGATTACTCCTCTAGATTGATAGAAGTTTATTTTGTAGCCTGGGTGAAACTGAGTTCCACCATGGGCAATGCCAACAATGATGATGCCCGTGGGCATTGTTCACCTCATGGAGGTGTTGACGCACTCCTTGCACTCTTCTAGGTGCTCCGTGGGAAGTTTCATACATGGCGCATCCCCGGACATGTCAATATCGAAATCTTTGTATCATTTTCACCATTGAAGGCACCGTTCTAAGCCCTTTACCAGTGTCGGTACCAAGCTTGTGCTAGTTTCTGCTCATGATCTACATCTACTGGGCAGCAGGTATCCCACTAAGGCTTGTGCTAGTTTCTGCTCATGATCTACATCTACTGGGCAGCAGGTCTTCCAGTAAGGCTAGGGATTAGTAGTAAACGACTCATGTAAAAGAGCGCAACATAAAACATCCATGTCGTGTCTCCAAAATAATGCTCAACAGAGGAAAAACGTCAAGGACACCATCATCGCTGATCTGAATCCGAATCTAGGCTTTCGCCCGAAGACAACCAACCAAGTGAGGAAGAGCTTGGTGACGACACACCAGAGCAACACCTGCAAGAAGGAAATACGACACCCACGGGAGCCGTTGCGAATGGCATCGACGAAACCTATGCATCCGAACCCACCTTTTTTGCGTGTGGGACCATAACCATCTTCCATCATGCCTGGATCATAAATAAAGAATTACATGCATAACCTCTTCCTGTCACGACTAGTCGCATCCATGAGGCTTAGATCACCACCTTGTAATCAATACAGAAAAATGAAAGCATGCGAAGAACTTTTTGAGTCTACATTTTTTAAACGTTTTTTAGGTTTTTTTTAATGCCTTTAGTCCATATCTAGAGAAGAATAAAGCTCCTGAGTTTTTCACACAAAATAAAGCTTGCAAGTGTAAAAGGAGAAACAGACCGGCAATATTATACTCTAATTAAGGTCACCTTTTTTTTTTGAGAAACTCTAATTTTTTTTTGAGACAAGAGAAACTCTAATTAAGGTCATCTGTTCTCGGTGGAGAATTTGGGCCATGGGTCAGGTGGGCCATCACGTCCTCCTTGGGCTCCGACCCCAGACGGGACAGCCAGGTTCACCTGACCGGCCCGCGTCGCTGGTTGGACGAGAAGTACGCGAGGCCTTTTGTTTTTCTCGCGGGAACACACATCATCGACTTATTTGAATAATCCCACATCGCCTTTGCAGCTGAGCAGAGGCGGTTCGTAAAGCAATATAATCAGACGCAGGGTCACCGTTCAAAGCATATCTTTCTCGGCCTCTTGGCTAAGATTAAATGTAGTATTTGTTCTTATCAATTTAATATTTGATACGTGAATCTATGGGTTCATGAGATATTAAGTTATTTTTTATGGGAGAGAATTTATCTGTGTAGCTCGCTACATGGATGGTTTTCATGCGCCGGCCAAGCGTTGCACTAGTGCTTGGCACAGGTGCACCCCAACCAAAACAACGATTACAATCTTGACCTTGGTTAAGTCCATACACTGGTAGAAAAAGGGCCTGTTGTCCCGGTTCGTAAGGGCTTGTTGTCCCGGTTCTGAAACCGGCACTAAAGGGTTGGTACTAATGTCCTGTCTCGGTTCAATCCAGAACCGGGACAGCTGGGCCTCCTCTCTTACGTCCGTGCTTGGTCGACGCTACGTACTATACGAGAGGACTAGACACGCTAGCTAGCTAGTAAGCAAACGAAGGAAACAGAAGATCGTCATGAACATATATGCATACAGAGAGAAGTGATATCGACCACCTCTCCTTCTCCGAGAGATTGGTCGAACAACAAGTTCTCGTATATCTATCCGACACTACCGGCTACATATATACAATAATTATCTCTTACAAATATAATCATACGGACTTAGGGTCCACATAGTATTCTCCGTCTTCAGGGATCACGTGGTCAAGAAAAAATGCCGCCAATTCCTCTTGAATTGCTCGCATGCGAGCTGGTTCTAGGAGTTCATCCCGCTTCCGAAACATCTAATTTAAAGAAGGGGGTCAATACATATATATATATATATATATGAATGAATGAAACTCAACACAAATGATGGTAATAAAATAAAATTGTGAATGTTGTTATTTACGTACTTCATATTGTTCGTCGGTGTAGCCCCGCTCACAGGTCGTGTGGCGGATGGACTCGCAAACGTAGTATCCACAGAAATCATTCTCTTGTTCCTGCCACAACCACTTTACAAGAAATAGAGGTCAATCAAACTGATAAGCAAGAATGCCAAATGGTATTGATGAAACTAGCGCTTGAATGACTAGTAGATGCGCGGAACATGCTACTATAGTACTTACTTTCGGGTGTCTAAATTGCAGCTCCTTCGGCAGTCCCGGAGCTTTTCTGGTGAATTTTCTCCAAACCCTGCCGGACAAAGAAAACAATTACTTGATATATCAGGAGATGAACAAAGTTGCTGATATGGTGGATAATGATCGATTTTAACTTACTTCTCGAGTATTTGAGTCATGTCTGCATAGTCCTGGGGATCTTTTCGTCTTGAGTCTAAGACGGTTACTAGCCCTTGCTCAAGCTTAATCTCTAGGAGAATATAGTGGAAACTGCAAACGCATGCATGACTCATCAATTACATTACTATAACCTTGACTAATATATAAGGGAAACCGAATACGCACAAGACAGTAACACTCACTTGAAGTTGTAAGGAAAGAGTATTATATCTTTGTTTTCATTTATTACCAACGATCGTAGCAAGTTGGCCTCGGTAGCTGCGGCATGAAATTTAACCTGAGTTGCATCTATGAGATATGTGTTAATGAACCCAATATCCCCGACTTGTCTTTTCTTCAATTCGGCGATCTTAAATCTGCATAATATAGTGAGGATGATTATAAATACATGCAATGAAAGAGCTGAGCTATATAGAGAGACTTAATGACAGAAGTAGTACTACTTACAGACAATAGCAGGCGACCGTTGTTTTATCGAGGGCCAATTGATTGAAAAACTGATAGAACTCCTCAAATGGAACAGGCAACAGTTCAATTCCAACGAGGTCATGCTCCTTTTTAACTTTCACATACAAAGTACTCCTCCCTCCAGAGTCTCTGCAGATTTTCAAGTACCACTCATGCAATCTTCGCATCATCGTTGATAGAGATCTTTCATCTTTGACGAGAGGCTTTCCGTACTCGTATCTTTGTATCTGCACCTCCATGGGTTCATAATGTACATCGTCGGGCAGGTAATCTGCAAGATTGCTATAACCGGGCACCATCCTCGGATCATTAGCGACGTTGTGGCTAGGCACCTTGAGCGGGGGGCACGATTGCTTCGCTTGTTCGCCGAGCTGGGCAATTTGTTTCCCAGCTCATCGTTCTTTCAGCCTTTGATCACTGACAGTACTTCCCGACCGCTCCGCTTCGGCAAATTCCTTTCCAATAATGCGCTCATAGTTTCCTTTCGGCGGAGATTTGGGTGGTTTTGTCAGGGCAGCCAGAGTGCGCTTCGCTTTCACCGGATCTACCTTCTCCTCCAGAAGTGGATGTCTCTTTGCTTTCAACCCTTGAAACCAGTCATCCACTTCGGTTCGTGCGATCTCGGCGTTCTCCTCCGGGGTCCAATCGTATGGTAACTTCTCTGGAGTCTTCAGAGAAGGACCAAATCTATATGTCCTCCCGCCTCTGGCTGTACTGCTAGATGCCGGCCGAGCAGACGGAGTGGTTGTATTCTTTACTTGCTTACGAGGAGGAGGAGAAGGACTACGATGCGTCGGAGCAGCCGGAGCGGCGGCAGGTCTCTTCTGCCCTTGCTGACGAGGCGGAGAAGGAGGAGGCTGGCTGCTCGGGCGCGTCAGCGCAGGCGGAGAAGGAGGCGGAGTGCCGCCACGCGCTGGAGAAGGAGCCGGTCGAGTGACCTGATCGTCACTCGCCGGAGGAGGAGGCGGTGGAGGAGGCGGAGTGCCCTGACTCGCCGGAGGAGGAGGCGGTGGAGGAGGCAGAGTGCCCTGACTTGTCGGAGGAGGACGAGGAGGCGGAGGCGTCCAGTTCGGAAGGTTGATGAGCTCCTTCCGCCATAGGCATGGAGTCTTCAGAGCAGACCCCAGCCTAGTCTCCCCTTCACCGGTAGGGTGGTCAAGTTGGAGGTCCTCAAATCCCTCCGTTATTTCATCCACCATCATCCTAGCATATCCTTCTGGAATCGGCCGGCAGTGAAAAGTTGCACCGGGTTCAGTAGGATAAACAGAGCCAACAGCCGCCTTGACCTTCAAATTCATCCATTGTGTCATAAGGTGGCAATTTTGAGACTCCGTGATAGCATCCACGGGATAGCTGGCAGGAGCCGTCAAGGCATGCTCCGGCTGAAGCAGCTCGGTGGAAGCCACGCTGCTTCTCCGCTGAGATGCCGGGGTAGCTTCGGGGGAAGCTTCGGCAGTACGTTTGCTGCGATTTGCTTCTCGTTCCTCTATCGCTTGTACCCTTGCTTGCAGCGCCTGCATTTTGGTCAGCTGCACTTTTTTCCTCCTCTCATGGGATTTGTAACCGCCAGCGTCCGGAAACCCAACCTTCCACGGAATGGACCCTGGCGTGCCTCGTGTCCGTCCAGGGTGCTCAGGATTCCCGAGGGCCATTGTGAGCTCGTCGTTCTCTCTGTCTGGAAAGAACGTCCCTTGTTGCGCTGCTTCGATATACTGCTGAAGCTTCCTGACTGGTATGTCCAGTTGATCGTTCGTCCAAATGCACTTCCCTGTTACAGGGTCCAAGGTTTCGCCAGCCCCGAAGAACCAAGTCCGGCAACGGTCTGGCCAGTTAATTGTCTCTGGTTCGATCCCTTTATCAATCAGATCATTCTCAGTCTTGGCCCACTTAGGCCGGGCTACGAGGTAGCCACCTGACCCCGTGCGATGGTGGTGCTTCTTCTTTGCAGCATTTTGCTTGTTTGTCGCCGACATCTTCTTACTCTTTTCCGATGTCTTGTGGGCCACAAATGCGGGCTAGTGATCTCTAATCTTCTCATATCTGCCCTTCAATTCTGGTGTCTCATTATTGTTGGGTTTCGTAGTAATTTCAAAAAATTTCCTACGCACACGCAAGATCATGGTGATGCATAGCAACGAGAGGGGGAGTATGATCTACATACCTAGTTGATCGACAACGGAAGCGTTTGGTTGATGTAGTCGTACATCTTTACGATCCAACCGATCAAGCACCGAAACTACGGCACCTCCGAGTTCTAGGACACGTTCAGCTCGATGACGATCCCCGGACTCCGATCCAGCAAAGTGTCGGGGAAGAGTTCCATCAGCACGACGGCGTGGTGACGATCTTGACGTGCTACTGCTGCAGGGCTTCGCCTAAGCACCGCTACAATATAATCGAGGACTATGGTGGCTGGGGGCGCCGCACACGGCTAAGGAATAGATCACGTGGATCAACTTCTGTGTTCTAGGGTGCCTCTGCCTCAGTATATAAAGGACCAAAGGGGGGAGGCTGGCCG
>NC_041392.1:709912604-709923394 GCF_002162155.2 Triticum dicoccoides
GAGAGAGGGGCCGGCCCCCTCTCCTTGTCCAATTCGGACCAAGGGAGGGGAGGGGCGCGCGGCCCATGTAGGGCTGCCTCTTCTCTTTTCCACTAAGGCCCATCATGGCCCATTTAGCTCCGGGGGGGTTCCGGTAACCTCCCGGTACTCCGGTAAAATCCCGATTTCACCCGGAACACTTCCGATATCCAAACATAGGCTTCCAATATATCAATCTTTATGTCTCGACCATTTCGAGACTCCTCGTGATGTCCGTGATCACATCCGGGACTCCGAACAACCTTCGGTACATCAAAATGTATAAACTCATAATATAACTGTCATCGTAACCTTAAGCGTGCGGACCCTACGGGTTCGAGAACAATGTAGACATGTCTCCAGTAAATAACCAATAGCGGGACCTGGATGCCCATATTGGCTCCTACATATTCTATGAAGATCTTTATCGGTCAGACCGCATAACAACATACGTCGTTCCCTTTGTCATCGGTATGTTACTTGCCCGAGATTCGATCGTCGGTATTCCAATACCTAGTTCAATCTCGTTGCCGGCAAGTCTCTTTACTCGTTCTGTAATACATCATCCCGCAACTAACTCATTTACTTGCAATGCTTGCAAGGCTTAAGTGATGTGCATTACCGAGAGGGCCCAGAGATACCTCTCCGACAATCGGAGTGACAAAACCTAATCTCGAAATACGCCAACCCAACATGTACCTTTGGAGACACCTGTAGTACTCCTTTATAATCACCCAGTTACGTTGTGACATTTGGTAGTACCCAAAGTGTTCCTCCGATAAACGGGAGTTGCATAATCTCATAGTTATAGGAACATGTATAAGTCATGAAGAAAGCAATAGCAACATACTAAACGATCGGGTGCTAAGCTAATGGAATGGGTCATGTCAATCAGATCATTCTCTCAATGATGTGATCCCGTTAATCAAATAACAACTCATTGTTCATGGTTAGGAAACATAACCATCTTTGATCAACGAGCTAGTCAAGTAGAGGCATACTAGTGACACTTTGTTTGTCTATGTATTCACACATGTATTATGTTTCCGGTTAATACAATTCTAGCATGAATAATAAACATTTATCATGATTATAAGGAAATAAATAATAACTTTATTATTGCCTCTAGGGCATATTTCCTTCAGTCTCCCACTTGCACTAGAGTCAATAATCTAGATTACACAGTAATGATTCTAACACCCATGGAGCCTTGGTGCTGATCATGTTTTGCTCGTGGAAGAGGCTTAGTCAACGGGTCTGTAATATTCAGATCCGTATGTATCTTGCAAATCTCTATGTCTCCCACCTGGACTAGATCCCTGATGGAATCGAAGTGTCTCTTGATGTGCTTGGTTCTCTTGTGAAATCTGGATTCCTTTGCCAAGGCAATTGCACCAGTATTGTCACAAAAGATTTTCATTGGACCCGATGCACTAGGTATGACACCCAGATCGGATATGAACTCCTTCATCCAGACTCCTTCATTTGCTGCTTCCGAAGCAGCTATGTACTCCGCTTCACATGTAGATCCTGCTACAACGCTTTGTTTAGAACTGCACCAACTGACAGCTCCACCGTTTAATGTAAGCACGTATCCGGTTTGCGATTTAGAATCGTCCGGATCAGTGTCAAAGCTTGCATCAACGTATCCTTTTACGATGAGCTCTTTGTCACCTCCATATATGAGAAACATATCCTTAGTCCTTTTCAGGCATTTCAGGATGTTCTTGACCGCTGTCCAGTGATCCACTCCTGGATTACTTTGGTACCTCCCTGCTAGACTTATAGCAAGGCACACATCAGGTCTGGTACACAACATTGCATACATGATAGATCCTATGGCTGATGCATAGGGAACATCTTTCATATTCTCTCTATCTTCTGCAGTGGTCGGGTTTTGAGTCTTACTCAACTTCACACCTTGTAACACATGCAAGAACCCTTTCTTTGCTTGATCCATTTTGAACTTCTTCAAAATTTTGTCAAGGTATGTGGTTTGTGAAAGTCCAATTAAGCGTTTTGATCTATCTCTATAGATCTTAATGCCTAATATGTAAGCAGCTTCACCGAGGTCTTTCATTGAAGAACTCTTATTCAAGTATACCTTTATGCTATCCAGAAATTCTATATCATTTCCAATTAGTAATATGTCATCTACATATAATATCAGAAATGCTACAGAGCTCCCACTCACTTTCTTGTAAATACAGGCTTCTCCAAAAGTCTGTATAAAACCAAATGCTTTGATCACACTATCAAAGTGTTTATTCCAACTCCGAGAGGCTTGCACCAGTCCATAAATGGATCGCTAGAGCTTGCACACTTTGTTAGCTCCCTTTGGATCGACAAAACCTTCTGGTTGCATCATATACAACTCTTCTTCTAGAAATCTATTCAGGAATGCAGTTTTGACATCCATCTGCCAAATGTCATAATCATAAAATTCGGCAATTGCTAACATGATTCGGACAGACTTAAGCATCTCTACGGGTGAGAAGGTCTCATCGTAGTCAATCCCTTGAACTTGCCGAAAACCTTTTGCGACAAGTCGAGCTTTGTAGACAGTAATGTTACCGTCAGCGTCAGTCTTCTTCTTGAAGATCCATTTAATCTCAATTGCTTGCCGATCATCGGGCAAGTCAACCAAAGTCCATACTTTGTTCTCATACATGGATCCCATCTCAGATTTCATGGCTTCAAGCCACTTTGCGGAATCTGGGCTCACCATTGCTTCTTCATAGTTCGTAGGTTCATCATGATCTAGTAGCATGACTTCCAGAACGGGATTACCGTACCACTCTGGTGTGGATCTTACTCTGGTTGATCTATGAGGTTCAGTAGTATCTTGTTCTGAAGTTTCATGATCATCATCATTAGCTTCCTGACTAACTGGTGTAGGTGTCATAGAAACAGTTTTCTGTGATGTACTACTTTCCAATAAGGGAGCAGGTACAGTTACCTCGTCAAGTTCTACTTTCCTCCCACTCACTTCTTTCGAGAGAAACTCCTTCTCTAGAAAGTTTCCGAATTTAGCAACAAAAGTCTTGCCTTCGGATCTGTGATAGAAGGTGTATCCAATAGTTTCCTTTGGATATCCTATGAAGACACATTTCTCCAATTTGGGTTCGAGCTTATCAGGTTGAAGCTTTTTCACATAAGCATCGCAGCCCCAAACTTTCAGAAACGACAACTTTGGTTTCTTGCCAAACCACAGTTCATAAGGCGTCGTCTCAACGGATTTTGATGGTGCCCTATTTAACGTGAATGCGACCGTCTCTAGAGCGTATCCCCAAAACGATAGCGGTAAATCAGTAATAGACATCATAGATCGCACCATATCCAGTAAAGTATGATTACGACGTTCTTACACACCATTACGCTAAGGTGTTCCGGGTGGCGTGAGTTGCGAAACTATTCCACAAATTTTCAAATGTACACCAAACTCATAACTCGAATATTCTCCTCCATGATCGGATCGTAGAAACTTTATTTTCTTGTTACGATGATTTTCAACTCACTATGAAATTCCTTGAACTTTTCAAATGTTTCAGACTTATGTTTCATTAAGTAGATATACCCATATCTGCTTAAATCATCTGTGAAGGTGAGAAAATAACGATATCCGCCACGAGCCTCAATATTCATCGGACCACATACATCTGTATGTATGATTTCCAACAAATCTGTTGCTCTCTCCATAGTACCGGAGAACGGCATTTTAGTCATCTTGCCCATGAGGCACGGTTCGCAAGTACCAAGTGATTCATAATCAAGTGGTTCCAAAAGTCCATCAGTATGGAGTTTCTTCATGCGCTTTACATCGATATGACCTAAACGGCAGTGCCACAAATAAGTTGCTCTCTCATTATCAACTTTGCATCTCTTGGCTTCAACATTATGAATATGTGTGTTACTACTATCGAGATTCAACAAGAATAGACCACTCTTCAAGGGTGCATGACCATAAAAGATATTACTCATATAAATAGAACAACCATTATTCTCTTATTTAAATGAATAACCGTCTCGCATCAAACAAGATCCAGATATAATGTTCATGCTTAACGCTGGCACCAAATAACAATTATTTAGGTCTAATACTAATCCCGAAGGTAGATGTAGAGGTAGCGTGCCGACTGCGATCACATCGACTTTGGAACCGTTTCCCATGCGCATCGTCACCTCGTCCTTAACCAATCTTCGCTTGATCCGTAGTCCCTGTTTCGAGTTGCAAATATTAGCAACAGAACCAGTATCAAATACCCAGGTGCTACTGCGAGCATTAGTAAGGTACACATCAATAACATGTATATCACATATACCTTTGTTCACCTTGCCATCCTTCTTATCCGCCAAATACTTGGGGCAGTTCCGCTTCCAGTGACCAGTCTGCTTGCAATAGAAGCACTCAGTTTCAGGCTTAGGTCCAGGTTTGGGTTTCTTCTCTTGAGTAGCAACTTGCTTGCCGTTCTTTTTGAAGTTCCCCTTCTTCTTCCCTTTGCCCTTTTTCTTGAAACTAGTGGTCTTGTTGACCATCAACACTTGATGCTCCTTCTTGATTTCTACCTCCGCAGCTTTCAGCATCGCGAAGAGCTCGGGAATAGTCTTATTCATCCCTTGCATATTATAGTTCATCACGAAGCTCTTGTAGCTTGGTGGCAGTGATTGGAGAATTCTGTCAATGACGCAATCATCTGGAAGATTAACTCCCAATTGAATCAAGTGATTATTATACCCAGACATTTTGAGTATATGCTCACTAACAGAACTGTTCTCTTCCATCTTGCAGCTATAGAACTTATTGGAGACTTCATATCTCTCAATCCGGGCATTTGCTTGAAATATTAACTTCAACTCCTGGAACATCTCATATGCTCCATGACGTTTAAAACGTCGTTGAAGTCCCGATTCTAAGCCGTAAAGCATGGCACACTGAACTATCGAGTAGTCATCAGCTTTGCTCTGCCAGACATTCATAACATCCGGCGTTGCTCCTGCAGCAGGCCTGGCACCCAGCGGTGTTTCCAGGACGTAATTCTTCTTGGCAGCAATGAGGATAATCCTCAAGTTACGGACCCAGTCTGTGTAATTGCTACCATCATCTTTCAACTTTGCTTTCTCAACGAACGCATTAAAATTCAACGGAACAACAGCACGAGCCATCTATCTACAATCAAACATAAACAAGCAAGATACTAATCAGGTACTAAGTTTCATGATAAATTTAAGTTCAGTTAATTTACTCAAAGAACTCCCACTTAGATAGACATCCCTCTAATCCTCTAAGTGATTACGTGATCCAAATCAACTAAACCATGTCCGATCATCACGTGAGATGGAGTAGTTTCATTGGTGAACATCATTATGTTGATCATATCTACTATATGATTCACGCTCGACCTTTCGGTCTCCATGTTCCGAGGCCATATCTGTATATGATTGGCTCGTCAAGTATAACCTGAGTATTCCGTGTGTGCAACTGTTTTGCACCCGTTGTATTTGAACGTAGAACCTATCACACCCGATCATCACGTGGTGTCTCAGCACGAAGAACTTTCGCAACGGTGCATACTCAGGGAGAACACTTCTTGATAATTTAGTGAGAGATCATCTTATAATGCTACCGCCAATCAAAGCAAGATAAGATGCATAAAAGATAAACATCACATGCAATCAACATAAGTGATATGATATGGCCATCATCATCTTGTGCTTGTGATCTCCATCTCCGAAGCACCGTCGTGATCACCATCGTCATCGGCGTGACACCTTGATCTCCATCGTAGCATCGTTGTCGTCTCGCCAAGCTTGTGCTTCCACGACTATCGCTACCGTTTAGTGATAAAGTAAAGCATTACATCGCGATTGCATTGCATACAATAAAGCGACAACCATATGGCTCCTGCCGGTTGCTGATAACTCGATTACAAAACATGATCATCTCATACAATAAAATTCAGCATCATGTCTTGACCATATCACATCACAACATGCCCTGCAAAAACAAGTTAGACGTCCTCTACTTTGTTGTTGCAAGTTTTACGTGGCTGCTACGGACTTAAGTAAGAACCAATCTCATCTATGCATCAAAACCACAACGATAGTTTGTCAATTTGACTCCATTTTAACCTTCGCAAGGACCGGGCGTAGCCATACTTGGTTCAACTAAAGTTGGAGAAACTGTCACCCACAAGCCACCTCTATGCAAAGCACGTCAGGAGAACCGGTCTCGCGTAAGCGTACGCGTAATGTCGGTCTGGGCCGCTTCATCCAACAATACCGCCGAACCAAAGTATGACATGCTGGTAGGCAGTATGACTTATATCGCCCACAACTCACTTGTGTTCTACTCGTGCATATAACATCAACATATAAAACCTAGGCTCGGATGCCACTCTTGGGTTTCGTAGTAATTTCAAAAAATTTCCTACGCACACGCAAGATCATGGTGATGCATAGCAACGAGAGGGGGAGTATGATCTACATACCTAGTAGATCGACAACGGAAGCGTTTGGTTGATGTAGTCGTACGTCTTCACGATCCGACCGATCAAGCACCGAAACTACGGCACCTCTGAGTTCTAGCACACGTTTAGCTCGATGACGATCCCCGGACTCCGATCCAGCAAAGTGTCGGGGAAGAGTTCCGTCAGCACAACGGCGTGGTGACGATCTTGACGTGCTACTGCTACAGGGCTTCGCCTAAGCACCGCTACAATATAATCGAGGACTATGGTGGCTGGGGGCGCCGCACATGGCTAAGGAATAGATCACGTGGATCAACTTCTGTGTTCTAGGGTGCCTCTGCCTCAATATATAAAGGACCAAAGGGGGGAGGCTGGCCGGCCACATAGGGCGCGCCAGGAGAGTCCTACTCCCTCTGGGAGTAGGATTCCTCCCCCCCAATCCTAGTTGGAATAGGACTTGTGGAGGGGGGAAAAGAGAGAGAGGGGCCGGCCCCCTCTCCTTGTCCAATTCGGACCAAGGGAGGGGAGGGGCGCGCGGCCCATGTAGGGCCGCCTCTTCTCTTTTCCACTAAGGCCCATCATGGCCCATTTAGCTCCCGGGGGGTTCCGGTAACCTCCCGGTACTCCGGTAAAATCCCGATTTCACCCGGAACACTTCCGATATCCAAACATAGGCTTCCAATATATCAATCTTTATGTCTCGATCATTTTGAGACTCCTCGTCATGTCCGTGATCACATCCGGGACTCCGAACAACCTTCGGTACATCAAAATGTATAAACTCATAATATAACTGTCATCGTAACCTTAAGCGTGCAGACCCTACGGGTTCGAGAACAATGTAGACATGACCGAGACATGTCTCCAGTCAATAACCAATAGCAGGACCTGGATGCCCATATTGGCTCCTACATATTCTACGAAGATCTTTATCGGTCAGAACGCATAACAACATACGTCGTTCCCTTTGTCATCGGTATGTTACTTACCCGAGATTCGATCGTCGGTATTCCAATACCTAGTTCAATCTCGTTGCCGGCAAGTCTCTTTACTCGTTCTGTAATACGTCATCCCGCAACTAACTCATTTAGTTGCAATGCTTGCAAGGCTTAAGTGATGTGCATTACCGAGAGGGCCCAGAGATACCTCTCCGACAATCGGAGTGACAAAACCTAATCTCAAAATACACCAACCCAACATGTACCTTTGGAGACACCTGTAGTACTCCTTTATAATCACCCAGTTACGTTGTGACGTTTGGTAGTACCCAAAGTGTTCCTCCGGTAAACGGGAGTTGCATAATCTCATAGTTATAGGAACATGTATAAGTCATGAAGAAAGCAATAGCAACATACTAAACGATCGGGTGCTAAGCTAATGGAATGGGTCATGTCAATCAGATCATTCTCTCAATGATGTGATCCCGTTAATCAAATAACAACTCATCGTTCATGGTTAGGAAACATAACCATCTTTGATCAACGAGCCAGTCAAGTAGAGGCATACTAGTGACACTTTGTTTGCCTATGTATTCACACATGTATTATGTTTCCGGTTAATACAATTCTAGCATGAATAATAAACATTTATCATGATTATAAGGAAATAAATAATAACTTTATTTTTGCCTCTAGGGCATATTTCCTTCAATTATTTTTGACAAACTTATTCAGCTCTTTCTTCCACCTCCTGAATAGTTCTGCCATCCTCTTAAGAGCAAAAGACTTGATTAATTGCTCTTTAACTGGGTTCTCTGGATTATCCTCTGGCGGTAGGGTGAAATTTGACTTCAGCTCAGTCCAAAGATTATTTTTCTGCATATCATTGACATAAGACACGTCAGGGTCTTCTATAGCCGGCTTAAACCATTGTTGGATGCTGATCGGGATCTTGTCCCTAACTAGAACCCGGCACTGAGCAACAAATGCGTTCTTTGTTCGGATGGGTTCATTCGGTTGGCCGTCGGGCGCGATTGCTATGATCTCAAACCTTTCATCCGAGCTCAACTTTTTCTTCGGGCCTCGTCTCTTTACCGAAGTTGTGCTCGATCCGGAGGGCTAGAAAAAAGAACAAAGAGTTAATTAATATGTGTACATACCAAAACAATGAATGCATCAATTAGCTAGTCAGCACAGGCTTAACTAATATATACCTGGCCGGACTCGGTTCGGTCACCGGAGCCGTCATCACGGTCTCCTTCTTGCACCGGCATTGGGTCACCAGAGCCGTCCTCATGTTCTTCTTCTTGCACCGGCATTAGGTCACCGTAGCCAGCTTCTTCACCCTCTCCTTCCAGACCATCGGTGTCGTTGAGAAACAACGAGACGACATCACTTCCTTCTGCGATTATGTCCCTCAACAATGCTTCTTTTGCTTCGTCTCAGGCGGTGTCCATAGTTTCTACAAATATTTACAACATGGCAATTATTATTCAAACATGACAGATGGATATATTAGTGGCAAACGTAGAACTAGCTACCTAATCATAGTAAGGAATCATATATATTAATTAGTGGCCTCGATGCTGCTTCTCTAGGGTTTGGGGTGGCCTCGACAACGCTTCAAGGGTTTGGGGTGGCCTCGAGAATGCTTCAAGGAGGGGGTAATATCGACCCCCCCACGTGTTCAAGCTATCGGGAGGGGGTATATCGACAACGACGACACTACATATATGTCCCTCGACGACCCTCGTTCCCGATAAAAAAAAGAGGAAGAAGAAGAAAAAAAAGAGGAGAAGAAAGAATAGAGGAGAAGAACTCCTCTATTCTTTCTTCTCCTCTTTTTTTTTCTTCTTCCTCTTCTTTTTTTATCCTCTTCTTCCTCTCATGTTCGAGAGGACAGCGCGAGGGGTCGGGAGGTTGCCTAGTGTCAAAGGATTCAACAAAACCATGTCTTCATCATTAGGTGAAAGTAACAGGTGCATGATGGTACTAAGCTCTCCAAAGTTATTTTGGAACTGAGTCCTAGATAGGATAATTCGCTTTTTGGTACAAAGTTCAGCAAGAACCTTCCAAATATCATTATTTGGAAGGCCTTTGCTGAAATTCATACAAAAAGGCAAATTATCCTATCCGGGACACCATTCCAAAATAACTTTGGAGGACTTCGTCATGCCCTGGTTACTTCCGGCTAATGATGAAGCCATGGATTTCTTCAATACTTTGACACTAGGAAACCTCTCTCGACCCCTCGAACCCTCGACGACCTTGGAACCCTCGACCCCTCGGCGATCCTCTTCTTCCTCTCATGTTCGAGAGGATCGCCGAGGGGTCGGGAGGTTGCCTAGTGTCAAAGGATTCAACAAAACCATGTCTTCATCATTAGGCGAAAGTAACAGGTGCATGATGGTACGAAGCTCTCCAAAGTTATTTTGGAACGGAGTCCCAGATAGGATAATTCGCTTTTTGGTACAAAGTTCAACAAGAACCTTCCAAATATCGTTATTTGGAAGGCCTTTGCTGAAATTCATACAAAAAGGCAAATTATCCTATCCGGGACACCATTCCAAAATAACTTTGGAGGACTTCGTCATGCCCTGGTTACTTCCGGCTAATGATGAAGCCATGGATTTCTTCAATACTTTGACACTAGGAAACCTCTCATATATATCCATCTATAGCCACATACATATATAAATGGAAAAAATGCTATGAACAAAAATACATATATACTTGGTAAATATTCTATGAAACATCGTTTCTCATATATATCAATGCATACATCCATGGATCATCATTGCTCATATATCCATAGTCATATATAAAAACTTTCTGCCTATGAACAAAAAACTTTCTATGAACAAAAAACTTTGTATGAACAAAAAAACATTTTTGACATATTTAGCACATTCTAAATTTTCCTAACTCTTTTACAACCACAAAAATTACTCCAACTTCATGACAGTACCCACACTCCATTTCACCAAAAACCTTCTGATCCATAGTTTAAATTTTTTAAATTTCATTCAAATGAAATTTGAACCAGATTCAAATTCCTTGCAGAAAACCTATTCTAAACCAATTAAAAAAATTCTAAAATTTTGCCATCACATTTGTCTTGCATCAGTACCTCACCACAAAAAATATCATAAATCCTAAAAATGCCCAAAGCCATCTAGCATTTGATCAAACACCCTCTATATGCATTGTTCATATCTGTAAAAAAAATCAGAAATTTCAGAAAAGTTTGCTGCTGCTCCACTCCTTCTCCTCTCCTCTCCTTCTCCTCTCCTTCTGCTCTTCAATGCGTCGGGGCCGGCGGCGACCATGGAGCAGGGGCAGAGAGCAAGGGCCGCACTCGATCGGG
>NC_041392.1:709923643-709952585 GCF_002162155.2 Triticum dicoccoides
GGAGATGCCGGCGATGAGGACAGCGCGGGCTCGTGGAGGCGACGACGTTGGCGGCGGCGGCGTAGACGGCGAGGTGGAGCAGCCTGACGGCGTCGTCAGCGGGGGAGGGGGGAACTGGCGATGCAAACTGAAAATTTTCACAAGTGTTTGTTATATAGTCCAAGCTTTAGTCCCGGTTGGTGCCAGCAACCGGGACCAAAGGCCTCTTTTCAGCAGCCCAAAGGGCGGGAAGCGGCGGCCTTTGGTCCCGGTTGGTGGCACCAACCGGAACTAAAGGGGGGCATTGGTCCCGGTTTGTGCCACGAACCAGGACCAATGCCACCCTTTGGTCCCGGTTCGTCCCACCAACCGGGACCAAAGGCCTTGTGCTGCCCCGCGCCCAAATGTTTAGTCCCACCTCGCTAGTTGAGAGGGAGCCGCACCTGTTTATAAGGTGCGGTGCGCCTTCCCTCTCGAGCTCCTCTCTAAAGCAGGCTTTCGGGCCTAACCGTGCAATGTGTGCCTGTGGGCCTACTGGGCCTCCCGCGGGCCTGAATCCTAGCCCATGGTAGGATTTCTAGTCATATTCAGGCCGTGGGTGCCCAGTAGGTGGCACTTTTTTTGTTTTTTTGTTTTTTTTGTTTTCTTTGTTGCTTTATTTATTTTATTTTGTTTCTACTTACAACAAAATACTTATTGTTGCTATTTTTATTTTTTTTCCCAGTTTTTTTGTTTTGTTTTCTGTATTATTTATTTTCTTTTGTTTTTTGCTTTATTTTTTAATTCTTTTTGCTTTTAGGTCAGCAAAATTATAAACTTTCTGTTGCTTTATTTATTTTATTTCGTTTCTACTTACAACAAAATACTTATTGTTGCTATTTTTTTCCAGTTTTTTTGTTTTGTTTTCTGCATTATTTATTTTATTTTGTTTTTTGCTTTCTTTTTTTATTCTTTTTGCTTTTAATTTTAGAAAAATAATAAACCTTCTGTTAGTGCAATTAGTTTTCAAATTTGAAAACAATTTTTTTAGTTTTCTTTGTTGCTTTATTTATTTTATTTTGTGATTAACTTTACTATAAAAATAGTTTTTTTCCTGTTTTTTTGATTTGTTTTTTGCATTATTTATTTTCTTTTGTTTTTTGCTTTAATTTTTAATTCGGTTTGCTTTTAGGTTAGCAAAATTATAAACTTTCTGTTAGTGCCATTAGTTTTAGAAAAATTATAAACTTTCTGTTAGTGCCATTAGTTTTCAAATTTGAATAGTTAAAATTTTAATTCTTTGAAAATTGTTTGAATCACAAGTTTGTGATTAACTTACTAAAAAAATGAGAATAGATGCGCTTATAGAGAAAATTCAACATAAATTCCTAGTAAATTTCTATGAATTTCAGAGAAATTCACTATGAATTTAGGTAAAACTTTTGTCTATTAGGGCATGTATTTTCACTTTGAGAGGATCTCAACAAGGCAGAGAGGGAAGGGCTTATAAACCAGTGTGAGCCCCCTTCGGTTGGCGAGGTGGGACTAAACTCTGCCCGCAACGAGGACCAACCCTTTAGTCCCGGTTTGTGGCACAAACCGGGACTAATGGTCATGGGCCAGGGGCGAGGAGCAAAATTATAAACTTTCTGTTAGTGCCTTTAGTTTTAAAAAGTTGAAAGTTGAAAGTTGGCATGGGCCAGGGACTAATGGTCATGGTATTACGAGGGCCAAATCATAAGACATGGAAGCATTTCAAATGAACTCTGAAAAAGTTGAAAGTTGGGATGGTATCATAATTTCACCCACATAGCATGTGCATGTACAAAACGGACAATGGTAGCATGTTCGTGTGTTAAAAAGTTGGCCTGGTATCATCATAATAGTTGTGGGAGAAAGTCTTCACTTTTTCTTCGCTTGTGTCATTTGCTTATTGCGCCGTAACCATGGATAATCTTCATTGTTTATCAGGATGCTTGGGTCAGCCTTGACATTGAAGGGAGGAATTTCATGAATCTTTAGACATGTCTGTCTTGCCGTCCACTCCCAGGATGTCCCTTTTTCCTGAAAGAACTATGTGGTGCTTTGGCTCATCGTATGATGTATTCGCTTCCTTATCTTTTCTTTTTCTCGGTTAGGTAGACATGTCCTTCACATAGATAACCTGTGCCACATCATTGGCTAGAACGACCGGTTCGTCAGTGTACCCAAGATTTTTCAGATCCACTGTTGTCATTCCGTACTGTGGGTCTACCTGTACCCCGCCGCCTAACAGATTGACCCATTTGCACTTAAACAAAGGGACCTTAAAATCAGATCCGTAGTCAAGTTCCCATATGTCCACTATGTAACCATAATATGTGTCCTTTCCGCTCTCGGCTGCTGCATCAAAGCGGACACCGTTGTTTTGGTTGGTGCTCTTTTGATCTTGAGCGGTCATGTAAAATGTATTCCCATTTATCTCGTATCCTTTGTAAGTCAATACAGTCAAAGATGGTCCCCTGGACAACAAGTACAACTCATCACAAATAGTGTTGTCACCTCTGAGACGTGTTTCCAACCAACTTCTGAAAGTCCTGATGTGTTCACATGTAATCCAGTCGTCGCACTGCTCCGGGTGTTTGGAGCGCAGACTGTTCTTGTGTTCATCGACATACGGGGTCACCAAGGTAGAGTTCTGTAGAACTGTGTAGTTTTCTTGAGACCAAGAATATCCGTCCCTGCATATTATTGAGTCTCTTCCAAGAGTGCCTTTTCCAGTCAGTCTCCCCTCATACCGCGATTTAGGGAGACCTATCTTCTTAAGGCCAGGAATGAAGTCAACACAAAACCCGATAACATCCTCTGTTTGATGGCCCATGGAGATGCTTCCTTCTGGCCTAGCGGGGTTACGGACATATTTCTTTAGGACTCCCATGAACCTCTCAAAGGGGAACATATTGTGTAGAAATACGGGCCCCAGGATGACAATCTCGTCGACTAGATGAACTAGGACGTGCGTCATGATATTGAAGAAGGATGGTGGGAACACCAGCTCGAAACTGACAAGACATTGCACCACATCACTCCTTAGCCTTAGTACGATTTCTGGATCGATCACTTTTTGAGAGATTGCATTGAGGAATGCACATAGCTTCACAATGGCTAATCGGACGTTTTCCGGTAGAAGCCCCCTCAATGCAACCGGAAGCAGTTGCGTCATAATCACGTGGCAGTCATGAGACTTTAGGTTCTGAAACTTTTTCTCTATCATATTTATTATTCCCTTTATATTCGACGAGAAGCCAGTTGTGACCTTCATACTGAGCAGGCATTCAAAGAAGATTTCTTTCTCTTCTTTCGTAAGAGCATAGCTGGCAGGACCTTTATACTGCTTCGAAGGCATGCCGTCTTTTTTCGTGCAAACGTTGCAGGTCCTCCCGTGCCTCAGGTGTATCTTTTGTCTTCCCATACACGCCCAAGAAGCCTAGCAGGTTCACGCAAAGGTTCTTCGTCACGTGCATCACGTCGATTGAGGAGCGGACCTCTAGGTCTTTCCAATAGGGTAGGTCCCAAAATATAGATTTCTTCTTCCACATGGGTGCGTGTCCCTCAACGTCATTCGGAACAGCTAGTCCACCGGGACCCTTTCCAAAGATTACGTAGTGTAAATCATTGACCATAGCAAGCACGTGATCACCGGTGCGCATGGCGGGCTTCTTCCGGTGATCTGCCTCACCTTTGAAATGCTTGCCTTTCTTTCGACATTGATGTTTGGTCGTAAGAAATCGACGATGGCCCAGGTACACATTCTTCCTGCATTTGTCCAGGTATATACTTTCAGTGTCATCTAAACAGTGCGTGCATGCGTGGTATCCTTTGTTTGTCTCTCCTGAAAGGTTACTAAGAGCCGGCCAATCGTTGATGGTCACGAACAGCAACGCCTTAAGGTTAAATTCCTCCTGTCTGTGCTCATCCCACATACGTACACCGTTTCCATTCCACAGCTGTAAAAGTTCTTCAACTAATGGCCTTAGGTACACATCAATTTCGTTGCCGGGTTGCTTAGGGCCTTGGATGAGAACTGGCATCATAATGAACTTCCGCTTCATGCACATCCAAGGAGGAAGGTTATACATACATAGAGTCACAGGCCAGGTGCTGTGATTGCTGCTCTGCTCTCCGAAAGGATTAATGCCATCCATGCTTAAAGCAAACCATACATTCCTTGGGTCCTTTGCAAACTCATCCCAGTACTTTCTCTCGATTTTTCTCCACTGCAACCCGTCAGCGGGTGCTCTCAACTTCCCATCTTTCTTTCGGTTCTCACTGTGCCATCGCGTCAACTTGGCATGCTCTTCGTTTCTGAATAGACGTTTCAACCATGGTATTATAGGAGCATACCACATCAACTTCGCAGGAACCCTCTTCCTGGGGGGCTCGCCGTCAACATCACCAGTGTCATCTCGTCTGATCTTATACCGCAATGCACCGCATACCGGGCATGCGTTCAGATCCTTGTATGCACCGTGGTAGAGGATGCAGTCATTAGGGCATGCATGTATCTTCTCCACCTCCAATCCTAGAGGGCATACGACCTTCTTTGCTGCGTATGTACTGTCGGGCAATTCGTTATCCTTTGGAAGCTTCTTCTTCAATATTTTCAGTAGCTTCTCAAATCCTTTGGCAGCCACAGCATTCTCTGTCTTCCACTGCAGCAATTCCAGTACGGTACCGAGCTTTGTGTTGCCATCTTCGCAATTGGGGTATAACCCTTTTTTGTGATCCTCTAACATGCGATCGAACTTTAGCTTCTCCTTTTGACTTTCGCATTGCGTCCTTGCATCGACAATGACCCGGCGGAGATCATCATCATCGGGCACATCGTCTGGTTCCTCTTGATCTTCATCAGCTTCACCTGTTGCAGCATCATTGGGCACATCGTCTGGTTCCTCTTGATCTTCACCAGCTCCCCTCGTTGCAGCATCACCGTATTCAGGGGGCACATAGTTGTCATCGTACTCTTGTTCTTCGCCGTCTTCCATCATAACCCCTATTTCTCTGTGCCTCGTCCAAACATTATAGTGTGGCATGAAACCCTTGTAAAGCAGGTGGGAGTGAAGGATTTTCCGGTTAGAGTAAGACCTCGTATTCCCACATTCAGTGCATGGACAACACATAAAACCATTCTGCTTTTTTTGCCTCAGCCGCATCGAGAAACTCATGCACGCCCTTAATGTACTCGCGGGTGTGTCTGTCACCGTACATCCATTGTCGGTTCATCTGCGTGCATTATATATAATTAAGTGTCCAAATTAATAGAAGTTCATCATTACATTAAAAACCAAAGTGCATACATAGTTCTCATCTAACAACATATAGCTCTCCAGAGCATTTAATTAATTAAACCATACATTGAAACTATATAAAACATTTCAATGCAAAAACAAATGCGATCATAATCGCAACCAAGGTAACAATTGATCCAACGGCATAATGATACCAAGCCTCGGTATGAATGGCATATTTTCTAATCTTTCTAATCTTCAAGCGCATTGCATCCATCTTGATCTTGTGATCATCGACGACATCCGCAACATGCAACTCAAATATCATCTTCTCCTCCTCAATTTTTTTATTTTTTCCTTCAACAAATTGTTTTCTTCTTCAACTAAATTTAACCTCTCGACAATAGGGTCGGTTGGCATTTCCGATTCACATACATCCTACATAAATAAAATCTATGTCACGTTGGTCGGCATAATTTTCATAAACAATAAATGAACCAATAGTTATAAAGATAATATATATACCACATCCGAATCATAGACAGGACGAGGGCCGACGGGGGCGGATACCAAAACCATCGCACTATATAAGATGCAATAATAAAAGTAAGAAAATAATACAAGTATCTATGTAAACATACAAGTAAGAATATTTTTCCTTTCAGAAAGAAGATAAGAACAAGAGGCTCACCACGGTGGTGCCGGCGATGAGCTCGGCGCGGGTGATCGACGGCGGTGAAGACGGGGACGGGGCGTGACGGACCGCTAAACCTAGACAAATATTATGGAAAATGGAGCTTGGAGGTCGAGCTTGCAGAGGAGAAAGCTTAAGTAGTGTGGCTCCGGCATTCCATCGAACACCTTGTGTGCATAGGAGGTGAGCTAGAGCACCACCAAGCCCTCTCCCCCTCGGCCAGAGAAAAACAGAGCACTGGGTTGCTCTGCTCGCGAGCGAGGGGTATATATAGGCACCTCATTAGTCCCGGTTGGTGACTTGAGCCGGGACTAAAGGAGAGCCTTTGGTCCCGGTTCAAGCCACCAACCGGGACCAATGGTGATGGGCCAGGAGCTCAGCCCATTGGTCCCGGTTCATCCTGTTGGGGAACGTAGCAGAAATTCAAAATTTTCCTACGTGTCACCAAGATCTATCTATGGAGAGACCAGCAACGAGTAGAAAGAGAGTGCATCTACATACCCTTGTAGATCGCTAAGCGGAAGCGTTCAAGTGAACGGGGTTGATGGAGTCGTACTCGTCGTGATTCAAATCACCGATGATCCTAGTGCCGAACGGACGGCACCTCCGCGTTCAACACACGTACAGCCCGGTGACGTCTCCCACGCCTTGATCCAGCAAGGAGAGAGGGAGAGGTTGAGGAAGACTCCATCCAACAGCAGCACAACGGCGTGGTGGTGGTGGAGGAGCGTGGCAATCCAGCAGGGCTTCGCCAAGCACCATGGGAGAGGAGGAGTAGGAAGAGAGGTAGGGCTGTGCCAGAACTTCGTGTATAGCTCCCATGCGCCTCCCCACTATATATAGGGGTGGAGGGGCTGGTTTCTTGCCCTCCAAGTACATTGGGGCATTGGCCAAGGTGGGAGGAAAGAAATCTCATTATTTCCTTCCCCACCGATTGTTATCCCCCCTTTTTAGGGATCTTGATCTTATCCCTTCGGGATATGATCTTATTCCTTCTAAGGGGGGATCTTGGTGCGCCTTGACCAGAGGTGTGGGGCCTTTCCCCCACTACCCACGTCCATGTGGGTCCCCCCATGCAGGTGGGCCCCACTCCGGAACCTTCTAGAACCTTCCCGGTACAATACCGAAAAATCCCAAACATTTTCCGGTGGCCAAAATAGGACTTCCCATATATAAATCTTTACCTCCGGACCATTCCGGAACTCCTCGTGACGTCCGGGATCTCATCCGGGACTCCGAACAACATTCGGTAACCACATACAAACTTCCTTTATAACCCTAGCGTCATCGAACCTTAAGTGTGTAGACACTACGGGTTCGGGAGACATGTAGACATGACCGAGACGTTCTCTGGTCAATAACCAACAGCGGGATCTGGATACCCATGATGGCTCCCACATGTTCCACGATGATCTCATCGGATGAACCACGATGTCAAGGACTTAATCAATCCTGTATTCAATTCCCTTTGTCTATCGGTATGTTACTTGCCCGAGATTCGATCGTCGGTATCCAATACCTTGTTCAATCTCGTTACCGGCAAGTCACTTTACTCGTTCCGTAACACATCATCCCGTGATCAACTCCTTGGTCACATTGCGCATATGATGATGTCCTACCGAGTGGGCCCAGAGATACCTCTCCGTTTACACGGAGTGACAAATCCCAGTCTCGATCCGCATAAAACAATAGATACTTTCGGAGATACCTGTAGTGCACCTTTATAGTCACCCAGTTACGTTGTGACGTTTGATACACACAAAGCACTCCTACGGTATCCAGGAGTTACACGCTCTCATGGTCGAAGGAAGAGATACTTGACATTGGCAAAGCTCTAGCAAATGAACTACACGATCTTTTGTGCTAGTCTTAGGATTGGGTCTTGTCCATCACATCATTCTCCTAATGATGTGATCCCGTTATCAACGACATCCAATGTCCATAGCCAGGAAACCATGACTATCTGTTGATCACAACGAGCTAGTCAACTAGAGGCTCACTAGGGACATATTGTGGTCTATGTATTCACACGTGTATTACGATTTCCGGATAATACAGTTATAGCATGAATAAAAGACAATTATCATGAACAAGGAAATATAATAATAATACTTTTATTATTGCCTCTAGGGCATATTTCCAACAGTCTCCCACTTGCACTAGAGTCAATAATCTAGTTCACATCGCCATGTGATTAACACTCACAGGTCACATCGCCATGTGACTAATTCCCAAGAGTTTACTAGAGTCAGTAGTCTAGTTCACATCACTATGTGATTAACACTCAATGAGTTTTATGTTTGATCATGTTGCTTGTGAGAGAGGTTTTAGTCAATGGGTCTGAACCTTTCAGATCCGTGTGTGCTTTACAAATCTCTATGTCATCTCCTAGATGCAGCTACCACGCTCTATTTGGAGCTATTCCAAACAACTGTTCTACTTGGAGCTATTCTAAATTATTGCTCCATTATATGTATCCGGTCTCTCTACTCAGAGCTATCCGGATAGGTGTCAAGCTTGCATCGTCGTAACCTTTATGACGAACTCTTTTACCACCTCCATAATCGAGAAAATTCCTTAGTCCACTAGTCACTAAGGATAACTTCGACCGCTGTCCTGTGAGCCATTCTTGGATCACTCTTGTACCCCTTGACTGACTCATGGCAAGGCACACTTCAGGTGCGGTACACAGCATAGCATACTGAAGAGCCTACGTCTTAAGCATAGGGGAGGACCTTCGTCCTTTCTCTCTATTCTGCCGTGGTCGAGCTTTAAGTCTTAACTTCGTACCTTACAACTCAGGCAAAAACTCCTTCTTTGACTGGTCCATCTTGAACACCTTCAAGATCATGTCAAGGTATGTGCTCATTTGAAAGTATTATTAAGCATTTTGATCTATCCTTATAGATCTTGATGCTCAATGTTCAAGTAGCTTAATCCAGGCTTTCCATTGAAAAACACTTTCAAAATAACCCTATATGCTTTCCAGAAATTCTACGTCATTTCTGATCAACAATATGTCAACAACATATACTCATCAGAAATTCTATAGTGCTCCCACTCACTTCTTTGGAAATACAAGTTTCTCATAAACTTTGTACAAACCCAAAAATTTTGATCATCATCAAAGCATACATTCCAACTCCGAGATGCTCACTCCAGTCCTTAGAAGGATTGCTGGAGCTTTGCATACTTATTAGCATCTTTCGGGATTGACAAAACCTTCCGGTTGTATCACATACAACCTTTCCTCATTAAAATCGTCGAGGAAACAATGTTTTGACATCCTATCTGCAAGATTTCATAAATAATGCAGTAATCGCTAATATAATTCCAACAGACTCTTAGCATCGCTACGAGTGAGAAAATCTCATCGTAGTCAACTCCTTGAACTTGTCGGAAAACATCTTAACGACAAGTCGAGCTTTCTTACTGGTGACATTTACCATCATTGTCTGTCTTCCTTTTGAAATCCATCTGTACTCATTAGCCTTACGACCATCGAGCCGTTCTGCCAAAGTCTACACTTTGTTTTCATATATGGATCCTCTCTCGGATTTTATGGCCTCAAGCCATTTATCGGAATCCGGGCCCACCATCGCTTCTCCATAGCTCGTAGGTTCATTGTTGTCTAGCAACATGACCTTCAAGACAGGATTACGTACCACTCTGAAGTAGTACGCATCCTTGTCATCCTACGAGGTTTGGGAGTGACTTGATCCGAAGTTTCATGATCAATATCATAAGCTTCCACTTCAAGTGGTGTAGGTGCCACAGGAACAACTCCCTGTGCCCTGTCACACACTAGTTGAAGAGACGGTTCAATAACCTCATCAAGTCTCCACCATCCTCCCACTCAATTCTTTCGAGAGAAACTTTTCCTCGAGAAAGGACCCGATTCTAGAAACAATCCATATTGCTTTCGAATCTGAATTAGGAGGTATACCCAACTGTTTTGGGTTTCCTATGAAGATGCATTTTATCCGCTTTGGGTTCGAGCTTATCAACCTGAAACTTTTTCATATAAGTGTCGCAGCCCCAAACTTTTAAGAAACGACAACTTAGGTTTCTCTAAACCATAATTCATACGGTGTCATCTCATCGGAATTACGTGGTGCCCTATTTAAAGTGAATGTGGTTGTCTCTAATGCCTAACCCATGAACGATAGTGGTAATTCGATAAGAGACATCATGGTACACACCATATCCAATAGGGTGCAACTATGATGTTCGGACACACCATCACATTATGGTGTTCCAGGCGGTATTAATTGCGAAACAATTTCCACAATGTCTTAATTGTGTGCCAAAACTCGTAACTCGGATATTCATCTCTATGATCATATCATAGACATTTTATCCTCTTGTCACAATGATCTGCTACTTCACTCTGAAATTACTTGAACCATTCAATAATTCAGACTTGTGTTTCATCAAGTAAATATACTCAACATTTACTCGAATCATCTGTGAAGTAAGAACATAATGATATTCACTGCATGCCTCAGCACTCATTCGACTGCACACATCAAAATGTGTTACTTCCAACAAGTTGCTATCTTGTTCCATCTTACTGAAAATGAGGCTTTTCAGTCATCTTGCCCATGTGGTATGATTTTCATATCTCAAGTGATTCAAAATCAAGTGAGTCCGAACGATCCATTTGCATGGAGTTTCTTCATGCATATACACCAATAGACATGGTTCGCATGTCTCAAACTTTTCAAAAACGAGTGAGTCCAAAGATCCATCAACATGGAGCTTCTTCATGCGTTTTATACCATTATGACTTACATGGCAGTGCCACAAGTAAGTGGTACTATCATTACTATCTTATATCTTTTGGCATGAAAATGTGTATCACTACGACCGAGATTCAATAAACCATTCCTTTAGGTGCAAGACCATTGAAGGTATTATTCAAAAATAGAGTAACCATTATTCTCCTTAAATGAATAACCGTATTGCGATAGACATAATCCAATCATGTCTATGCTCAATGCAAACACCAATCTCGGTGGTAGAGGGAGCGTGCGATGCTTGATCATATCAACCTTGGAAACACTTTCAACATATATCGTCAGCTCACCTTTAGCTAGTCTCCGTTTATTCCGTAGCTTTTATTTCGAGTTACTAACACTTAGCAACCGAACCGGTATCCAATACCCTGGTGCTACTAGGAGTACTAGTAAAGTACACATTAACATAATGTATATCCAATATACTTCTATCGACCTTGCCAGCCTTCTCATCTACCAAGTATCTAGGGTAATGCTGCTCCAGTGGTTGTTCCCCTTATTACAGAAGCACTTAGTCTCGGGTTTGGGTTCAACCTTGGGTTTCTTCACTAGAGCAGCAGCTGAATTGCCGTTTCATGAAGTATCCCTTTGTTCCCTTGCCCTTCTTGAAACTAGTGGTTTCACCAACCATCAACAATTGATGCTCCTTCTTGATTTCTACTTTCACGGTGTCAAACATCATGAATATTTCAAGGATCATCATATCTATCCCTGATATGTTATAGTTATTCACGAAGCTCTAGCAGCTTGGTGGCAATGACTTTGGGGAAACATCACTATCTCATCTGGAGGATCAACTCCCACTCGATTCAAGTGATTGTTGTGCTCAGACAATCTGAGCACAAGCTCAACGATTGAGCTTTTCTCCCTTAGTTTGCAGGCTAAGAAAATCGTCGGAGGTCTTATACCTCTTGACGTGGGCACGAGCCTGAAATCCCAATTTCAGCCCTCGAAACATCTCATATGTTCCGCGACGTTTCAAAAACGTCTTTGGTGCCTCTACTTAAACCATTTAATTGAACTATCACGTAGTTATCAAAACGTGTATGTCCGATGTTCGCAACATCGACAAACGACGTTGGGGTTCAGCACACTGAGCGGTGCATTAAGGACATAAGCTTTCTACTGATCGCATAATCGCTACTATCAACTTTCAACTATATTTTCTCTAGGAACATATCTAAAACAGTAGAACTAAAGCGCGAGCTTACGACATAATTTGCAAAAGGTCTTTTGACTATGTTCAGGATAATTAAGTTCATCTTATGAACTCCCACTTAGATAGACATCCCTCTGGTCATCTAAGTGATCACATGATTCGAGTCAACTAGGCCGTGTCCGATCATCACGTGAGACGGACTAGTCATCATCGGTGAACATCTTCATGTTGATCGTATCTACCATACGACTCATGCTCGACCTTTCGGTCTCCGTGTTCCGAGGCCATGTCTGCACATGCTAGGCTCGTCAAGTTAACCCTAAGTGTTTTCGCTGTGTAAAACTGTCTTACACCCGTTGTATGTGAACGTAAGAATCCATCACACCCGATCATCACGTGGTGCTTAGAAGCGACGAACTGTAGCAACGGTGCACAGTTAGGGGAGAACACTTCTTGAAATTTTGTAAGGGATCATCTTATTTACTACCGTCGTCCTAAGCAAACAAGATGCATAAACATGATAAACATCACATGCAATCAAATAGTGACATGATATGGCCAATATCATTTTGCTCCTTTTGAGCTTCATCTTCGGGGCTCCATGATCATCATTGTCACCGGCACGACACCATGATCTCCATCATCGTGTCTTCATGAAGTTGTCACGCCAACGACTACTTCTACTTCTATGACTAACGCGTTTAGCAATAAAGTAAAGTAGTTTACATGGCGTTCTTCAATGACGCGCAGGTCATACAATAAATAAAGACAACTCCTATGGCTCCTGCCGGTTGTCATACTCATCGACATGCAAGTCGTGAATCCTATTACAAGAACATGATCAATCTCATACATCACATATCATTCATCACATTCTTCTTGGCCATATCACATCACATAGCATACCCTGCAAAAACAAGTTAGACGTCCTCTAATTGTTGTTGCATGTTTTACGTGGCTGCTATGGGTTTCTAGCAAGAACGTTTCTTACCTACGCAAGACCACAACGTGATATGCCAATTGCTATTTACCCTTCATAAGGACCCTTTTCATCGAATCCGTTCCGACTAAAGTGGGAGAGACTGGCACCCGCTAGCCACCTTATGCACCAAGTGCATGTCAATCGGTGGAACCTGTCTCACGTAAGAGTACGTGTAAGGTTGGTTCGGGCCGCTTCATCCCACAATACCGTCGAAACAAGATTAGACTAGTAACGGTAAGCATATTGAACAACATCAACGCCCACAACTACTTTGTGTTCTACTCGTGCAAAGAATCTACGCAATAGACCTAGCTCTGATACCACTGTTGGGGAACGTAGCAGAAATTCAAAATTTTCCTACGTGTCACCAAGATCTATCTATGGAGAGACCAGCAACGAGTAGAAAGAGAGTGCATCTACATACCCTTGTAGATCGCTAAGCGGAAGCGTTCAAGTGAACGGGGTTGATGGAGTCGTACTCGTCGTGATTCAAATCACCGATGATCCTAGTGCCGAACGGACGGCACCTTCGCGTTCAACACACGTACAGCCCGGTGACGTCTCCCACACCTTGATCCAGCAAGGAGAGAGGGAGAGGTTGAGGAAGACTCCATCCAACAGCAGCACAACGGCGTGGTGGTGGTGGAGGAGCGTGGCAATCCAGCAGGGCTTCGCCAAGCACCATGGGAGAGGAGGAGTAGGAAGAGAGGTAGGGCTGTGCCAGAACTTCGTGTATAGCTCCCATGCGCCTCCCCACTATATATAGAGGTGGAGGGGCTGGTTTCTTGCCCTCCAAGTCCATTGGGGCGTTGGCCAAGGTGGGAGGAAAGAAATCTCATTATTTCCTTCCCCACCGATTGTTATCCCCCCTTTTTAGGGATCTTGATCTTATCCCTTCGGGATATGATCTTATTCCTTCTAAGGGGGGATCTTGGTGCGCCTTGACCAGGGGTGTGGGGCCTTGCCCCCACTACCCACGTCCATGTGGGTCCCCCCATGCAGGTGGGCCCCACTCCGGAACCTTCTAGAACCTTCCCGGTACAATACCGAAAAATCCCGAACATTTTCCGGTGGCCAAAATAGGACTTCCCATATATAAATCTTTACCTCCGGACCATTCCGGAACTCCTCGTGACGTCCGGGATCTCATCCGGGACTCCGAACAACATTCGGTAACCACATACAAACTTCCTTTATAACCCTAGCGTCATCGAACCTTAAGTGTGTAGACACTACGGGTTCGGGAGACATGTAGACATGACCGAGACGTTCTCCGGTCAATAACCAACAGCGGGATCTGGATACCCATGATGGCTCCCACATGTTCCACGATGATCTCATCGGATGAACCACGATGTCAAGGACTTAATCAATCCTGTATTCAATTCCCTTTGTCTATCGGTATGTTACTTGCCCGAGATTCGATCGTCGGTATCCAATACCTTGTTCAATCTCGTTACCGGCAAGTCACTTTACTCGTTCCGTAACACATCATCCCGTGATCAACTCCTTGGTCACATTGCGCATATGATGATGTCCTACCGAGTGGGCCCAGAGATACCTCTCCGTTTACACGGAGTGACAAATCCCAGTCTCGATCCGCATAAAACAATAGATACTTTCAGAGATACCTGTAGTGCACCTTTATAGTCACCCAGTTACGTTGTGACGTTTGATACACCCAAAGCACTCCTACGGTATCCAGGAGTTACACGCTCTCATGGTCGAAGGAAGAGATACTTGACATTGGCAAAGCTCTAGCAAATGAACTACACGATCTTTTGTGCTAGTCTTAGGATTGGGTCTTGTCCATCACATCATTCTCCTAATGATGTGATCCCGTTATCAACGACATCCAATGTCCATAGCCAGGAAACCATGACTATCTGTTGAACACAACGAGCTAGTCAACTAGAGGCTCACTAGGGACATATTGTGGTCTATGTATTCACACGTGTATTACGGTTTCCGGATAATATAGTTATAGCATGAATAAAAGACAATTATCATGAACAAGGAAATATAATAATAATACTTTTATTATTGCCTCTAGGGCATATTTCCAACACATCCCACCAACCGGGACCAAAAGGTCTAGATGAACCGGGACCAATGGCCCACGTGGCCCGGCCGGCCCCCTGGGCTCACGAACCGGGACCAATGTGGGCATTGGTCCCGGTTCTGGACTGAACCGGGACTAATGGGCTGACCCTGCCTGGACCAAAGCCTTGTTTTCTACTAGTGTAGCGCTTGTGTTCATTATATAAAACAGCATGTAAAACGTTCTTGATGCATTTCTTCATGTGTGTCAAATGAGGCATGAAGCATGGTTCGCACGTGTCAAATGATTCATAATCAAGAGACTCCAAAAGTCCATCTGCATGGAGTTTCTTCATGCGTTTGACATCAATGTGACCAAGGCGGGAGTGCCACAAGTATGTGGGACTATCATTATCAACCTTACATCTTTTGGTATTCACACTATGAATATGTGTAACATCACGTTCGAGATTAAATAAGAATAAACCATTGACCAGCGGGGCATGACCATAAAACATATCTCTCATATAAATAGAACAACCATTATTCTCGGATTTAAATGAGTAGCCATCTCGTATTAAATGAGATCCTGATACAATGTTCATGCTCAAAGCTGACACTAAATAACAATTATTGAGGTTTAAAAACTAATCTCGTAGGTAAATGCAGAGGTAGCGTGCCGATGGCGATCACATCGACCTTGGAACCATTCCCGACGCGCATCGTCACCTCGTCCTTCGCCAGTCTCCGCTTATTCCGTAGCTCCTGTTTTGAGTTACAAATATGAGCAACCGCACCGCTATCAAATACCCAGGAGCTACTACGAGTACTGGTAAGGTACACATCAATAACATGTATATCACATATACCTTTGGTGTTGCCGGCCTTCTTGTCCACTAAGTACTTGGGGCAGTTCCGCTTCCAGTGACCACTTCCCTTGCAATAAAAACACTCAGTCTCGGGCTTGGGTCCATTCTTTGGCTTCTTCCCGGTAGCTTGCTTACCGGGCGCGGCAACTCCCTTGCCGTCCTTCTTGAAGTAATTTTTACCCTTACCTTTCTTGAACTTAGTGGTTTTATTCACCATCAACACTTGATGTTCCTTTCCTTTTTGATTTCCACCTCCGCTGATTTCAGCATCGAATATACCTCAGGAATGGTCTTTTCCATCCCCTGCATATTGAAGTTCATCACAAAGCTCTTGTAGCTAGATGGGAGCGACTGAAGGATTCTGTCAACGACCGCATCATCCGGGAGATTAACTCCCAGCTGAGACAAGCGGTTGTGCAACCCAAACATTTTGAGTATGTGCTCGCTGACAGAACTATTCTCCTCCATCTTACAACTGTAGAACTTGTCGGAGACTTCATATCTCTCGACCTGGGCATGAGCTTGGAAAACCATTTTCAGCTCTTGGAACATCTCATATGCTCCGTGTTGCTCAAAACACTTCTGCAGCCTCGGTTCTAAGCTGTAAAGCATGCCGCACTGAACCAGGGAGTAATCATCAACACGGGACTGCCAAGCGTTCATAACGTCTTGGTTTGCTGGGGGTGGTGCTTCACCTAGCGGTGCTTCAAGGACATATGCTTTCTTGGCAGCTATGAGGATGATCCTCAAGTTCCGGACCCAGTCCGTATAGTTGCTATCATCGTCTTTCAGCTTGGTTTTCTCTAGGAACGCGTTGAAGTTGAGGACAACATTAGCGTGGGCCATTTGATCTACAAGACATATTGTAAAGATTTTAGACTAAGTTCATGATAATTAAGTTCATCTAATCAAATAATTCAATGAACTCCCACTCAGATAGACATCCCTCTAGTCATCTAAGTGATACATGATCCGATTCAACTAGGCCGTGTCCGATCATCACGTGAGACGGACTAGTCATCATCGGTGAACATCTTCATGTTGATCGTATCTTCTATATGACTCATGTTCGACTTTTCGGTCTTCCGTGTTCCGAGGCCATGTATGTACATGCTAGGCTCGTCAAGTCAACCTAAGTGTATTGCGTGTGTAAATCTGGATTACACCCGTTGTATGCGAACGTTAGAACCTATCACACCCAATCATCACGTGGTGCTTCGGAACAACGGACCTTAGCAACGGTGCACAGTTAGGGGGAACACTTTCTTGAAATTATTGTGAGGGATCATCTTATTTATGCTACCGTCGTTCTAAGCAAATAAGATGTAAAACATGATAAACATCACATGCAATCAAATAGTGACATGATATGGCCAATATCATTTTGCTCCTTTTGATCTCCATCTTCGGGGCGCCATGATCATCGTCGTCACCGGCATGACACCATGATCTCCATCATCGTGTCTTCATGAAGTTGTCTCGTCAACTATTACTTCTACTACTATGGCTAACGGTTAGCGATAAAGTAAAGTAATTACATGATGTTTATGTTGACATGCAGGTCATAAATAAATTAAGACAACTCCTATGGCTCCTGTCGGTTGTCATACTCATCGACATGCAGGTCGTGATTCCTATTACAAGAACATGATCAATCTCATACATCACATATATCATTCATCACATCTTTTTGGCCATATCACATCACACGACATATGCTACAAAAACAAGTTAGACATCCTCTAATTGTTGTTGCAAGTTTTACGTGGCTGCTATAGGTTTCTAGCAAGAACGTTTCTTACCTACACCAAAACCACACCGTGATATGCCAATTTCTATTTACCCTTCATAAGGACCCTTTTCATCGAATCCGATCCAACTAAAGTGGGAGATACAGACACCCGCTAGCCACATTATGCAACTAGTGCATGTCAGTCGGTGGAACCAGTCTCACGTAAGCGTACGTGTAAGGTCGGTCCGGGCCGCTTCATCCCACGATGCCGCCGAATCAAGATAAGACTAGTAACGGCAAGTAAATTGACAAAATCAACGCCCACAACAACTTGTGTTCTACTCGTGCATAGAAACTACGCATAGACCTAGCTCATGATGCCACTGTTGGGGAACGTAACAGAAATTTAAATTTTTTCTACGCATCACCAAAATCAATCTATGGAGTCATCTAGCAACGAGGGGAAGAGGAGTGCATCTACATACCCTTGTAGATCGTGAGCGGAAGCGTTCAAGAGAACGTGGTTGATGGTGTCGTACTCGTCGTGATCCAAATCACCGATGACCGTGCGCCAAACGAACGGCACCTCCGCGTTCAACACACGTACGGTTGGGAGAGACGTCTCCTCCTTCTTGATCCGGCAAGGGGAGACACTAGTAGAAAAATGGTCAAATGTGAAGCACATTAGTGCCGGTTTGAATTTGAGCCGGCACTAATGTGACCATTAGTGCCGGTTCCAATGGCTAGGCGGGCGGGCATCATTAGTACCGGTTCGTGGGCAACCTTTAGTACCGGTTCATGCCAAGAACCGGTACTAATAAGGCTGTGTTAGGCTATGGTCAGGCTGGGGCCCCCATGAAGACCTTTAGTACCGGTTCGTGCCATGAACCGGTACTAGAGTTTCTTAGTAAACTGATTTTTAGTCCCACCTCGCCAAGAGAGAGGCAGTATGAGCGGTTTATAAGCCGTGAATGCACAGACAATGGCGAAGAGTTGCAATGCTCACCTGCATGTTGATTAGCTTCAAGCCTTGCGGAATAGCATAGATTGCACTGAGCTATGTGAAGTGTAGTCTACACTATTCCGAAAGGCTTGAAGCAAATTAACCAGCATTGCAGTCTACTTAATCTCAAAGAGTGATTTGCTTTTGTGGTGTTATGAACGCTTATAATATCATTACCATGTTGAACTCGATGATATCTTTGCAATGAAAACCGTTGGTGATGATATATATGACGCAAGAGTTTTTATATTAATTAATATGATGATGATGATGATGAGTTATTATATCATTTGTGAAAGAAATTGCTTATTAGTTTCAACTGGATGGATTCTAGCTAAGTGATCAAGTATATGCCATATCCATATTACCTCGATCACTTAAGTAGGTGATCAAGTATATATAATATGGATATGATATATACTTGATGACTTAGCTAGGATCCACATGCATCCAGTCAAACTAATCACCTAATGATTTAACAACTCATTATAATGTAAAACAATCACTAAATTAAATTAAAAAAATAAAGTAAAAATAAAAAATAAAACCAAAACACACCAAAACATTTAGTACCAGTTGGTGTTACCAACCGGTACTAATGTCCTACGCGCCCACGGAGCTGGCTCGTGCCACGTGGTTGCCCTTTAGCACCGGTTCGTGCTGAACCGGTACTAAAGGGGGGGGGGCTTTAGTGCCTACAATTTAGTGTCGGTTACCGAACCAACACTAAAGGCCCTTATGAACCGGTGCTATTGCCCGGTTCTGCACTAGTGAGAGGAGAGGTTGATGGAGATCCAGCAGCACGACGGCATGGTGGTGGAAGCAGCGGGATCTCGGCAGGGCTTCGCTAAGCACCAACGAGAGGGAGAGGTGTCACGGAGGGAGAGGGAGGCGCCAGGGACTTGGGTGCGGCTTCCCTCCCTCCCCTCCACTATATATAGGGGCCAGGGGGGCGCCGGCCCCTCTAGATCCCATCTAGATGGGGGAGGGGGGCGGCCAAGGGGGTGGCTTGGCCCCCAAGCCAAGTGGAGGCGCCCCCCACCCCTAGGGTTTCTAACCCTAGGCGCAGGGGGAGGCCCAAGGGGGGCGCACCAGCCCACCAGGGGCTGGTTCCCTTCCCACTTCAGCCCATGGGGCCCTCCGGGATAGGTGGCCCCACCCGGTGGACCCCCGGGACCCTTCCGGTGGTCCCGGTACAATACCGGTGACCCCCGAAACTTCCCCGGTGGCCGAAACTGGTCTTCCTATATAAATCTTTACCTCCGGACCATTCCGGAACTCCTAGTGACGTCTGGGATCTCATCCGGGACTCCGAACAACTTTCGGGTTACCGCATACTAATATCTCTACAACCCTAGCGTCACCGAACCTTAAGTGTGTAGACCCTACGGGTTCGGGAACCATGTAGACATGACCGAGACAACTCTCCGGCCAATAACCAACAGCGGGATCTGGATACCCATGTTGGCTCCCACATATTCCACGATGATCTCATCGGATGAACCACGATGTCGATGATTCAATCAATCCCGTATTCAATTCTTTTTGTCAATCGATACGTTACTTGCCCGAGATTCGATCGTCGGTATCCCAATACCTTGTTCAATCTCATTACCGACAAGTCACTTTACTCGTGCCGTAATGCATGATCCTGTGACCAACTACTTAGTCACATTGAGCTCATTATGATGATGCATTACCGAGTGGGCCCAGAGATACCTCTCCGTCATACGGAGTGACAAATCCCAGTCTCAATTCATGCCAACCCAACAGACACTTTCGGAGATTCTTGTAGTGCACCTTTATAGCCACCCAGTTACGTTATGATGTTTGGTACACCCAAAGCACTCCTACGGTATCCGGGAGTTGCACAATCTCATGGTCTAAGGAAATGATACTTGACACTTAGAAAAGCTCTAGCAGACGAACTACACGATCTTGTGCTATGCTTAGGATTGGGTATTGTCCATCACATCATTCTCCTAATGATGTGATCCCGTTATCAATGACATCCAATGTCCATGGTCAGGAAACTGTAACCATCTATTGATCAACGAGCTAGTCAACTAGAGGCTTACTAGGGACATGTTGTGGTCTATATGTTCACAAATGTATTACGATTTCCGGATAACACAATTATAGCATGAACAATAGACAATTATCATGAACAAAGAAATATAATAATAACCATTTTATTATTGCCTCTAGGGTATATTTCCAACAGATTACTCCTCTAGATTGATGGAAGCTTATTTTGTAGCCTGGGTGAAACTGAGTTCCACCATGGGCAATGCCAACGATGATGATGCATGTGGGCATTGTTCACCTCATGGAGGTGTTGACGCAATACTCCTTGCACTCTTCTAGGTGCTCAGTGGGAAGTTTCATACATGAGGCATCCCCGGACATGTCAACATCGAAATCTTTGTATCATTTTCACCATTGAAGGCATCGTTCTAAGCCCTTTACTAGTGTCGGTACCAAGCTTGTGCTAGTTTCCGCTCATGATCTACTGGGCAGCAGGTCTCCCAATAAGGCTAGGGATTAGTAGTGCAACATAAAACCTCCATGTTGTGTCTCCAAAATAATGCTCAACAGAGGAACATCGTCAAGGACACAATCATCGCCGATCTGAATCCGAATCTAGGCTTTCGCACGAAGACAACCAACCAAGTGAGGAAGCGCCAGTTTACAACACACCGGAGCAATGCCCACAAGAAGGAAATACGACACCCACGGGAGCCGTTGCGAATGGCATCGACGAAATCTATGCATCCGAACCCAGCTTTGTTTTGCGTGTGGGACCATAACCATCTTCCATCATGCCTGGATCATAAATACAGAATTACATGCATAACCTCTTCCTGTCACGACTAGTCGCATCCATGAGGCTTAGATCACCACCTTGTAATTAATGCAGGCATGCGAAGAATTTTTTGAGTCTACATTTTTCAAAAGCTTTTTAGGTGTTTTTTAACGCTTTTAGTCTACATCTAGAGAAGAATAAAGCTCCTGAGTTTTTAGCACAAAATAAAGCTCGTGAGTGTAAAAGGAGAAACAGACCGGCAATCTTATACTCTAATTAAGGTCACCTTTTTTTTTTGAGGAACTCTAGTTATGGTCATCTCTTCTCTGTGGAGAATTTGGGCCATGGGCCATGTGGGCCAGACGGGACAGCCAGGTTCACCTGACCGGCCCGCGTCGCTGGTTGGACGAGCAGTACTACTCGAGGGCTTTGTTTTTCTTGCGGGAACACGCATCATCGAGCCCTCAAAAAAACGCATCATCGACTTATTTGAATAATCCCACATCGCCTTTGCAACTGAGCAGAGGCGGATCGTAGAGCAATATAATCAGACGCAGGGTCACCGTTCAAGACATACCTTTCTCGGCCTCTTGGCTAAGATCAAATGTAGTATCTGTTCTTATCAGTTTAATATCTGATACGTGAACCTACAGGTTCATGAGATATTAAGTTATTTTTTATGGAAGAGAATTTATCTGTGTAGCTCGCTACATGGATGGTTTTCATGCGCCGGCCAAGCGTTGCACTAGTGCTTGGAACAGGCGCACCCCAACCAAAATAAAGATTACAATCTTGACCTTGGTTAAGTCCATAGCGCTTGTGTTCATTATATGAAACAGCATGTAAAAAGTTCTGGTGGTATGAGACGAGCAGCTTGTAAAACGTTCTTATATTTTGGGAGTAGAAGATTGATTGGGAGGGAATTTCGAAAGACTGACGAGAGAAAGAAGACCCAAAGGGCAACCCCGGAGTCCCTATAACAAATTGTAGGCCACAGTCTTATTTGCACTGTCCAGACCGCCATGGCCACTGCAGCGTTGCTTCAGGGTTCAGAGACCAGCGTGAAGTACCCGTGTAGAAGAGGGACATGTCCTCGCAGTCAGTCACGCCCCCCTTCTAAAGCACGCTAGCCCCTTCCATTGCACCGGAGCTCCGTGTCATATGTCTGGAGCGAGACGCCCGTTGAGTCCAGCTCGCTTGCTTTGCTGCGCCCGGCCGCAACCTCTGCCACCACGCATGGACGATGGAACTAGTTCTTGAGCGCACCATTCTTTTATCACAGCACTCCCGTTCCGTTCCTGCTCCGTCACACCCGCCGCATGTCGGCTCGGCTCGGCGTCCCGTCCACCCACGCTAGGTGGGCTTGCTCCGCTTCTTCTTTCTTGCGATCCAGCGTGGATCCATCCTTTTTTGACTGGGAATGTAAGATGATGATGGATTTATATGCCCGGGCATGTTGGTCGTGGTTCAGTGTAAGAGACAAAAGATAGGATGCCACACGAAAACTGCACTGTATTGATCAGCACGAACGCGCAGCTCCATCGTGGCTAACCAGCTCCCGAAGGACCAGCTCATTAGCCGAAGACTAGCTAGGGAGATTCTGTTACACTGTAGTATACCACGGCTGCAGCAGTGCAGTCAGCTTGGTTCACATTCACATTGTTTCCTTGGTCTGTAATATCCATCGCACATCTGCGCAAGAGCTCATCATCGTGCGGCCGCAGCCCAGTGTGGAGCGGGACGCACGAACCCAGCTTGCTTTGCTGCATCCGGCCGCAGCCTCTCGTCTGCACAGCGGCTCACCATTTTTTATCACAACTCTTTCGTTCCATCTACACGTCCGCTCGGCGCATGTGTAGGTTTCTGCTCCGGTTTTCCTTGGTTCCGATCCAGCGTGCATCGCTTCTTTGACTGGGCATCATATTATAAGGTGATGGATGGTTGGATTTATCTGCCACTACTTGGCACTAGTTTTACTCGGCCTTTTGTTTGGATCTTCCCGATGGTACCGTGCTCGGAAAGAGCGGCCGTTTGGCACGTGAACCTACAAAGCTCGCCACAGATCCCAATTGAATCTCACTTTGTCGATGAGAAAAAAATATAGGCCTTTTTTGGTTTGGAGGAATTTTGTAGGAATTTTATAGAGTAGGATTTTTATAGGAAAAATTCGTATAGAGCTCTTTGGTTTGTAGGAATGAAATCCTATTCCTATCCTTCACATTTTATAGGAAAATAAACATTAGCCTAGACTCGATGAAAAAAAATCCTATAATGTGGAACAAAGGACATCTCCTTTCCTATTTCTACTTATAGGATTTGAGATGCATGTCATCTCATTTTCTATGACTTTTTTATTCCTATAATTTTCCTACTCTATGAACCAAAGGAGGCCATACTCTGGACAAAAGTACGATTCCCACATCATCATTAGAAACCAAGCATGATGGATGGCCTCGCTATCTCCCATACGGAGAGAAAGCATGGGGAATTTGTTGGTAAATATGAATGACAAGTTCCTGAGAAGTGATGATTTCTTTTCTTTTCATAGTATAAAGTCTGAAACATCCCTGCAAAAAAAAGTAAACTCTGAAACAAGAAATTAAGCTCACATTTTCGCAGTTTCAAGTGTATAGGGGAAACAAAAAGAAGGGTTGGAACCTAAGTCTTATTTAGGGCAACGAGATAATCTTGTGCACTGTTTGGGAAATGATTTTGTCTTTTGTTTCGGCCTAGGCCCCGTGACAATCCCATGGGTGACTCGGAAGGTGGAACTCTAGCTGCCACCATCCTCCTCCTTTCCTTTTTGTTGTCGGCGGATGACGCCCAACAAAGTCATCAACAATGGACCGCGACAATGGGGGCCTCTCCACGAGCACATTTCGCCGGACGGAGACACGATGCTCGTGTGTTGGGCGACGATGAGTTGGCTTCGCGAGGCAGACAGATAGGCTCCACGGATCTTGGAGGTGCGGCAACTCTATGTGTATGTGTTGCGTGCCATGGCAACCACCGGGATGCTGCGTATGGAAACGGGTCGATGGTGGTACCTCTGTGCGGTATGAGTTGCGCTGATTTTGGTGGTGTGGTCGGGATAGAGGGTGTGCACGTCAGTCATCGTGATTCCGTTCCTTGATCTGGAGTGGAGTGACATGACAGCGGGCGGTGCATGGCGACGCTACAGGCTTATGCCATGATTGTTAAGGTGGTGGATCAGGAGATAAAACCAGTCGGAGATGGTTAAACGGCAATGCTCGACAACATGCGGGGCTTGCCAGTCTAACTATGAGACTGTTCATTGATTTGGGTAGATTACTCCTCTAGACCGATAAAAGGATAAATTTGTGCGTGGGTGAAACTTATCTCCACCATGGGCAATGCTAGCGGTGATGATATGCCGGGGGCATTGTTCATCTCATGGAGGCGTCGACACAGTACTCTTTCTTGCACTCTTCTAGATGCTTTGTGGGAAGTCCATATATGTGGCTTCCCCGGATATGACAACATCGACACTTTTGTACCATTTTCACCATAAATCGTTCCCAATGTCGGTATCAAGCTTGTGCTAGTTTCCGCTCATGATCTATTCGATTAGAGGTCTCTCGGTAAGTCTATGGATTAGTAGTAAACGACTCATGTAACGACTATATGACGCCTTTGCTAAAATATGTGTAACTTGTATCCATGCAGGTGCCCGTTCGCAATGGCTTTGTCGGCATTGATATCAATCTATTCTTTGAAGGTTCTTCGCTTAGGACCAACATCTGATTTTAAGTTAGTGGCCAGGTCATGGACGCGACGGGCGATGGTAATGCCGCTGTTTTTTGTGTGCAACACGGGCTTGGGGTTGTTCCGATCAGTGGCGAAGCCACGTACAAGCTTTTTGGTGAAACTAGCGTATAGGTGTAGAAATATTAGAATAAATTTGTGTAAATTCATACATTTGACCACACAACTTCATATTGACTACACAAGACAATATTTCTGGCACCGCCACTGGTTCTGATGATGTGCATTGAGTTTGCGTGCGCGTATGCTACCTCGGTCGTATGGGCGTCGTGCTGTGTAACGGATGGTCGTGTGCTTATCTTATATTTGTCTCAAATTAACCGGACAACTCTCTCAATATATTCATGTAGTGCAATGGTACAGTCCCGGTCTCACTTGTCAGTTTCAGCATTTTTTATAGGGTACGTTTTGTTTGAGGGGTAGAACTAGTCTTTATTCATCAAAATCCACAACATGTGAGATACGGTTTAGATCATGGGATTGGCCAAACCAGAAATGGCGTCCCGGATCTAGAGATAAAGAAAATTTAGCTAAACTATGAGCTTCTACATTCACTTCCCTACGCTCAAAAGTAAAAAGACATTGAAATTGTTCTGCCTGAAGGCAGTGGCGATTCCACTAGGGGGGCTTCAATAGGCTGAAGCCTACCCTCCAAAAATCATATTTCAGCTAAACATGCAACTTGAGAATTATACTAAGGTGTTTAACATGTAAACTGCAATGAATTTGCTCAGTAGACTTAGAAACTTGATGTTTTGAGCCTACCCTTCAATTTTGTGCAAGATTCGCCACTGCCTGAAGGCGAATCTCGCTAATGATTGCACCATATCTCCCCCGGGCATTCTTGTTGATATCTGAGATAACCTGTCTTTAGTCCGATGCCACAATGAAGCTCTGTGGATGCAAGTCCTCGGCTAACGCCAATGCCTCACGACATGCGATCGCTTCAAGGGTGGCTGGATCATCAAGACCTTGAATCACCAATGATGAACTTTCCTTGCACATGTCAAGCTCAGATATAAATCTTTTGATATAGGGTCCGGTTGGATCATCATATTTCGCAAGCCCATCTACGCGCATGTGGGCGGGCGCCGGACGGAAGCCCGATCCGAAGCCCCAAGCGGTAGAAGCGCGGAGGGGAGCCAGGTCGCGGGCTTCCGTTGGGTCACCGCAATCGCTGGAGAGTGGTTGAGAGTTAAGAGACAGCGACAGCGCATCTCGCCATCACAGACTTCCTTCCGCCATCCCCAAACAAAAACAAACCCAAACCCAAACCCAAGCAGAAAATAATATCTGCGTCCGCCGAAGACTTCCAGCTCGGCGACCAAGCCCCAACCCCATGGTGGGATCGCAAGATCAAGAAAGGCGCCCCGCTTTACGCCCCCGCCCCCGCCCCCGCCGATGCCCTCCCGCCAGCCCCCGCTCCCCTCCCCCGCCCCTCTCTTCTCCCCCCGCGCCCACGCCCACGCCCACGACCGCCAGCTCCGCCGCCTCCACTCCGCGGCCGTCGCCGCCTCGGCCGCCGCCGGCGCGCTCGTAGCCGTCGCCATGGCGCTCGCCCTGCTGCTGCTCTGGCTCCGCCGCAGGAGGGCGCGCCGGAGGGAGAAGGCCAAGGAGGGGAAAGACGGGGCGCTGGAGCGGCTGTCGTACCGCAAGCTGCGGCGCGCCACGGGGGCCTTCGCGCCGGGGGGCAAGCTCGGGCAGGGCGGCTTCGGCCCCGTGTTCCGCGGGGTCCTCCCGCCCCCCCGCGGTACCGGCGGGGCGTGCGGCCGGCCCGTCGCCGTCAAGGTCATGGACGCCGCCGGGTCGCTCCAGGGCGAGCGCGAGTTCCACAACGAGATCGCCGTCGCCTCCCACATCCGCGCCGCCGCCGAAAAGGCCGCGTCTTCCCCCGGCCCCGCAGCAGACGACGTCGAGGGCAAGGCGGCGGCACTGGCGGCGGCGGCGTCGGCGCGCGACTCCATACTGCTCCCGTTCGCCTACTCGATGCCGAGGCGGGGGGAGGGGCGGGCGCGCCGGATGATGCTGGTCTACGACCTCATGCCCGGCGGCTCCCTGCAGGACGCGCTGCTCGGCCGCCGCTGCCCCGAGCTGGTGGCCGGGTGGCCGCGCCGGCTCGCCGTGGCGCGCGACGTCGCCGCCGCGCTCCACTACCTCCACTGCGTGCTCAAGCCGCCCGTCGTGCACGGGGACGTCAAGCCCAGCAACGTCCTGCTCGACGCCGGCCTCCGCGCCCGCCTCGCCGACTTCGGCCTCGCGCGCGTCAACTCCGACCCCGACCCGGACGACAAGCTGGAGAGCGGCGCGATTGCGGAGGGCACTGATGCGAATGAGAACGCTCTCGATGGGGGGTGCGACGATGACGTCTCTGTTGTGGCGGAGAGCACGGTCACCACGACGGTAGATGGGGAAGTGAACGTCGCCCCCAAGTCGCCGGAGGTTGACGACGGCGGCGGCGGATTCACGCTGCCGTCGCCGGACGAGGCTGCATCCACTTCTGGGTTTGACCAGACCAGTCTCGACAGTGGTCTGAACAGCCGCAGCTGCAATGGTGTCGGTTCACGCACCGGCGGCGCGTCGGGGACCGGGAGCGACTGGTGGTGGCGGCAGGACAATGCCGGACCCAGCCATGGCGGTGTAAAGGATTATGTGATGGAGTGGATCAGATCGGAGATCAAGAAGGAGCGCCCCAAAAATGATTGGATTGCAGGGGCAGCTGCAACCAACCCGGGGACAGAGAGGAAGAAGCAAAAGCGCAGAGCACGCGAGTGGTGGCGCGAGGAGTACACCGATGAGCTTGCAAAGAAGCAGAAACGCAGGGCGCTTGCCAAATCGAGGAGCCAGCAGGCCGGGCTGCAATGGTGGGAGCGTGATATTGATGATGACTTGGACGGCAAGGGGCGGTCCAAGTGGAGTGTGGTGAAGAGCTGGAGCCGAAGAAGCAGCAGCAGCGCTAGCAATGGCAATGGCACTGGCAATGTCAATGGGAGCATCAACTGGTGGGTCAATGGCGCGAGAAGCAGCCGTGATTGGGCAAGTGGGGACTTCGTGCCCAAGAGCGGAGGCGCGGTGAGCAGCACGCCGAGCATGCGTGGCACCGTGTGCTATGTCGCTCCGGAGTACGGTGGCGGCGGTCCTTTGTCCGAGAGATGTGACATCTATAGCTATGGTGTCCTGCTACTGGTACTTATCTCTGGCCGCCGGCCATTGCAAGTGTCGGCCTCACCCATGTCGGAGTTCGAGAAGGCGAGCCTCATATCGTGGGCAAAGCACCTCGCGCGCGTGAGTCGCCTTATCGATCTCATCGACCCGGCCTTGAAAGATGTTAACCAGGAGGAGGCACTGCTCTGCATCACCGTCGCGCTCGTCTGCATACAGAGGGCCCCTGCTCGCCGGCCATCAAGCGAAGAGTTGCTCCGGTTGCTCTCCGGCGAGGGAGAGCCGCCTCACCTCCCGCTAGAGTTCTCGCCGTCCCCACCCGGTGGGTTCCATTACAAATCCCGGAAGAAAGTTCGGTGAGTTTGTTTTAGGTTCTTGCTTAGATGCAAAGGGTTCTGTTAACCACCTAACCTTGTGCCCTGAGATATGTTTATCGTTCCGTCCGGTACACGTTCTAGTCTACGCCTTTGTCACTTGCTAATAATTATGTATAAAGCTCTCCGTGGAGGAAAGAAAAAGGTGATGGCAAATCTTAAATTGACATTTGACAAGAACTGTCTTGCACTCTTACTCACATGCGCAATCATAGGCGCTTAGTCAGCATGATTTGATACTAAATAGATGACCTGAGTTGAGTAACCATGTGGTAGGGGATGTCTGCCTTTTGTGCTGGCGCCTCTTCAGGTTT
>NC_041392.1:709952727-709980645 GCF_002162155.2 Triticum dicoccoides
CCTGGTGCTCTCCTGGGAAAAACCTCGTGTTGAGCTGCTGTGGAGAGTCCATGGCCAACTTTTTATGATGGATCCAAGCTTTTGATGATCACATGTGCTTTTCTGCTCCTTTTCGTATCGAGGTGGTACTGTCACTTTTTAGTGCCTAGTCCATTCTGCCCGTGTTGCTACTGCTGCTTTAGAATCTCAGAGTCAACAGGGCCATTATGCTCCCTTGAAAGGGGTTAATTGGACTGGACGCCTCACTCACCTGGTCTTGCCAATGTGCTCCATTTTGACACACTGAACTGACATGTTAGTTGTCCTGAACCTGATGTTGGTAATCTTAGAGTAGAATCTGTGCACTGTTTGGTGCGAGTGGTAGGCGGCCTGTCAAAATTGGGGCAATGCTAAGTCTGCATTGTAGCGATTCAATAGGCCGTACTTTTTTGCTTAAGAAAATGGCTATGTAAAGTACTACTATACCAACTGATAGCTAACCACCTGATTACTTGTACCCTTCTGTTCTTAATGCATGAAAGCGTACCGTATTATTTTTCACCCTGTGGTATAAGTCATTGGTAGATAGTACTGAAATGGTTCAATCATCCAGTTATTTCACAAAATACAGGGGCATGTCTCCCGGCTGACTTTGGTAACTCTTAGTTTGGCTCTCCCAAGTTTACTGGCCTACAAATCAAACTTATTCACCACAAATAATTTTAGTTTACATTGATTTTTTTTTTGAAACTAGAGTTTACATTGATTTTAAATGCAACATCCGATGTAAATCTGTAAAGACGAAAGATAACAAAACCCCATCCTTTTGGTTATCTGTAAATCAGGATTTTACAGTGGTATAGAAAAATAACAGGTATCTACACACATTTGTTCCTCTTCCTTTCTCGCGACCAGCATACTCATGGTTAGTTGCCAACCCAGCATATTCATGTAATCAGGACAACCCTTGCTGGGGAGCAAGTAGCTGGAAGGTGGCCTTCCATAGATTTGAGAATGACCTTTTAGTTCCCAACTGCCAACATAAATTTAAGGGCAAATCTGTCTTGTGGTACCCATTCTTATGATGCACATCCACCCTGGATCTTCCCAGTTTGCTTTCTCATTTGTTATTGCCCGACAGCGACACGGCACCTTATGAGGCGTCAGCTCAACAAGAGTGGACTTTTACCTCATTGGCTAACCAAAAGAAAGTTGGAATTTGGTGACTAACCATGTATGTTTTCAGCAACTAAACAAACATATTGCTGCTGGCAGTACGCACCGACTGGCAGATCCTTTGAAGTGGCAATGCGTAAAGAATATCGACACTGGTTGCGACGGGTTACAAGCAGGAAAACGGTATGTTGGCTTTGCGTCGACGCTGCATATTGTTGCTTCAGTCCTTTTTTTAGGGATGTTGCTTCAGTCTTCTTTTGTCTAGCCAGCGTGCATCCTTTCTTTCACTGGTTGGATCTTCAGATTTTGCTTGGATCTTCAGGTTCTGCTTGGATCTTAGATAGATTGGACTTCTTCCATGTGAGAGAGGAATCAGGGTGCTTTTGTACTTGTTTACAGCACAGAGTCGTTGGCACGTGAAGCTACGAATCTCACATCAGTTTCTTTATATCATCTGAACCTCAGCTTGTTGTCTGAAAGAAAACAAAGTTACTCTGGGAATTGGGAATCTCAGGGTTTTTTTTTTTGAGAAAAATTGGGAATCTCAGTTTTTTTTACAAAGAATGCTTTATTTAATCTCACTTAGTCCTTTATTTTTGAACAAGGGAACCTCTGTTGTTCTAGGAGAAAGAAAATCTCGGTTTTTTTTGCCTAATCTGGTGCGCCAGCTAAGAAGTAGTAGCCCAATTCGTCCAAGCCGAACAAACTGGGCCATCGATGCCTGTGGGGCCCGACCTTGTTCACGGGCTTCTTGGAATAGCCCAAACGGAAAGAAACGAACGCAGCTAACTCTTTGGGTGGAATAGTCCCGCACTGCTTTGCGCTTGAGCGAAGGCGGTTTGCAGGGCAATAAAAGGGGACACAAGGCCACGGTTTAAACCATACCTTTCTCGGCCTCTTGGCTAAGATCAAGTGTAGTATCTGTTCTTATCAGTTTAATATCTGATACATGAATCTACGGATCCATGAGATATATTAAGTTAATTTTTTGTGGGGAGGGTTTAGTGGCTTGCTGCTGAGTCCTCAAGCGTTGCCTGGGCGTTGCACTATAGCCTGGGCAGACGCACCTCAATCAAACCAAAATCAAATAAATTACTCCTTCTGTAAACAAATACAATATGTTTTAGGTCACCCACCGAAATTATTATGCAACTTTCTTCCTGCAGAAAATATATTGCGGTTGTTTGATAAGCACATATTTTACGGGACAATGCAGCTGTTTGATAGTTTCTAGCATATATTTTGTAGGCTACAAATGTTGATTGAACGGAGAAAAAACATAGTGGACTGGTATTAAGTATTTGATTGAAGAATTCGATAGATGTGCACAAAGATTATAAATCACAGGGGAAAAGTCTTTCATCAATCCACAAGCAATCGGATGACTTACATCACCATCATTCTATACACAACAATATCTTATGGATTGAACATGCCTGGTTCACCAACAACCTGAAAATACCTAAAGGCTGGCCAAAAAATTAGCAAAAAAGTTAACATCAAGCATTTGAGATCACAAAATTAAATGGCATGAACTTTGCCATCATGTGAAAGAAGCAAGAGGATATATATACGACTATGAGGTGTACACATAAACTAAAAAAAAGTCCCCTCAACATTCAACATCATAAGAGAATCCCCAATGGATGATGTAGATGTAAAAATAACTAAGTTTTACATCTCCGAGGCCTAAAAATCCACCGCCAACAAATGATGTAGATTCAAAAAAGATTTACATCACCACCTCCCAGAGATGTAAACGGTTGGTCGTGTGCCAACTGTCCAACTGCCTTCATTCGGCTTCCGCCTGCCGCCCGCCCGTCACCCGCTGCCGCCATGGCCGCCGCTGATGACCCCGTCGTGTCCTTCGGCACCACCACCGCTGGTCTGACCCACCTCGCCGCAGCCGCCGTCGGCGTGACCACGGTCCCCAATGCGGCCTTTGCCTCCATGCCGTTGCCGCCATGCTGCCGCATCGGATTCACCCCACCTTGGCCGGTCGCCGCCGCGCCGGAGCCGCCTGCGAAGAAGTAGCAGGCCGTCAAGCCACGCGGTGGAGGCGTGAAGTGGCCGACGTTGCGAGGGCGCAACCCGACGGCGAACCAACCTCGGCTGGCCAAAATTTCAAAGCCGGGCGCGGCTGCGGTGGGCGATTGGCTTCCGCCTGCGGTCGTGGCTTCCTCCTCCGACACAAGAAGCCCTCCTCCACCATCGCCGGCCATGGAGGATGACGTGGTCATGCCGATGGCCACCACATCTCAATCCGCCCACCCCGAGTGCCGCCACCATAGCGCCTTGTCCTCCACATCCCACCATCAGCACGCGTCGACCATTATGCATCTTCGCCTCAATGCACCGTCGCTGCGTGCCTCCTCAACCCTCTGCCTTTGGCGAGACGAGTGCCGCCACCGGTGCCGGCGGCCAGTGAGGTCGGCCTAAGGCTGGTGCTGGCTAGGGTTGAGGGGCCCTCTGGCGCCGCCCAAGCGGGGGTGACACGGGAGGAAATTGCTTCGACGTCTATGGGCTCAACATACTGAAAAATACAAATTTTAAGGAATTCTATGTGGTATAAAGTATAAATGTTTTTGACAAAGTTAATCACTGTATGTATGTAACCATTCAGCTATGATGAATCCAATCTTTTTGATATTTGTATGTGCTTTGCTGCACCTTTTTGATTCTAAGTGGCACTGTCACTTTTCAGTGCCAAGTCCACTCTGCCGGGGTTGCTACTGCTGCTTTAGAATCTCAGTGTCAACCGGGCCATTATGCTCCCTTAAAAGGGTTTCATTGGACCGGACGCATCACTCGCCTGGTCTTGCTAATGCGATCCATTTTGACGCACTGAACTGACATGCTGCGATGCATGACTTAGGAGCATCTGTAGTAGTACGATGCATGACTTTGGAGCACCTAAACTTGATGTTGGTAATCTTGAGTAGAATCTGTACGATGTTTTGGTAGGAAGCTGTCAAAATTGGGGGCAATAGAAAGTCTGCATCGTAGCGGTCCAATAGCCCGTACTCTTTTGCTTGAGAAAATGGCTACATAAAGTACTATACTGAAAGTATGTTATATCGACTAAAGGGGGGTGAATAGGCGATTTTTATAAAAGTCTTAACGTGGAAGTTATGAAGACAAACAGTAGAGATATGTCTATCACTATGCAGCGGAAGTTAGATTACACTAGGCAAGCCATGGTCAAGTATTCAATAGAGTGAAAGCACAATAACAAGTAGCTGTAGTGTAACAAGGATCAGGTAGGAAGAAATTATGAAGCCAAACAAATCATACAGTTACATTGTGAAGACAAAAGATATAACAAGCATGCAACGGCTTCACAATGAGTAACAGTAAGTAAGAGGAAGTGAAGATGAAACCAGTGACTCGTCGAAGACAATGATGTGTTGGACCAGTTCCAGTTGCTGTGACAACTGTACGTCTGGTTGGAGCGGCTAGGTATTTAAACCTTAGGACACACAGTCCCGGACACCCAGTCCTAAACACGCAGCTTAGCACACCAAGTCCTCACCGTATTCTCCTTGAGCTAAGGTCACTTAGTCCTCGCCCAATCACTCTGGTAAGTCTTCAAGGTAGACTCCCAAACCTTCACAGACTTCGTTCACTGGCAATCCACAATGTCTCTTGGATGCTCTGAACGCGACGCCTAACCGTCTGGAGGATTCACAGTCCTCAAGTGTAATAAGTCTTCAGATCACACAGACAAGAAGACTTAAGTGATGCCCAATGTTCTCTGGCTCTGGGTGGTTAGGGCTTTTATCCTCGCTAGGAATTTTCTCTCAAAGGCTTCGAGGTGGGTTGCTCTCAAACGACAAAAGCCGTGCACTGAAATCTGAGCAGCCAACCGTTTATGGTTGTAGGGGGTGGGCTATTTATAGCCACTTGGCAACCCGACCTGATTTGTCCGAAATGACCCTGGGTCACTAAGGAATTGACACGTGTCTCAACGGTCAGATTTCAAACTCTCACGGCAACTTTACTTGGGCTACAAGCAAAGCTGACTTGTCCGACTCTGGACAAGATTCGCTCTCATTGTCTTCACTCGAAGACATAGGTTTTTGGTTTAGGCATCACTTCAGTCATTCTAACTGGTTCTCCTGGACCCCACTTAACAGTACGGTGGTTCCTATGACTCAACACAAAGGAAAAGAACTACGAAAGATCTAAGTCTTCGAGCTCCATAGGCTTCATAACGTGTCTTCTTTTGTCATAGTCTTCAATATGAATATCTTCATATACCACTTTTGACTTCAATGTCTTCATACATTTTTAGGGGTCATCTCTGGTAGTAAAACCGAATCAATGAGGGACTTCTACCTGTGCTATCCTGCAATTCTCACAAACACATTAGTCCCTCAACTAGGTTTGTCGTCAATACTCCAAAACCAACTAGGGGTGTCACTAGATGCACTTACAATCTCCCCCCTTTTGGTGATTGATGACAAACCAGTTGAAGTTTTCAACGGGGAATATAGTCTGTGAAACTGTAAAGGATAAGGAATTGTCTTCATAAGTTGCAAGGGCTCCCCCTGAAGATGTGCATACAAGTTAATTTGCTTTTGGAATGCAAATGCACATGGCAGGTTGTACTTGTGGAGATCCACTTCAGCTTATGATGACAATCCACTATGCATGTGAAGATATATGAAGATAATGACATGCATAATGGAAAATGGACGTCTGCGGAATGAGATAAGTGCAGAATTTATTGTCGCACATGCGGAATTTATCTTCGCAAAACAGGGTGGCAAACAAGTAGCAGACGACCATCGAGTTTTAGTGTTACAACTCAAAGAACCAAATGAAGCAAAAACAAGAGTTGTAAGCACGAAGCAATATATAGCAAAACATAAAGCACCCGCCCATATGGACCCGCTTGAAGATTATCAACCCATATGCTTCTCCCCCTTTTGTCAGCAAGGACCAAAAAGGTTTGAATACATAGAGTGTCTACTCGTTCTCAGGAGCAGCAGGGTCGTTGGAGGTGCTTGGCGGTGCAGAAGAGCTGGGAGGTGCTGAAGCAGGTGGCGGTGATGTAGCATCGTCTTCTTCATCAATGATTCTGACAGTGACTGTGGCAGCAGATGAAGAAAACTCAGAGTCTTCAAGTGATGGTGTGTTGCGCATCACAACCCTTCTAGGAGGTGTGGTGTCAAACTTGAAGCGCTCAGTAAAGCCATCCTCTTCAAGTTCAGCTTCAATACACATCATTGAGAGCCCTTTCTAGGTACAACGACATGTTTCATGAGTGACGAAAGCATTCTTGGTGGCAAGATTTCAAAGACGATTAACATCCACCAAGAGGCTTTTCATCTGACGCTTTAGCCAGTTGTGATGCCTATCTTGTTTTTGATGAAGGGCCACAAGAAGCTCTCGATTATTGAGAACACGAGCGCGCTTCTTGGGTCTTGAAGCAGTTGCACTATCAGTGGCTTCAGTTGAAGCAGGGTGTGGCGCACGTGTAGTGCCAGCCAAAGGATACACCCTGGAGATGGCTTCAACACCTTTATCGTTCTAAGTGAAGCTCTGGTGTTCTGCATTCTGAAGACTCAACGGTGCTTGGCAGGCTCTGGATATATAGCTTCAATAGAGGTATCCACATCTGGCAAGAAGATCCGATGGTTGCGGGCTGAGGGCTGATATGAGATCGCAGAGTGAAGCTTGATCAGTCTCATTACCCAAGGAGCATAGAACTTTAAACCAAAGAGATCTGAGCCTGATGCAGCGAGTTGGCGGATGAGGAAATCCTGTGCGTTGAAGCATTTGCCATGAAGGATACAGAATATCAGAGTCTTCATTGCACCCTCAATCTTGGAATTTGGAGAGTGCCCTTTAATAAGCCAGAGAGTCCGCCGGATAATGTGATAGATTATTCTGGGCAGGTACTCAAAGTCTTCAACGAAGAACTTTGTTGGATAAGGAGCATCGAGAGGCAGTGGCTTCATCATGGAGAGCATCTGACTCATATTTGGTTCAGGCCGCTGGAATATGCTCTCAAGAGTTTCAGTGTGAAGTGGACAACCTTCCTCGAAGAGTTCGCCAGGAGTGGGCAGGCCGGTGAGCTCAATGATATCGAATGCATTGGCTTCGTGATGGACGTTGCCGGTCATCCACTCCAGGGCCCAAGTCTTCGGATCTCTGTTGTATCCCTTGATGTGTAGGGTGGCATAGAATTGCAACAGAAGCTCTTCATTTCAGTGCTCTTCATCAGTTATAAACTGCAGCAGACCCACTTGCTTGAAGCAATCCAGCGCTTCCTCTAAGCAGGGCAGACCAGCAATGGCTTCAATATCAAGGTGCTTGTGCGAGAAGATGCGACCTTGGTTGTATAGGATGCATGAATAGTAGCTGCGCTGAGGATAGCTCCAGAACCTATTTGATGAAATCCGTTCCCTTGAATAGGGGTTCTTGGAGCTGTTGAAAAACGTATTGTCTGCCTTGAAGCTATTGATGTCAAAGGAGCCAGGTGCTGATGCAGGACCTGGGAACCTTGGCAGCCTTGGGACTGGCTTCTGTACATGAGGCCTGTGCTCAACATGGTAATCAAATTGAGGACCTGCAGCAGACTCAGGAACAGAAGTGTCTGGTTCAGTAGCTTCGCTGTCTGCTGAAGCTTTTGGTGGGGAGGGCTCCACATTGGCTTCAGTGTTGGTTGTGGCATCCTCAACATTTTCAGCCTCCGCTTGACTAGCTGGAGGGTCAGTCACAAGCACGTTCTCCTAGAGAACTGCTTCTTGGTGAAGCGGGGGAGTGGGATCGTGTGGTACTTCTTCATTTTCTTCGGCTGATGCAGCCGGAATGTCTTCAGCATAGACTTGAAGCCTTGGACCTTTGCGAAGCCTGTGGAACACAGACGACGCTTGTGGGGTTGGAGTGGGCTGGGCCTCAAAGTCTTCTTCCTCTTGAGGGCGATCCGCCCATGACGCATCTTGTGCAATTGGCGTCAGAGGACGACCAATGCTGATGAGCTCACTTTGTTCATACCGAGGAAGGGCTGCATCATCTTGTACATTGTCCTGATGATCAATGTCTTCAGCAGCAATGGGGTCGGCTGCTGGTATGTTTTCAGCTTCAGGAGCCTCTGTGGAAGCAGGCTCATGAACCGTCAGTTGACGTTCTGCGTTCGGGTGCACCATAGCAATAGGTTCAACTATCAAGGGCTCTGTGGGAGCAGCCCGAGATTTCTTGATCTTTCTCTTCTTCTTGCTGGGGGCAGTAGGAGAGGCTTCAGAGCTCTTCCTCTTCCTGGCTTCAGCCTCAGCAGTTCTTGTCTTCTTGAGCTCTGAAGCTGTTGACCGGTTCTTTGGCTTCGAGCCAGTCATTGCAGTTGGGAAGACAATTGGAACTGCTTCTTGCCTTGGTGCCTCTGGTTCAGCTGGAACAGTCTTCTTCTTTTTCTTTGCGGCCATCTTGGGGTCAATGCCAGGACGCCCAAGTGCCTTGCGCTTCTCAGCCTCATTGTAGGCTTGTACACATCTTTCAGCCAGAGACTTCATCCGCTCACGTGAGCCCTGAGCTTCTGCATGCTTCTTCAGAAAGTTTTCCTTGAGCTCATGCAACATGGTCTTGAAGCTCTTCACTTCTTGCACGCTGAGCTTGGCCATATTCTTCTTGAACTGAGCCTTTTCATGATCAATTTTCTGCTTCAGTTCAACAATGCGCTGGGCAATGGCAAGTTCTGAAGCAATTGCGCCTTGGAAGGCGACGCTGAGGCCAACAGGCAGCTGCAGATCTTCGAAGCCGATGTTTGGTGTGGCAAACCATTTGTCGATGAAGTTGTGGATGATGGCGACATCAAAGGGAGGCAAATTGTTGAAGATTTCAGCTTCTTCTTTGCTCTTGATGAGCTGTTCTAGAGCGTCATCTCCAAGATCTTCATCACTTGACAGATCAATGGCTTCGCTGCGCAGAATGGCAGCAGCTGTGAGCTCTTTGCCGGTGTATGGCTGAGGCACCTTGGCCTTCTGGGGCTTGGAGACACGGGATACGTCTTCAGACTGCACACTGTCTTCAGGAGGTGCAGTTGCCAATGGCTTCGCCTTTGAGATTTTTGATGAAGGGGTTGGTTTTGAAGCTTTTGGCTTCTTCGACTGCTTTGGCTTCGGTACAGCAGGAGCTTCATCAGACTCAGAGTCAGCTGGAGGGTCATTCAAGGCAGTCCCTTGGACTAAGATGCGGGTGATGAGGCCCTCAAGATAGGCATACAGACCGATGATATTTGGTTCTGCGTAGCGTGTGCCATCTGCCCTTGGTGCTGAGGGACCAGGGTTGAAGTCTAACCCCAACTTCTTCTTGTTCTGCTTCGCTGATTGTTGGGCAAACTGGAAGTTGCGCTTGAACAGATTGTCGTCACTACACCAGAGTAGTGACGATGGATGTGCATCATCAGGCTGTGGTCCTCGAACCATGCATGGGTAGAAGCTTTGGGCAATAGCTTCATGTCTGGACCTGGGTACAAGGTTTTTGTATAAGATGTCTCCCCACGGTCTTTTGATGGCACTTTTCTCAGCATACTCTTGGGTTGTGAAGCGGTATTTGAATCATTGTTCAGCCCAATAGCGTCGAATTCATTGGATTCGGGTCTTGCGCTGCCCATAATTCTCTTCAGGATCTGTTTTATACATTTCTGCCAGGTCTTCAGGCAGATCTTTGGAAGTTCCTTCACGTCGCTGTCTGCCCCCCTTTCTTGCTGCTGCTTCTGAAGCCATAAACTTTAACTTGAAAGGCTTCAAAACTTTCAAAGGCTTCAAAGGCTTTCTTTTGCTGGACCAACAGGAACTGGCTTCAGAAGAGTTTATGTGATGCTGTAGGAATTCTGCAAATGAATGCAGACTATGAGAACCGAAGGATTCTCCCACAGACATGTACCTGTGACAGCATTAAGGTGCGAGGGAAGGGGAAGGGGAAGAGGTCATATGCATTCTCAGAAGGTTTTGAAGATTAATCAGTTTAGAAGACATTGACCTCATCGTGCGAAGACATTCACTCATAGATAAGAAGTTGGTTCCAGATTTGTACGAACCCACAGATCAGTACAAGTGAGGAATCTAACTACTTCATGAAGCACAAGTGAATATACTAGGCATGTTATGAGATGCAGATTGAGAGATCTAACTAGTGTGAAGATAAACTTTTTGTTGGGGAACGTAGCAGAAATTCAAAATTTTCCTACGTGTTACCAAGATCTATCTATGGAGAAACCAGTAACGAGGGGAAGGAGAGTGCATCTACATACCCTTGTAGATCGCTAAGCGGAAGCGTTCAAGAGAACGGGGTTGAAGGAGTCGTACTCGTCGTGATCCAAATCACCGGAGATCCTAGTGCCGAACGGACGGCACCTCCGCGTTCAACACACGTACAGCCCGGTGACGTCTCCCACGCCTTGATCCAGCAAGGAGAGAGGGAGAGGTTGAGGAAGACTCCATCCAGCAGCAGCACAATGGCGTGGTGGTGATGGAGGAGCGTGGCAATCCTGCAGGGCTTCGCCAAGCACCGCGGGAGAGGAGGAGTAGGGAGAGAGGTAGGGCTGCACCAAGAGGGAGAGGTTCTCATGTGTTGGCAGCCCCAAAACCTCAAGTATATATAGGAGGAAAGGGGGGGCTGCGCCCCCTTTAGGGTTTCCCACCCCAAGGGGCGCGGCCAGCCCTAGATGGGACTTGGGGGGCGGCCAAGAGGGGGAGAGAGGGGAGGCGTGCCTGGGGTGGGCCTTAGGGCCCATCTGCCCTAGGGTTTGCCCTCTCCCCTCCTAGTTGCGCCTTGGGCAAGGGTGGGAGGTGCACCAGCCCACTCTGGGGCTGGTCCCTTTCCACTCTAGGCCCATGCAAGCCTCCGGGGCCGGTGGCCCCTCTTGGTGGAACCCCGGGACCCTCCCGGTGGTCCCGGTACGTTACCGATAAAACTCGAAACTTTTCCGGTGACCAAAATAGGACTTTCCATATATAAATCTTTACCTCCGGACCATTCCGGAACTCCTCGTGACGTCCGGGATCTCATCCGGGACTCCGAACAACATTCGATAACCACATACAAACTTCCTTTATAACCCTAGCGTCATCGAACCTTAAGTGTGTAGACCCTACGGGTTCGGGAACCATGCAGACATGACCGAGACGTTCTCCGGTCAATAACCAACAGCGGGATCTGGATACCCATGTTGGCTCCCACATGTTCCACGATGATCTCATCGGATGAACCACGATGTCAAGGACTCAATCGAGCCCGCATACAATTCCCTTTGTCTAGCGGTATTGTACTTGCCCGAGATTCGATCGTCGGTATACCGATACCTTGTTCAATCTCGTTACCGGCAAGTCTCTTTACTCGTTCCGTAACACATCATCCCGTGATCAACTCCTTGATCACATTGTGCACATTATGATGATGTCCTACCGAGTGGGCCCAGAGATACCTCTCCGTTTACACGGAGTGACAAATCCCAGTCTCGTTCGTGCCAACCCAACAAACACTTTTGGAGATACCTGTAATGCACCTTTATAGCCACCCAGTTACGTTGTGACGTTTGGTACATCCAAAGCATTCCTACGGTATCCGGGAGTTGCACAATCTCATGGTCTAAGGAAAAGATACTTGACATTAGAAAAGCTTTAGCATACGAACTACACGATCTTTGTGCTAGGCTTAGGATTGGGTCTTGTCCATCACATCATTCTCCTAATGACGTGATCCATTATCAACGACATCCAATGTCCATGGTCAGGAAACCGTAACCATCTATTTATCAACGAGCTAGTCAACTAGAGGCTTACTAGGGACATGGTGTTGTCTATATATCCACACATGTATCTGAGTTTCCTATCAATACAATTATAGCATGGACAATAAACGATTATCATGAACAAGGAAATATAATAATAACCAATTTATTATTGCCTCTAGGGCATATTTCCAACACTTTTTATGGTAGAAAGTGACAGAACCATGAGATCAAAAGAGGCTGTAAAAAGAAGTATTATTTACCACACTTAGAACTGCTAGACGGAAGTGGGAGATGATGCCGAGCAGTTCAGTCCTCCGTGCCCTAACTTGGCGACGGAAGACACCTACGGCGACGGCGGAGAGAACGATGTCCGCGGTCGGCGTGAGGACGGTGTCGGAGAGGTTGCGGCAGCGAAGCGCTTCGTCGCCGGCGTCGTCGAGAGCTAGTGGTGGCGCTAGGGTTCGTGCGAGGGTGGAAGAAGGAGATAATGACCGCGGTAAGTGTGAATTTATAGGCGCAGGGACGGCACTACGCTATTACTCAGGTGCCCCTGGCGATTCGCATTTGAGTAGTACGTGGCCATCATGCGGTAGTTTGGGGGGCAGTTCCACATCCCACGCACGCCTGGATTGTCGGGCGGTCGTTCCTACTTCTCCGGATTTTATGTGGAGGAATGAGCATTGAAAACGGACTTTATGGTTGTCTCTATATCTTCTGCTGACAAGGACGCAGTGAAGACATTCGACAGTTTCAATAGAATGCATATGACTTGGAGAGATAGAATTTGAGATAGAGAGCATAGAGAGATTAGGGTCCGATCACATTCACTTAGTTCAAAAGATTCAACCAAGAAGACATAGCTATAAGTGAATGCTGTAGAGGACAGAGCACTAGTATGTATATATCTATATAATCAACGTAGTGAAGATAATCATGAAGACAAGTTAAGTTCGAAGCCAAACCAAATGTGAAGATATTGCAAGGTAACGCCATGAGTGAAACACTTCAAAATAGAACGTTTGGTGGTGGCGTTACCCACGGTATAGGAAGTATTAGACCCAGACACGACGCACAATTATCGTGGCGCTCCGAAGTCAAATTCCACATTAATGTATGCACATCTAAGTCATCATATGCATAAGTGTTAGGATGTGTGCCTGATCACAGGACATTTGAGGATTCCAGGATATTTAGCTCACACCGTAACTTGCAAAATCTCTTCTTATCCAAGGGCTTGGTGAAGATATCTGCCAATTGTTCTTCAGTGTTGACGTGTATGATATCAATGTCTTCCTTCACAACATGATCTCTGAGAAAGTGATGACGAATTTCAATGTGCTTTGTCTTCGAGTGCTGAACTGGGTTGTTGGCAATCTTGATGGCGCTTTCGTTGTCGCAGTAAAGTGGCACTTGCTTCAGATGAATGCCATAGTCCTTGAGTGTTTGCTTCATCCACAGAAGCTGAGCGCAGCAAGATCCAGCACAATGTATTCAAATTCAGCAGTGGAGAGAGATACACAGTTCTGCTTCTTTGAAGACCAACATATAAGTGATCGTCCCAGAAAGTGACATGTGCCTGACGTAGATTTGCGATCAACTTTGTCACCAGCATAATCAGCATCCGAGAATCCAACCAAATCAAACTCTGAGCCCTTTGGATACCATAATCCTAGAGTTGGGGTGTGAGCCAAATATCGAAGAATTCGCTTCACAGCTAAGTGATGCGACTCCTTTGGTGCCGCTTGAAATCGAGCACACATGCAAACACTAAGCATAATATCTGGCCTATATGCACATAAATAAAGCAAAGAACCAATCATGGAGCGGTATACCTTTTGATCGAACTCTTTACCATTGTCGTCAGGACCTAGATGATGTTTGGCTAGCATTGGTGTTGTGAAGCCTTTGCAGTCTTGCATACCGAACTTCTTCAGGCAATCTTTGAGATACTTCTCTTGAGATATGAAGATGCCATTGCGTTGTTGTCGTATTTGAAGATCAAGGAAGAACTTCAGCTCCCCCATCATGGACATCTGATATTGCTCTTGCATCATATATCCAAACTCTTCACTGTACTTCTGATTGGTGCAGCTGAAGATAATGTCATCCACATATATTTGGCACACAAACAGTTCACCATCATATGTCTTCGTGAAGAGAGTGGGATCTAGGGAACCAGGTAAGAGGCCTTTGCTCTTCAGGAAATATTTGAGGGTGTCATACCAGGCCCTAGGGGCTTGTTTGAGGCCATACAGTGCCTTGTTGAGCTTGTATACCATGTCAGGATGTTTTGGGTTTTCAAAGCCAGGTGGTTGTGCAACATACACTTCTTCTTCAATCTTGCCATTGAGAAAGGCACTTTTCACATCCATTTGATATAGAAGTATGTTATGATGATTTGCATAGGCCAGCAGTATGCGTATGGATTCAAGCCTAGCCACCGGAGCAAATGTTTCATCGAAGTCAATGCCCTCCACTTGAGTATATCCTTGAGCAACGAGACGAGCTTTGTTTCTGACAACTTGACCATGCTCATCTTGCTTGTTGCGGTATATCCATTTGGTGCCTATTATGTTGTGCTTCCGTGGATCAGGACGCTTAACCAGTTCCCATACATTATTCAGCTCAAACTGTTGAAGCTCTTCTTGCATAGCTTGAATCCATTCAGGTTCCATGAAGGCTTCTTCAACTTTCTTGGGTTCTGATATTGAGACGAATGCGAAGTGCCCACAGAAATTTGCTAGTTTTATTGCCCTTGAACGAGTGAATGGACCAGGTGCATTGATGCTGTCAATTATTCTGTCAATCTGCACTTCATTGGCAACACGAGGATGTACAGGGCGATGACTTTGCTCTTGCTGATCTGTGTTGTTGTTGGGAGGAATGTCTTCAGTCTGAGCATTGTCTTCATGTTGATCAGGTGCTGAGATGATAAGTTCTTCTTCAGGATTAGCTTCAGAAGGTATATTCTCTCCAGTTCCCATAAGCTTGATTGATTCACTAGCTGTAACTTCATCTAGCACATTTGGCAGTTGCTCTCTTTGTGAACCATTTGTCTCATCGAACCGCACATCCACTGTTTCAACCACTTTGTAATGAAAGAGATTGAAGACTCTGTAGGAGTGCGAATCCTTTCCATATCTAAGCATAAAACCCTCATGTGCTTTTGGTGCAAATTTTGAAGTATGATGTGGGTCCTTGATCCAGCACCTTGCGCCGAATACTCTGAAGTAACTTATATTTGGCTTCTTGCTAGTTAGGAGTTCATAAGATGTCTTGTTCAGAAGCTTGTGAAGATAAACACGATTGATTGTGTGGCATGCAGTGTCAATGGCTTCAGTCCAGAATTTTCTTGGAGTCTTGTATTCATCTAGCATTGTTCTGGCCATCTCAATGAGTGTTCTGTTCTTGCGTTCGACGACGCCATTCTGCTGTGGCGTGTACGGAGCTGAGAATTCATGTGTGATGCCCAAGGTATCAAGATATATATCAAGGCCAGTATTCTTGAATTCAGTGCCATTGTCACCTCTGATGTGTTTTATCTTGGCGCCAAAATTGTTCATAGCACGATTGGCGAAGCGTCTGAAGACATCCTGCACTTCAGTCTTGTAAAGGATTATGTGCACCCAAGTATATCTAGAGTAATCATCAACAATGATGAAGCCATAGAGGCAAGCAGTAGTAGTAAAAGTTGAGTAGTAAGTGGGGCCGAAAAGATCCATGTGGAGCAGTTCGAAGGGTTGAGTAGTAGTCATGATTGTCTTCCAAGGATGTTTTTCCCTTGTCATCTTCCCTGCTTCACAGGCACCGCATAAGTGATCTTTCTTGAACTTGACGCCCTCGATGCCTATGACATGCTTCTTCTTCGCAAGGGTGTGGAGGTTCCTCATGCCAGCATGCCCAAGCCTCTGATGCCAAAGCCATCATTCTGAAGCTTTTGCAAGAAGACATACTGCAAGTTGTGGCCCTGCTGAGAAATCTACCACGTACAGATCATCTTTTTGATACCCTTCAAACACTAGAGACTTGTCAGATTCCATTAGTACTAGGCAACGATATTTTCCAAACATTACGATCATGTTCAAATCGCAAAGCATTGAGACAGACATTAAGTTGAAGCCAAGGGATTCAACAAGCATGACTTTATCCATGTGTTGATCCTTTGAGATTGCAACTCTACCTAGACCCAATACCTTACTTTTACTAGTGTCAGCAAATGTGATGTGGCTCTTGTCGGATGGACGTAAGGTTGAGTCCATAAGAAGGCTTCTTTTGCCAGTCATGTGATTTGTACACCCACTGTCAATAATCCATTCTGAAGACTTTGAAGACGCTGGTGTCGTACCCTACGGTGCAGTTAGGGGGATAGGCTTCACGAAGAGAATTGTGAAGCAAAAATATTTGACGAACCAGTGGATTATGAAAACTTAGATCCAGATTAGGACTAATAGGGAGAGTAGCATGCGATTCAGGAACGAAGTACATAATGATGCCATTCGGGCATTTTATCTTGTGCCCTACAAGATTTTTAAGGTCCCCAGCAATAGCATCAGAAGATTTTGTTTTTCTGCTGGAGACCTTTCCCTGCAAAAGAGAGTTAAGCTTTCTTAACCACCCACATCTTCAAGGGTGGCTTAGAAGCAATAAGTCTAAGTGCAGCATCTGAGAATTTTGGCTTTGAAGCCTTAGCAAACAGTCTTGCAGGTGGACAATAGTACTCATAAGAATAAGCAGAATAATTTTTGGTCATATGAACATGACGGTTTGATGAACCGCTCTCATATTCATATGCCTGAGTATGGTTTCCCTGCAAAACATTTGCGTTAGTGCGACTCGGGTGAGTCCTCTGTCTGTATGAAGCCTTTGGACCATATGAAGCCTTTGGTCTGAGGTTTGTCTTCTTCATGTGAGGTGTCATGAAGACATTCACAGGAAGATTTTCCAGACACTTTTTCGGAACCCAGATCTTCTTCATAGGCGGTCCATTCCTGCAGTTAGTACCAATGTACCTGGCAAACATTTCACCATTCTGATTCTTAAACAGTTTATAGTTTGCATCAAAGGATTCATCAATGATAATGGGGTTAGCACATGTGAAGCCAGATAAATTGGATGGATCTGCTGAAGGTTTCTTTGCAGCAACCCATGTGGTGTTGGGGTACTGCTCAGGTTTCCAGTAAGTGCCATCTGCATTTATTTTCCTTACGAACCCAACACCCTCTTTCCTAGGGTTTCGGTTCAGAATCTGCTTCTTGAGGACATCACATAATGTCTGATGTCCTTTAAGACTTTTGTACATCCCTATTTCAAGCAATGTCTTCAACCTAGCATTCTCATCAGCAATAGCAGTGGTATCCTCAGTAGAGGGGTTAGTTACCACATCAACAGTTGAAAATATTGCAACAGCAGTAGCAGTGGAACATTCAGCAACTGAAGTAGCATTATCACGCTCAATGCATTTAAGACATGGTGGTTCAAATCCTTCCTGAGCGGAACTGGTCTGTTCGGCGCGAAGTGATTCGTTTTCCTTTTGAAGATCTTCATGAGCCGCTCTCAATTTCTCAAGTTCTTGCTTCCTTTGAAGATAATCATAGGAAAGCTTTTCATGAGTTGTTGAGAGAGTATCAAGACGATCTTCAAGTTCCTGATACTTAACGTGAAGATTTTTTATGTCTTCAATTAAGGATTCAGATCGAGTCATTTCAGCACCCAACAGATTATCGCTTCTGTCTAACAGTTTTTGAATATGTTTCATAGCTTTCTGTTGTTCAGTTGCAATTTTAACAAGTGTTTTGTAGCTGGGTTTTGAATCACAGTCAGAGTCATCGTCACTAGATGTTTGATAGCGAGTAGTGCGTGTGTTTACCTTGGCACCGTGTGCTATGAAGCAGTAGGTAGGAGTGGAGTCATTCTTGTCATTCGCATCAGTGTCGGTGATGAAGTCATTGTCTTCAGTGTTGAAGATGGACTTGGCGACGTATGCTGTAGCCAGACTCGCAATGCCAGAATCAGACTCCTCCTCAGATTCCACCTCTGCCTCCTCAAAAGCGAACTCCTCCTCTGAATCCATTTCCTTGCCAACAAACGCACGTGCCTTGCCAGATGAGCTCTTTTTGTGTGATGAAGACTTTGAGGAAAACTTGGAAGAAGACTTTGAGTATTTCTTCTTCTTCTTGTCGTTAGAATCATATTCCTTGCTCTTCTTCTTCCTTCTGTTCTCATTGTCCCACTGTGGACACTCAGAGATGAAGTGTCCAGTTTTCTTGCACTTGTGACATGTTTTCTTCTTGTAGTCATGAGAAGAAGCTTCATCATTCCTTGAGCTTTATCGTGAAGATTTTCTGAAGCCTTTCTTCTTGGTGAATTTTTGGAACTTCTTCACTAGCATTGCAAGTTCCCTTCCAATGTCTTCAGGATCATCAGAACTGCTGTCAGATTCTTCTTCAGATGAGGAAACAGCTTTTGCCTTCAAGGCACGAGTTCGCCCATAGTTTGGACCGTAGATATCTCTTTTCTCAGAAAGCTGAAACTCATGTGTGTTGAGCCTCTCAAGTATGTCAGACGGATCGAGTGTCTTGAAATCAGGATGTTCTTGAATCATCAGGGCTAGGATGTCAAACGAACTATCAAGTGATCTCAGCAGCGTCTTGACGATTTCATGTTTGGTGATCTCAGTGGCGCCGAGGGCTTGAAACTCATTTGTGATGTTAGTGAGCCGGTCAAATGTGTGCTGGACATTCTCATTGTCATTTCGCTTTAAGCGGTTGAAGAGATTGCGAAGAACACTGATTCTCTGATCTCTCTGGGTTGAGATGCCTTCATTGACCTTGGAGAGCCAGTCCCAGACCAACTTGGATGTCTTCAAGGCACTCACACGGCCATACTGTCCTTTTGTCAGATGACCACAGATGATATTTTTGGCAGTAGAGTCCAATTGAGTGAACTTCTTGACATCAGCAGCAGTGACACCTTCTCCAGCCTTGGGAACGCCGTTCTCGACGACATACCATAGGTCGACGTCAATGGCTTCAAGATGCATGCGCATCTTATTCTTCCAGTAGGGATATTCAGTTCCATCAAAGATGGGGCACGCAGCGGAGACTTTGATTATCCCTGCAGTCGACATAGCTAAAACTCCAGGTGGTTAAACCGAATCACACAGAACAAGGGAGCACCTTGCTCTGATACCAATTGAAAGTGCGTTATATCGACTAGAGGAGGGGTGAATAGGCAATTTTTATGAAAGTCTTCAAAACGTGGAAGTTATGAAGACAAACAGTAGAGATATGCCTATCACTATGCAGCGGAAGTTAGATTACACTAGGCAAGCCATGCTCAAGTATTCAATAGAGTGAAAGCACAATGACAAGTAGCTGTAGTGTAACAAGGACCAGGAAGGAAGAAATTATGAAGCCAAACAAATCATACAGTTACATTGTGAAGACAAAAGATATAGCAAGCATGCAATGGCTTCACAATGAGTAACAGTAAGTAAGAGGAAGTGAAGATGAAACCAGTGACTCGTTGAAGACAATGATGTGTTGGACCAGTTCCAGTTGCTGTGACAACTGTACGTCTGGTTGGAGCGGCTAGGTATTTAAACCTTAGGACACACAGTCCCGGACACCCAGTCCTAAACACGCAGCTCAGCACACCAAGTCCTCACCGTATTCTCCTTGAGCTAAGGTCACTTAGTCCTCGCCCAATCACTCTGGTAAGTCTTCAAGGTAGACTCCCAAACCTTCACAGACTTCGTTCACTGGCAATCCACAATGTCTCTTGGATGCTCTGAACGCGACGCCTAACCGTCTGGAGGATTCACAGTCCTCAAGTGTAATAAGTCTTCAGATCACACAGACAAGAAGACTTAAGTGATGCCCAATGTTCTCTGGCTCTGGGTGGTTAGGGCTTTTATCCTCGCTAGGAATTTTCTCTCAAAGGCTTCGAGGTGGGTTGCTCTCAAACGACAAAAGCCGTGCACTGAAATCTGAGCAGCCAACCGTTTATGGTTGTAGGGGGTGGGCTATTTATAGCCACTTGGCAACCCGACCTGATTTGTCCGAAATGACCCTGGGTCACTAAGGAATTGACACGTGTCTCAACCGTCAGATTTCAAACTCTCACGGCAACTTTACTTGGGCTACAAGCAAAGCTGACTTGTCCGACTCTGGACAAGATTCGCTCTCATTGTCTTCACTCGAAGACATAGGTTTTTGGTTTAGGCATCACTTCAGTCATTCTAACTGGTTCTCCTGGACCCCACTTAACAGTACGGTGGTTCCTATGACTCAACACAAAGGAAAAGAACTACGAAAGATCTAAGTCTTCGAGCTCCATAGGCTTCATAACGTGTCTTCTTTTGTCATAGTCTTCAATATGAATATCTTCATATACCACTTTTGACTTCAATGTCTTCATACATTTTTAGGGGTCATCTCTGGTAGTAAAACCGAATCAATGAGGGACTTCTACCTGTGTTATCCTGCAATTCTCACAAACACATTAGTCCCTCAACTAGGTTTGTTGTCAATACTCCAAAACCAACTAGGGGTGGCACTAGATGCACTTACATATACCAACTGATATCTAACCAGCTGAGTACTTGTACCCTTTCGTTCTTGATGCATGAAAGCTTAGAGTATCTTCAGCCGCGCCTCCAGAAAGGTCTTCCCAGACGATTTTTTCGCTCCGGCGTTGAAAAAACGGCCCAATCACATCCCAGGAGCCCGATTTTCACCGGTCTCGACCGAAATCAGCGCCGGCGGACTCAGGCCGAACCCGGCACACTGGGGGGCGCCCGGGGGCGCCCGGGGCGAGTTGTTTTGGCGTGAAGCAGCCGCGGGCTCACCGAGTCAGCTAGACGAGCGCTTCGTCGCCCTCATCACCTCGTTTTCTGCGGAAATCAATGCCAAGGCTGCCGCGCTGCCGCCGTTGGTCAGCCTTGCCATTGATTCCTCACGGGCGGCGCGACGAGGTCTTCCCTCCCGCCACGCGTACACACGGGCGCGGCTATATAAGATGGTGGCCTCCCTCGCCTCTGGCCACACCAGGCCTAGCCGCCGAGCTCTCCCTCTCCCGTGCGCCGCCGCCGAGCCCTCCCTCTCCCTCCCCCGTGCGTCGCCTCCGAGCCCTCCCCCACCCGACAGCCCCGATGGCCGATCGTTTCCCCAGCGACAAGGCGGCGGCCAACGGCTTCGGCCGCTGCTCCCTCTGCGAACAGGAGTCGTGGCTCCTGTTCGAGGCCAACATCCCGGCGCCGCCGGACATGCGCGCCGGGCCAGCGGGGTGGAGGCTCAGCAACGGGGGAGTGCCCATTCCCCCGTTGCCCGACGCCGTGGTGCGCGCCCCCTACTTCGCCGCCGAGGTAGAGAATAGCGAGGGCCGCCACCTGTGGTGGGGCGTTCCCGCCGCACGCTCGAGGGCATGCTGACACACCTTGAGGGCGGCGACAACCCGCCGCTGGCATACCCTCCCCGGCGAGGGCAGCCGCCCCGGCCCACCGCCGACGTGCCGGGCAATGGATGCCCAGGAGGTTCGGCTCCTCCTCGTCTTCCTCCTCGTACTCCTCCTCACGGTCTTCTTCCCACTCCTCCGGCTCTCCGGCGTTGCTCGGCATCAGGGCCGGGCCCGCGGCGGAGACGCCGCTCGGCCGGCGCACTCGCAGCGCCGTCATCGTCATCAACGAGGCGGCCGGCACGCCTCCTCGTCGGCTCCTCCGCGCTTCGTCAAGCGAAAGACGGAGTCGGGGCTCGCGCCGGTGAAAACGGAGCCGGGTCTCCCCGCCGTGAAGATGGAACACGGCGACGTGGAGCTCAACGACGACGCGGCCCTGAAATGGGCGCGCAAGGACTCCTTGAAAATGGCGAGGGAGCGCCAGTGCGCCGCCCTGCGGCGCTTCGAGCAGCGCCGCCGGGGCCGCGACGAAGGAGGAGTCGTCGTCCTCGATGACAGCGACGACGACTACGCGCCGCCGCCGCCACCAGTCCGCCATGGCGACGCCGGTCAGGGGTCCACCAGGGACGGCCGCTTCAAGGAGGAGAAGGCCGACGATGACGACGGCGACTACTCCGCGTTCAGCAAGTTCTTTTTTTAGATATATTTGCTATGTAAAAAGCCACGGACATGTCTAATATATGCCAAAATTTACCGAAATTTAGACGTGTTTTAGCCGAACGTTTTTTTTGAAAAAATTTAAACGTCTGGGGGCGGCCTTGGGGCCGGCGGCTGGGGACCAACTCGCCCTCAGGCCGTTTTTTTTGCGCCGGCTCACCTCCAGACGGCGATTTTAGGCGCCCCCTGGGGGGCCAACGGCTGGAGATGCTCTTAGCCTCCTCTCTTCTTTTAACTTAGTACTTCCCCGTGTCCATTTATTCATCCACCAAAGTTTACAGGCCTGCAAATCAAATTTGTTCACCTCAAAGAATTTTAGTTTGCCTGGATTACGAATGCAAGAAGAAAGATACGGAAACCCCATCTATTTGATTATCTATAAATCAAGATTTCAGAGTGGTATTGAAAAAAGAACAGGCATCTACACGTATATGTTCCTCTTTTGCCCAACCAGCATGCTCATGGTTAGTTGCCAACCCAGCATATACATGCAATCAGTCAGGACAACCGTTGCTGGGGAGCAAGTAGCTGGAAGTGGAAGGTGGCCTTCCATAGATTTGAGAATGACCTTTTAGTTCCCAACTGCCAACATAATTTTAAGGGCGAATCTGTCTGGTGGTAACCATTCTTATGCACATCCACCCTGGATCTTCCCAGATTGCTTTCTCATTTGTTATTGCCCGTTCACCGGCCACACTTCGATATGTACCGTGTGCGGCGAGAGCGACCGGGCAACACTTTATGAGACGTCGGCTCAACGAGAGAGGACATTTGCCTCATTGGCTAACCAAGATCTGGACTTTGGTGCTAGCTAACCATGTACGTAATATGTTTTCAGCAACTAAACAAACATATTACTGCTGGCAGCACATACCGACTGGCAGATCCTTTGAAGTGGCAATGTGTAAAGAATGTGGACACTGTTTGCGACGGCTTACAATCAGGAAAACGGTATGTCGGCATTGCGTCGACGCGGCATATTGTTGCTTCAGTCTTCTTTGTCTAGCCAGCGTGCATCCTTCCTTTCACTGGTTGTGGTTGGATCTTCAGGTTTTAATTGGATCTTAGATTGGACCTCTTCCATGTGAGAGAGGGATGAGGGTGCTTTTGTACTTGTTTACAACACACAGTCGTTGGCACGTGAAGCCACGAATCTCACATCAGTTTTTTATCATCTGAATCTCAGCTTGTCTGAAAGAACACAAATCACTCTGGGAATTGGGAACAGTTTTTTTTTTTTTTTGAGAAAATTGGGAATCTCAGTTAGTCCTTTATTTTGGATTATTTTTTTAACAAGGGGGCCTCTGTTTTTTAGGAGAAAGAAAAATCTTGGCTAATGTGGTGCACCAACTAGAAGTAGCAGCCGATGTCAAAAAAAAGAAAACCAGTAGCAGCCCAATTCGTCCAAGCGAAACAAACTGGGCCATCGATGCCTGTGGGCCGCGACCTTTGTTCACGGGCTTCTTGGAAGATACGAGGCGCAGAGCCGAAATTACCCCGTGCTGCCGTGCACCCTCGTATGAGCAAAGAAACGAACACAAACTAACTCGTCGTTGGTGGAATAGTCCTGTATCGCTTTTGCACTTGAGCGAAGGCGGATCGTAGTGCAATAAAAGGGGACACCCGGCCACAGTTTAAATCATATCTTTCTCAGCCTGTTGGCTAAGATCAAGTGTAGTATCTGTTCTTATCAGTTTAATATCTGATAATGAATCTTCGGACTCACATGATATTAATTTAAATTTTTTTGTGAGGAGGGCCCATCATAGTGGCTTGCTGCTAGGGCTCTCAAGCGTTGCTCGGGCTTTGCACTATAGCCCTTGGCTTACGCACCCCAACCAAAGCAAAATCAAATAAATTGTTTTCTTAACCAAACCAGAACAACCAAAACAAGATAGTAACTATATTCATGACAAGAAATATTGCAGTTGTTTGATATTTTCTACTTAGCACATATTTTGTGGGACAAAAAAGGTGCAACTGTTTGATACTCCCTTTGTCAAAGGGAGTAGTTTCTAGCATATATTTTGTAGGCCAAAACAAATGTTGATTGAAAGGAGAAAAAGCAGTGGACTGGTCTTAACTATTTGATTTTTCCTACAAAAAAAGGCATTAACTATTTGATTGAAGAATTTGATAGATGTCCACAAAGATTTTATAAATCGCGGGGGAAAAGTCTTTCATCAATCCACAAGCAATCGGATGACTTACACCGCCATCATTTTATGCACAACAGTATCTCATGGGCTGAACATGCCTGATTCACCAACAACCAGAAAATACCTAATGGTTGGCCAAAAAAACAGCAAATAGCTAACATCGAGCATTTGAGATCACAAAATTAAATGGCATGAACTTTACGATCATGTAATAAAAAGCAAGAGGATATATATCCGATTATGAGGTCCACACATCAACTAGAAAAAAAAAAAGAAATGGTGCACACAACATTCAACATAGTAACAATGATAGAACATTACTAAAGTTTAACATAATTTACTCCTAGTTTTACTTTACTTTAAAATACGTCTTTCAATGTTAAGACAATAATCCAAGTGACAGCAAGTCTATGGGTACAACAGACTGAAAAAACAACTTTTAAGGACTTCTATGTGGTATAAAGCATAAATGTTTTTGAGGCCTTGTAAATGCAAAGCGCTTAGGGGAGGTGCTTAACGAAATAAACCGGTGTTTCTTTAAGCACCAGTGCTTATTTATAGAGAGTAGACGCTTAATTAGGCGTCTCTCGTGTAGAAATAAGCACTGATGCTTCAAGAAATCTGGCTTATTTTTCTAAACACCTGCCTAAGCACCTAGCATTGTACAAGTCCTGAAAAGGTTAACCACTGTATGTATGTAACAATTCAGCTGTGATGAATCCAATCTTTTTGATAATTGTATGTGCTTTGCTGCACCTTTTTGCATCCAAGTGGCACTGTCACTTTTGAGTGCCAAGTCTACTCTACTTCTGCTGCTATGCTCTCTTGAAAGGGCTTCACTGGACTGGACACATCATTCACCTGGTCTTGCCAATGTGCTCCATTTTGACACACTGAACTGACATGTTAGTTGTCCTGAACTTGATGTTGGTAATCTTAGAGTAGAATCTGTGCGCTGTTTGGTGTGAGTGGTAGGAAGACTGAATCGAGGTTTGTTGCGATTCAATATCCTATACCTTTTTGCTTAAGAAAATGGCTACATAAAGTATTATGCCTACTGATGGCTAATCACCCGATTAGTTGCAAGTACCTGGAAGGCTTTCCATAGATTTGAGAATGACCTTTTAGTTCTCAACTGCCAACACAATTTTAACGGCAAATCTGTTCACATCAGCTCAGATTTGAGAATGACCTTCAACACCAGAAGGTAGTGGTACCCATTCTTGTCCACATCAGCTCAGATTGCTTGGAGTATTTAACCAAAAACTACCACATTTCACGGAAACGTGATGAAAAACTACCACTTTTCGATTTTGTGCAGAAAACTATCAGAATTGTCCTAATCCGTGACAGAAAATTACCAAGTGTCGAAACCGGCCGCTTCGCCCGCGCTAAGCACCGAACTGACAGGACGGTCCCACGATTCAGGTGACACGCTGGCCAACGATCGCCCGCCGCGCGTTATCTACCCTGTGTTGTGACAGCGACACGACAACACCCTGTGAGACGTAGGGGTTGTTTGGATTGTGACTATCTTTGCCATATATTACCACATGATTTTTACCACACTTGTCTTAGTTGAGTTGTTCAAATTGTTAGCCACACTTTGGCTTGCCTAAGAGAATCTTGTCACACTTTTTGTGCCGATGACATGTGGGGTTCATTGCTCATAAAAAAAATCTTGCCTTAGGTGTGGCTAGAACCAAACACTTACCTAAGAGCATCTCCAGCCGTTCGCCCCCCTAGGATGCATAAAAATCGCCCCCGGGGGCGAGCCGACGATACAATCGGCGCTGGGGCGGTTTCGCGCCCAGTCGTCGCCCCCAGCTCACCCCCAGGCGCCGATATTGGCCCACTTTTCAGCCCCATTTCGGCGAATAAAGGGCCCATATGGGCGACAATAGGCCCATATTCGGCGTGGTTCGCCGTTGCTCGGCGTTCAATTATGCACATAATTTTTTATCACATATTTCATCACAGAAATATCAAATACTTCAACAAAATAGTACAACAACAAATAGTTCAATACAAATTATATAGTTCAACAAATAAAAACTCATATTTCATCACACGTCGCGCCCGGCGTCGCCCTTGAGCCTCCATAGATGCTCTATCAGATCTTGCTGCAGTTGATGATGTACCTGTGTGTCTCGGATCTCCTGACGCATATTGAGATAGGCAGTCCAGGTTGCCGGTAGCTGGTGATCAACTTCGGCTAGAGGACCCTGCCTGTAGTATGGTTCAGTGTCAAACACTGGGTCTTCTTACTCGCTCTCGATGATCATGTTATGCAAGATGACACAACAAGTCATAATCTCCCACATTTGATTTTTCGACCAGGTCTGAGCAGGGTACCAGACAACAGCAAATCGAGATTGGAGCACACCAAATGCCCGCTCGACATCCTTCCTGCAAGCCTGCTGAACCTTCACAAACCAGGCGTTCTTGCCTCCTGGCACATGGTTTGAGATCGTCTTCACAAATGTTGACCATCTCGGATAGATGCCATCAGCTAGATAGTACCCCTTGTTGTGTGCCGCCCATTGATCTCGAAGTTCACCGGAGGAGAATGACCTTCAACAAGCTTGGCAAAGACAGGAGAGCACTTCATCACGTGATGTCATTGTGAGTTCCTGGCATACCAAAGAAGGAGTGCCAAATCCAGAGGTCCTGTGTGGCCACCGCCTCAAGTACCACACTACAACCGCCTTTGGCGCCTTTGTACATCCCCTGCCAAGCCAATGGGCAATTCTTCCATTTCCAATGCATGCAGTCGATGCTTCCAAGCATCCCAGGAAATCCTCTTGCTGCATTCTGTGGTAGAATCCGAGCAGTGTCTTCTGCATTGGGTGTTCTCAAGTATTGCGGTCCAAATACTGCCACCACTGCCCGATAGAACTTGTAGGAACACTCTATGCTGGTGGACTCGGCCATGCGCCCATAGTCGTCGAGTGAATCACCGGGAGCTCCATATGCAAGCATCCTCATCGTTGTCGTGCACTTTTGGATGGAGGTGAATCCAAGGGGCGCCGGTGCAATCGATCTTGCACTTGAAGTAGTTGTCGAACTCCCGGATGGAATTCACAATCCCGAGGAAGAGCTTTCGGCTCATCCGATAATGGCGCCGAAATGTTTTGTCGCCGTGAAGTGGAGCATCGGCGAAGTAGTCGGAGTAGAGCATGCAGTAGCCTTCAAGACAATGCCGGTTCTTTGCTTTCACCTGCCCTGGCGCCGAGCCACATCGCCGCGGCTTTTCATTGCTCGCCAGCAGCTAGGCGAGGGCGGCGAGCACCATGAGACGCTCTTCTTCCTAGACGTCGGCCTCGGCTTCCTCCTCCAGCAGCGCGGCGAGCGCTTCCTTGTCATCCGAGGCCATCGCCGAGGCAGGCAAATCGCCGAACACCTTGTGCCCAGTGGGCGTGTACCCGCCGCTAAACTGCCCCTCCGCGGCCGGAAACGCCCAGCTGCTGTTGGAGGGGCTGCCGCGGCGAAGCTCTGCTATTTTTCCGGCGTGGAATGGCTATCTAGCGGTGAAAGGCGGCGGGCGGTGCCAGGATATAGCTACTGGCGGCCGAGGGCGTGGGGGTGGGAGGTGAGTCGGGGAAGAAAACCTTGACTTTTCCCCTGACGGCGTGGGCCAGCCGCGCTTTTCTCTTGCACCGGAGCCCCCAATTGCCCCCCAGTGCGCTGGGTTCGGCGTGTGACCGCCGGGCGGAAAAAAGAGCCGAACCGGCGTTTTTCGGTGTCCTGGGGGCG
>NC_041392.1:709980994-710026505 GCF_002162155.2 Triticum dicoccoides
GGGGGGGGGGTGGGTGTTGGGGGCACGGCTGAAGATGCTCTAATTTAATTAAAGTTACCTAAGATTAGGTGGTCAAAGTGTGACAAGGTATGGCTAGAAACCAAACAGCCTCATAGGCTCAACAACAGACTGACTTTTGCCTCATTGGCTAACCAAAAGTTGTACTTTGGTGCTCGCTGCGTTACTAGCTAACAAACTTACTCTTGTTGGCAATACATATATACTGACTGTGAAGTGGCAGTATGTAAAGAGTGTGGACATTGGTTGCCGATCCTTTCTTAGTGTTCACAAGCAGGAAACGATGTGTCGGCGTTGCCATTGACGCTGCATATTGTTGCTTCAGTCCTCTTTGTCTAGCCAGCATGCTTCTCTTTTTTGAGAAAATATCCGGCAAAAATCACATATTTGACCTGAAGGCGAAATCAAATCACAAACTAACCCGATTTTGAAAAAAATTCACTCTGCTGACCCTTTCGTGTGGCGCCCGACGGCTAGGCGCCGCACACTACTATGCAACGCCTCTGCCTTAGGTGTCGCACCTCCTGTCAGCGTGGCAGCCTTGGTCCAGTTGCGGCCCCACAGACAGCACTGCAGCGCCTAAGCCTTAGGCGCCACACTTGTAATGTGCAGCGCCTAGCGCTTAGGCGCTGCACAGTGACATAAAGTGCATCGGCCCAGCCTGACCAGGCAGTTCTTCCCCCTCTCCGCTCTCTGGACAGAGAGCAGCGGCGACGCCCCCATCGAATCTCCTCCCCCCATCCCTCTCAGATCTGAAGATTTGATCTGTGGATTCAATCTCCAATCCATCCTACTAGGTAAACTCCTCCGTTCCTTTTCTTTTTCTCCGTAAATTTGTTGCCATTTTAGAGATTTGTCCAAGATTTGATGGAACCCTTGATTTGCTTGATTTAGGATGTGTAGTTATAGTGGTAGTACCGTAGTGTTGTTGCTTAGTCCACAATATATGGTTCTTGTTAGTGAAACCCTAGATTGTTTAGTTTTTTTAGATATATATGAGATGCCTATTTTTATAGATAACTATGAGATGTTGAGTTTTGTAGACATATATGAGATGTTTGTTTAGATATATATATTAGACGTTGAGTTTATTTGAAATATTAGATGTTGAGTTTATTTGAACACATATGACATATTCATTGTGTGAGAAGGAGATGTTGAGATTCTTGTAATTGAACACATATTAGATGTTTAGTGTATACCGATATTTGGGATGAACATGAACTCATATATGTTTATTGTTTGAACTTTATAAGGATGGTTTGGTTTCTCAACGATGTCTACGACACGAAACACCGGGCCTACATGATGCGCGAGAAGGAGATGATAATAACGAGCAATCTAAATATTTTGCAAATTTTCCTTAAGTTGAAATTTATATGCCCTAAGATTTGTCATTACTTGTTTTTTGCAGAAGCTTGAACCTTTGAAGATTCGGTATCACGGGGTCTCTGGTCCTGCCATGCCTTACGATGAGCGGTACACACCGTACATCAAGCAGGCAGGACTACTCCCGTGGATTCAGTTGGTTAGCCGGTCCACGCCGAATCTGAACGCTCCACTGGTGTCCGCTCTTGCTGATCGGTGGAAGCCGGAGACGCATAGTTTCCATCTTCGGACTGGGGAGATGACCGTGACGCTTGAGGATGTCTTGTTGATCACCGGTCTTGCTATCGACGGGATGCCTCTCTGTATGAGCACCGATTCTGATGGGTGGCGCGAGCAGATGATTGCTCTTATCGGTATGGCTCCTACCGAGGCTGAGGCTGATGTAGAGGAGGGAGAAGAGAAGAAGAAGAAGGAAAGGAAAGTAGCCGGAGCTGCTTTCACGTGGATTCAAACTCACTTTGCGACGTGCCCTCTGGATGCCACTGATGATGTGATCCAGACACATGCTCGTGTCTACATGTGGTATGTTGTGTCGAGGACTTTGTTTCCTGACTCCACTGGCAAGAACGCTCCATGGATGTGGCTGAAGGCATTGAACGTCTTCGATAGCAAATGGAGCTGGGGTTCAGCGACTCTTGCCTACTTGTACCGACATGTAGTTGGTCTGTTTTGTGATCAACTCATTTCTTCATTAGCAATGCAAGCTTGCTATCAAGTTAACATTGTTTTTCTTTCATATGCAGCTGGACGATGCGTGTTGCAGGATCACAGGTAGTGCAGGCATTGGTGGTAATATGCTTCTACTTTCTGTATGAAGCTGGGAGCGTCTGTCTGTTGGACGCCTGAAGAGCGTCAGGTTTAATCCTTGGTATGAAGATGAAGATGACGAAATACGGCACCCCACTTGGGCTTACAAGTGGGATGTGGTTTCCAGATGACGAACGATGTCAATCTCATGTACCAGAAGTATGTTGCCGAGTTGGACACGATTACACCTGAGCAGGTAACGAGGTCATTACTTCAGTCATTTCTCATGTTTGCTTGAAAAAAATTCACCAATTTTGCATTGTTGCCCTATTTCATAGGTGGAATGGCAGCCATATGGCGCCGATGACAGACTTGGGTACACCCCGGAGTTTACCATCAACCCGATGTGCTTGCGGGATAGGGATCTCTGGCGTATGCGGTGCCCACTGATATGCAACTGGGCTGTTGAGTTTCATTTGCCACATCGCGTGTGTCGTCAGTTTGGTCTGTTCCAGCCTCACCCGCCGGAATGGGTGGATACGGACAAAGCACTTCATAGGTAAGAGAGCATGAACCGTATTGACTAAGCATCGTCACTCCTTGATTTTGCTAATGTTTGGTTTTGTACCATGCAGGTTGGACAGGAGAAGGCAGCGTAAGATAAAGGACTGGGAAAAGCATCATGCTTCGTATGTTACCCGCTTCCAGCTTTGTGTGGAGGAAGCTCATAGCAGTGCACGCGCCAAGCTTCGTGAGCATAGTCCACTTGCTTTTGATAAATACATACGATGGCTTCTTGAAAATACTCGATTTGAGATATGCTCGTCGGCATATAATGAGGATATTCTTGAAGAACCTGTAAACTTTGAGGATCTATCAAAGGGGAAATACAACAGAGATGTCAGGGTAGGGCACAGAGTCCCTGCTGTTCCGGTGATTAACTATGTGGTAAAGTGTTTCTTCTTTACTTTCCCGTTGGCCGTATTACACATGTTTGAATGGCTAACGTGTTCATTCTTTCTCATCCGCAGCGCACCAAGATCAAGAAAGCAGCTGATGAGAGCCAGTCTATTCTGGAGGAAACACCGGTTGGAAAAGGCAATGATGATGGTTCACTACGAGCATTTCTCAAGGTACATATCGCATTCACTATGAGAGCCAGTCTATGTTGCGGAGTCTAATATCGTATACACTTGTTCATGTTACAGCGTCAGGCCAAGAAGTTAAGGCGGTCATCGAATCTTCTCGGTTGCCGCGATCCCGAATTTGATGAATCATCTGCCTCTAGGTCTGGTACACCATCAGACCCCTCATCTCACCATCAGAGGGACGATGTGAGTTCCTCACATGCTTATCTGGATGATTAGGGTGCGGTCACCCAAGAGGTATGACTAATCCTTTAGATGTGATTCTCACTTGATTAGGACATCGGTCTTCACCATATTGTTTGATTGTGTGATAGGGCGATGAGCTTGATGATGACATGACTTTGGCGGATGCTCAACTTCGGTCCCCATATGTGTTCAAGCCTAGGCAGCCCAGACACCGGTACACGCCCAACGACTTTGACAACAGGGGCAACCCAAAGGTGGTCGTAGGGACCTCGCGGATGGCTAGCTTGGATCATGAGGCGGAGGCGGAGGAGGAGGAGGAAGTGCAGGAAGAGGAGGCTCGTCCACCCAGGAAGAAGAAGATTGCCTGCAGGCGTGGCACCAGGAACACGCGCGGAAGGCATTAGTGCTTGTGTTTGTTAGTGCTCTTGTAGCCGTTTCATTAGGTTGATGAACTTGTGATGTTATGTTATATGTTGGTGAACTATTACTAGTGTGGTATTTGTGTTTGTGAACTAGTAGTAATGTTGAATTGTCCTAAATGATGTGATGTTCAAGTTATTAGTTGTCTTTGTTCAGTATGTGTAGTTTACAGTAATTTTAGCGATGTTCAAGCAAGTTATGTGAGTGCTGCATGAGGCCAAAATGGCATCTGTTTCTGTAGTTTGGCAGTTAACAGCACTGCAGCGCCCAACACCCAGGCGCTGCACTGTACTATGCAGCGCCCAACACTTAGACGCTGCACCATACAGTGCAGCGCCCGTCTCATAGGCGCTGCTCAACTGGCCATGGCTATCCAGAGAGCCACAGAAGACTTGCAGCACTGACCGTCCATGAAAAATACCAAGTCAGAGTGCAGCGCCCAACTGCAAGAACCACTCCCAGTTATCATTGTTCTCCACCTCAACCAAAGCGAAAGCCAAAGGCAACACCCAGTTATTGGCATCACTTGCTATTGCAACCAACAAAGTGCCCTTGTATTGTCCGGTCAAGAACGTGCCATCAATGACAATGACGGGCCGAAAATGCTCAAATGCCCTCATGCATTGCTCAAAGGCCCAAAATGCACAGCCAAATACTCGGACGGTCCTCCCGTTATGAATCAATGTTTGGTGCCCATGAGGCTCAACCACGTGAACCATGCCTGGGTTTGTGGCGGGCATAGCTAACAACAATCTAGGGAGTCGGTTGTATGCTTCCTCCCAATTGCCATACAACATCTTGAATGCGGCTTGCTTCGCCTTCCATGCCTTGCCGTACTTCACCTTGTAATGAAAGATGGCTTTCACAAGGTCAATGACACTCTTGATGCTCATTATTGGAAGTGTGGATATTTGGTTGGATAACCTGTAAGCAATGAACTCGGAGTGAGTTGTCTGTGTTGTTGGTACACAAGCTCGCCATCCGCATTCTTGTGCCGGCACATGCGAGTTGGTAGACAACTCACTATGCGCCAAGTGGGACCTCCTTTCCATGGCCTTGCACACACAATCCATGGACATCTTGGCACTTCACATTTGACTGTGTAACGCACATTGACGTCCGAGTTGGCCACTTTATGTGGACGGTAATGTGTAACCGAGTAGTTGTCGAGCCACATCTTCAATTCCAAGAAGGATTGAAACTCACAACTGGGATATATCCCGTTCTTGCCATCTTCCAAATCACGGTGAGAACTTGGCCTGGCTCCAAGAGATATGCATTTGCCACCATCCATAACGACTTCATTCGCGAGACTAAGATCCTTGAACAATGGTGTCTTGTGATCCCGCCCGAATACCTTCTTGAATGCTTGGGCCTCCTTCGGCGTGAACCCCTCCTCATCAACTTCTTCATCGGGACCATCGTCATCCGAGTCCGATGCATATGCACGGGAAAAAGGGACGAATTGGTCCATTGTCTCTTGCACATGATATTGGTCGAGATCACCCACATTGTTGTCATGGAGATCAACTTCGTTGTCATCCTCCTCGTATTCATCATTCTCCTCTTCAAAATCTTTATTTTGGTTGTTTGGAGTCGGGCTCAATGTTGGCCAATCTTGTTGCGTGAAATGAGGTTCACTCATTTGATCTTGGTTAATGGGTGGGGGAGTGCTAGCAACCAACGGGAGGGGTTCCGGTTCAAGTCCAAATTCAAAGTAGACTCAATCTTCTTGGAGGCAAATAACTCAAGAGCCTTGTCTAGAGATTCGGCAACCGTCTCCTTGTATGCAACCCAACGTTGCTCAGAGTTCACACGCATTGTCTTCCAACGGATGTGCATTCCAAAACCAACATTATGCCTTCCCTCGAACTCAACAACGTCACTTGGGTCCATCCAATTCAAATCCTTCCTCACTTGTTCCAAGAGCTCCGCATAGTTAGGACTACTCTCAAACACCATGTCAAGCTCATCCGGATCCGTCTCAACATTGCCTTTCAAAAGGGCCTCTTTTATCCAGATGATGAATATAAACACATGTTCTCCCCATCCCTATAATAATAAAAAACACACATATATCAAGTAAGTACTTAACAAAAATATTTGCACAAAATGCATATGCCCTAACATATATATGAATTAATAACCATAACCCCCACATAACAATTACCACAACCCTAAACATAGCATAACCCTAACACCAACATCAAACACACATAAACCTAACCCTAGCATACTATGAAAGCCTAACCATACCAAATTAGCAAAGAAACATAACATGATTCAACACAAATTTTCAAAACCAAGCCAAAACTAGGGTTTCCCCAAACTAGCTAGATTTGAGCAAATGTGACAATTCCTATGGATGAAAACGAGGGGGTCGGAGGAGATTACCTTAAGGGAGGGGTTGGCTTCGAAATCCACGGTCAAATACTCCGGATTTGCAAGATTTGAGAAGGATTTGAGAGGGGGGAAGAGGGGAAGAGAGGAGGGGCGCAAGGCTAAGGGTTTGGGTGGGGTGGGGGTGTGTGGGGTGGGGGTGGAAGGGGAGAGAGGGTGGGGCCAGCCTAAGTGGCACACAGACTGTGCAGCGCCTAAGCGCTAGGCGCTGCACATTACAAGTGTGGCGCCTAAGGCTTAGGCGCTGCAGTGCTGTTTGTGAGGCCGCAACTGGACCAGGGCTGCCACGCTGGCAGGAGGTGCGACGCCTAAGGCAGAGGCGCTGCATAGTAGTGTGCGGCGCCTAGCTGTCGGGCGCCACACGAAAGGGTCAGCAGAATGAAATTTTTTCGAAAACAGGTTAGTTTGTGATTTGATTTCGCCTTCAGGTCAAATATGTGATTTCTGCCAAAATATCCCATGCTCCGAAGGATCTGGTGCTCCCGGTACTTCATGCACAGCCAAAACGTTGGATGCAGAATGTAGGGACAGGATGAAATCCCAACGCCCCACCCTTCAAATTTCGCAAAAAGAACCCCATATAGGTACAGAATAGCCGTAACGTTTCTCCAACCTGTGCTGCCTCGCTTGAACGAACACGAACAGATAGGGCCAGGCTCCGGCAGTGAAGCTCGCCGACTGCTGCGCCGCAACCTCACCGTCTGCTCCGTTGCGACCTCGACCTGTTCCTACGTATAGCGGACTGACCACCCCATCCCCGCGCCACCATTCTCCACCTCGGCGCCATCCCGTCACCACACCCCGGCGGCTAGCTCCGCCATCGGCCGACGCCTACCTTCGCCACCAGCCGACGGCTAGATCCGCCATCCGCTGACGCTGGAGAAGACAACTCCAGCCTTCAGGTATCACTTTGGATGTTAAAACCTTTTGTTTTTGTTGTGTATTTTGGTTCTAATCCGCCATCCCCTTCATGCTGATTGTGTTAGATGTAGTTAATCCTAGCTGAGATTAACTGTGGTGATATTTCTCTGTATTTTCCTTAGACTACATTTTTTAGAAATCACTGAAACAACTTGCTATATTTTGCTTAGGCTAAATATCGAGAAATTACTTACAGAAAAATGTCCGTAATTTATGACCAGAGAAGAGTTTGAAATAATTTTATCCGATTCGAAGTAAAATATCAGCAACTTAGAACAAGTAATTTGGTCTGATGTGGATGAAGCATCTAGCACTTGTACAAATTAATGGAGGGTAATAATAGTAAGTCCACGCCCATCTAGTCAGATCAATTTGCTATTGAAGAGTGACACTGTTGAATTAAGAGATCATTTTCCTTGTGCTACTATACATGAACATGACCAAGATACAACAAGCAGTGTCTCTCAGATTGTTGCTTGCCCACAGATATGCAGAAGAACAATCGACACAGTTGACATATATATGTGCACAGATAGGAAATTAATGTCCCCTAACTTAAGTACCTTTCAGATCCAATGTGTATGGTATGCATCTGCTCCAGGCCACCTTCAGGGTTGCTGTTTTTGCAATGGTGAAACTGTGGCAGCGTGTCAACAACGACATTTATATTTGTTGTTGCCTGTTCTTCAGAGAAAATGGGAAGCAATCTATATTACAAGTTGCTTACTGAAATTCCATGTGGAACATAAATAGCTTTGCATGTAAGAATTTTTCAGATGTTGTTTAGCATTGCTATGAATAGTCTGTTTCCCAAAATCATGAGTTCTTGTTACTTGACAAAACTTTGGCATTCATGCTCATGTACACAAGGATAATAATGGATAAAGTATACTAAGAAATGGACAAGGTTATCATTATATATTGCATAGACAAATATTTGTAACAATGCGCACCACCAATGCAGTTCCACTATTTTGCTTATAACTGAGTACTTACAGAGCTATAACCCGCTGTCTTGCTAGAACATAGGAACTCCCCTGGAAGAGTATTGGCAGGCACAAGGTCGTGCAAAAAGAAACCGTGTGCCAATTTAGAGGATATTTGTTAATTATTCCTACAAAACTGGAGCTAATAAACTCCACTGCTACATATTCACTGTACTCTTACCACAAATGTTTTATATGGTGTCACATTTTATAACACAACTGAGTGCAACTCTGTTCCATCAGCCAGAGCTACCTACAGATTCTCAATCCTGTAAGTGATAGAAAGAAATGAATTGCACAATAGACATAATTACAAATCTCGGATCATGGACTTGCTAATTCTTTATTCTTAGAATTAGCTTACCTTCTCAAATCGACTTGCTGAATGTTTATGTTGTGCATTTCCTATGGAACATATATGTTTTTTATCTTGGAAAATCCACGATACTCTCTGTACCATAGACTTGTTGTATTTACGCACGATGAATGCATCAGCGTGAAGCTACAAGCTATGATGGTACATGATGTCCCTGATCTTTCTGTTCCAAAACTGGAATTTGCAAACATTTGACTAGAACTTGTTTGATACTTTGCAGCACAACCCATGGGAGCAGACATCACTTCGCGATTAAATAATGGATGAGAAATGCCTTTATTCGTGTGCTATATGAAACTGGTTACATTATTGTAGACTTTTGGTACAGCTTGTACAACTAGTTGCCGCTGTGTTGCAGCTAGCGCCTCTTGTCCTTTTTCTTTTTTCTGTAACATGCACAAGAGTGTTGTTAGTTTCGTGAGTGTGACTACTGGCCTGGGAGACCGACGAAGTGAAAGAGGGCGTTGGCTGCTTCCTGAATATTGTTGTCTAGTTTCTCATCCTGTACAATAGTTTAGCTTCTTTTGATTGTAGCCTGGTTTCTATTTTGCTTGTTGTAAGCTGGCCCAGTTTGGAAATTCCACGAAACTATTTGTACTAGTATATTTCTGTGTTGGATGAAGCTGGAAGCATTAACACAAAGTAAGCACCTGCTGACGACACACGATGGACAGAAAGTACACTCTCAGTTCAAACTTGCTGGTTGATACTCCCAAAATAGATTGGGAACTAATTCTTATCAATGGTATATTCTTTTAGAAATGATTAGGAATGAATTCACGAAACCTGTTCCAAAGATGCTACACAGGGCGTGTTTCTGTTCCTGACTGGAGCAGCACATTTTTGGAGCAACTTGATGCAACTGTGACTGCTATTCTGTACCTACATGGGTTTTTTTTTTTGCAAAATCTGAAGGGTGGGACGTTGAGATTTCTTCCTGTCCCTACATTCTGCATCCAACGTTTTGGCTGTGTAGGGAGTACCTGGAGCACCAGATGCGTCGGAGCACAGGATATTTCCCCTCTCTTCTTTCACTGGGCATACAAGAGACTACTTGTTTGGATCTTAGATTGCATTTCTTCCATGTGAGAGAGGAATCAGGGCGCTTTGCTACTTGTTTATTTACAGCACACAGTCGTTGGCACGTGAAGCTAAAAATCTCACATCAGTTTTTCATTGTCTGAACCTCAGCTTGTTGTCTGAAAGAAAAACAAAGTTACTCTGTGAATTGGGAATCTCCGCTTTTTTTAGAGATATACTCCAATCTCTGCTAGTCCTTTTGTTTTTAGCAAGTGAGCCTCTGTTTTCTTAGGCGAAAATCTCAGCAAGTCTAAGGCACTAATTTTTTTTGAGCGACGTCTAAGGCACTAATTAGTTTTTTCTTTTTCGTGGGACTGGTGGGTGCACTAACAGCCCAGTTCGTCCTAGCCGAAACAAACTGGGGCGATCGATATCTGTGGGCCGTGACCTTGTTGATGGGCTTCTAGGCAGGCCCCAAATAGTAGGAAGCACAGGCACAGAGCAGGTTATGCCGCGCATCTGTCCGGCTCGGCGAAGGACGAACGCAGCTTTGAGCTTTGACGCGTTGGTGGAATATATAATCCCATATCGCTGCGCACCTCAGCGGAGGCGGTTTAGGGGACCAATAAAACAGGACAGTGGGTCACGGTCTAAGATCAAGTATAGTATCTGTTCTTATCAATTTAATATCTGATACATGGATCTACGGATTCATGAGATGTTAAGTTAATTTTTTTGTGGGGAGGGCTCGTTATAGTGGCTTGCTACTGAGCCCTGAGTGTCACATGGGTGTTGCACTATAGCCCTTGATTGACGCACCCCAATCAAACCAAGTCAAATAATTTTTTTCTTAACTAAATCAAAACCAATTTTCTTTTTTGAGGCTAAATCCAAATTATTTTACATAACTTTGTAGTTGTCTTCCCACATAGAAAGAAAACAAGGTAGCCTGTATTCATCATGAGGGGCTCAGATTGACTGACGTTATGTCACCTGACCAATGAGCTAGCTCACCTAAGTCAGCCGAGACAAAGTCACTGAAATCTCAAGCCCATCATGTGGTAGTTTGCCAGCTAATATTAGTCTACCGCCATTAAAGATGGTTCAACGCATTCAAAAATTTGAAATAACTAGACAAACACTAAGAGCTGACATTTTGGTAAATGTATCATTTATATCCCAAGAAATAGTGTGGTTGTTGTTTGATAGTTTATAGCATAATATATCTTGTAGCTAGGACCAAAGCAGATGTTGATTGAAAGGAGAAAAAACATAGGGAAGTGGTATTAACCATTTGACTGAAGGATTGAATTAATGCGCACAAATATTTAATAAATCACGTGGGAAAAGGCTTCATCAATCCACAAACAACCAGATACCTTACAACAACATCATTCTGTACATAACATCTTCTGGGTTGAACATGCCTGATTCATCAACAACCCGAAAATTCTTAAAGGTTGGCCAACAATCAGAAAAAAGCTAAAATCAAGCATTTGAGATCACATAATCAAACGACATTAATTTTGCGATCATATAGTATGTCCGACTTTGAGATGCATGCAACATTCATCATCGTAGCAACGATAGAACTTTAGACAATGTCGAAGTTTAACATGTAAAAGATACTTGTGTAGTATGTGTAGCATAATTTACTCATGATTTACTTTTAATTTAAAATTTTCTTTCAATGTTAAGACATTAATCCAAGTGTCTGCAAGTTTATGGGTTCAACAGACTGAAAAGTATGACTTGTCGTGTTTAAGTTTATAAAAAGGTTAATAACTTTTTGTGTTTAACCATTCAGCTAGTTTTTTTACCCCTTTTTGCATCCAAGTGGCAATATCACTTTTCAGGCCAAGTCCATTCTCCTGGGTCTGCTACTACTGCTTTAGAATTTCAGAGTCAACTAGCACACTATGCTCTCTTGAAAGGGCTTCGGGCGTGTTCGGAGATCCTCCCACTCCACGCTTCATAAATTCCTGGAGCTGATTTGAGCCGAACGAAATATCTCCGAGAAGCTAGCTTCAGGAAGCTATGACCGATTGCAGTGCAAAAACACGAATTGGAGAATGGTAAGTTTGCTCAATTTACAGGGTGTTGCCACCGCCAAAGAAAACGGTTTGCTGCCCCCTTGCTCGAAGAAAAGAATCTAGCGATCTCCAGTGAATCGATGCACTGGGCCTAAATTAGCTGCCTCTAGCTGGCCCAGTCGGTGCCAAATGGGCCACAACCCTCCCAGCTGGGCTCCAGCGCTACGAGAAGCTGTCGATTCAAGCAAAACGGTTTCTGGATCACCAGGTGAAGCTAGAAGCCACAAAAAGAAGCTGGATTTGAGAAGTTTTGTGAAGCTGGAGGAGATCCAAACACGCCCTTCATCGGACCGGACCCATCAGCCATCACTCAGCTGGTCTTGCAATTGCTGCGTTTTTGACATCCTTCTTCTAATCTAGGGGAGCAAAAGTACCCCTGTTTTCAACCATGGCAATATTAGGCAGAAACTGATGGCAGTTGAGGGAGGGAAAGGATTTGGGGGTGTCATATTTATCTCGATTTGCATGTTCTGTTGATTTGATCCGTTCAAACATCGTGATTTCGTGGCACTTTTGCCATGGTGCCTGAAGGTTCTACAAGAACATAGAGGGGGAGGAACCAGATCCATGTGGGGGTGAAACGAAGGGGGGAATTCCTCGTCGGCAAGAAGGTAACGAAGAGTGAGGGAAAGTGTGGGTTTTGGGGGGTTGGCTGACAGTGTGGGGCCGAGCAGACCTAACAGGTCTCTTCATGCTTTCCGCACACGAGAGGGGGTCTGGTTGCTAACTCGATTCGTTCGTCATCGGAGCTGAGGAGAAGCGAATGAAATCGTTCACTGGGAATGACCACCTAGTGAAAACGGCCATTCGTCGGAAAATACGGCCACAATTGACGGTCACTGAATATTCATGTCCTAAATTTGTAGTACTCCCTCCGGTCTTTTTTTACTTTGCACATAAGAATTGTCTGAAGTCAAACTTCATAAAGTTTGATCATATTTGTATGAAAAAATATCAACATCTATCATGTTAAAATTATACAATATAAAAATTTAAGTCATGATGCATCTACTGATATTAATTCCATATTGTGAATGTTGACATTTTTTTTAAAAAGTTGATCGAACTTTACAAGGCTTGACTTCAGACAAATCTTATATGCGAACTAAAAAGACCGGAGGGAGTATATACGTGGTGAACGTCTGGCCCAAGGTTGTCGACATGCATTTCGTGTTGTTGCTCCAAAACCCGGTGGGCCAAATACGGTATGTACTCCCCGCTGGGTTGTCGAGTACTTTACACCTCCCTCTCCTATAAAGAAATCTGTATGTTTTTTTTATTCAAACAAAAAAGAGGTCATATATTTTAAATGAGTTGTGTGATTTCAGAACCATTTTGACTGCCTTCTTTGCTTGGATGGTCTATTTGAATCAAGGTCAATATTAGGCATATTTAAAAAAAACACTTTATGCTTTTTGGAACTCGAAACTTGCGTGTAACATTTACATGTTTTGTAGTTTGTCGGTGAGAAATATCTGTCTTTCGCTCAGATGTGCGTCCCGCGTGCACATGCTTCCGGTACATCAAGTTCCGAGTCAAGTTTAAAAGAGAAAAAAATAATATTTTTTTAGATACACAGTGAACAATGATCTTATTTTGAAGATCTCATCAAGACAAAAATGACAGCCAAAACGGATCTTAAATCAAACATTTGGTCAAAAATATATGGAAAACGCTTACTATCAATTGGCGGATTGCAGTGGCCGCGTCCGCCAACTTCCGTGAATGACAACATCAAGTGAGGGCCTACATACCATCCTTCATGTAACTGGGTTATGCTTTTAAAACATATGTGATGTTGCAATGGTCTATGACGGGTTTATGTTTTACAAGAAAACTTGTGATTTTTTTTTTGCAACAAGACCTAAGTTGAAATTTCTTTGCAACAAAACCTCAGTTGCAAATATATTTTTGCAATCAAACAGTTGTTGCAAAAAAAGTCTGCAACAAGAGTTGTGTTGCAGAAATAATACTGCAACAAGGCCTATGTTGCAATGGTGGAGGTGTGCTCGGCCGGTCGATGCGGCAGATCTAACAGCTCGCGGCCCAGCTGGGCGGACGTGTAGCAGGCCCCCAAAAATATACAAACCTTCCCGAAAAGAAAAGAAAACAAACCTTTTGTGTTTGGGCCAGAAAAATTACCTAACTCGTTCACTGGCTAGATCTAGTTTCATCTCCGCCCCCTCTGTGTGTTTCCGATCGATCTTGGCAAGCCGCTGTGATCGAGATGGACCTGGATACGGCGGCGACGAAGCGAGAATCCGAGGCCGAGGCAGATGAGCCATGGCGGAAGAAGGCGGCGGGGGCGACGAAGACGGTGAAGGTGGTGCCGTGGCTGATGGATTCGTTCGAGCAGGTGTTCGATGAGGATAGGCTGAAGCATGCGGTGGCGAGGCTGAACCAGGCGAACCCCGGCGCGCCGCCGGTCGTGCCGGAGGAGCTCACCGAGGAGAGGCGGGCGGCGCTGTTGCAGGAAGATACGGAGTGGAGGAGGAAGAACGGGGACAAGGAGCTCGCGCCGCGCGGAAATACGTAGCAGAGCAAGCCCGGGCGCCACCATCGCCGGAGGAAACTACCGACCCCAGCAAGGACAGGTGGCAGCTGGATTATGACCTTGGCCGCGAGGAATTGGAAATGAAACTGGCAAAAAGGGAGGACTTCGAGGGCTTCGACTTCAAGCGCAACAGTAAGTGCGATTGATTGATGTTCCTCCATGCTTGTAAAGCTCTCTATCGTCAAGCAATCATTGTAGATACAGACACAGATTTAGGGTTAAAACTGTGTGACAATTCCGTCGATTCATGCATATGTCCCACTAGGATTTTCTGTAATCTTTAACTGAATTGACTTGTCTGCAGCGCGTATCCCTGCCATGTGTTTCGCGGACAACCCTATGCCTGATGACACCAAGCACAGGCTTACTGTGCAGATCTTTACTGTCAAGGTAGCGGGGTTAGATGGGGATTTGCAGTGGCCGCTGATGTGTTTGGGCATGGTCGCTGTGCGCGACAAGCTGGAATACAGTCGCAATGTTATTTTCAACCACACGAGGGACAACTGCCAAACCCTCACTCAACAGGTTCTTTTGTTTGGTCCTTGCTGTGGAGCATAGTGCAATGTTTTCTGTTAATTATCCCTTGGGTACCCGATAAATCATGAGTAGACATCCAGCCACGCGAGGTTGGAATCACGGCCGCCCGCTTTCACGTGATTCGTGCCGTTCAAATACATCGAGCCTGTATAATGAATTCCATTGACTGTATACAAGTTGTATAGCTTGCTTATTATCTCTGACCTCGCTAGCAGATGGCCCACAAGGCATCGTCATGCATTGAATCGAGACGAGCATCGAGTACATGTCAGTCCCAGTGGTTATCTGCACCACGCTCCCCTCACTCGTTTTAAACCTCCAGCTTGCTTGTTTCTGCTGCCCAACCATTCTTGTTCATGCTCACTCTTCATTGGTCAGAGTCTGGCCGGAGTTCACAAGCATGTGTTCATACACGTCTCAACGCAGCGCCACACCACACCACCTCCATCAGTGTGAAAGCCACGAGCGAGGCCGGTGCTTATGGATGGCTGCATGTCATGGTGTAAGTTCATCATCGGTTTTTCAATCCATCCCGTGTACTCATCCCGGCTAACAAAATTTCGTTGCATGTAGGAGGATGCATGTTCTGTAAGTGGGAGGGCAAGTATATTCAGTCCACAGTCTACCACCACCTCTTGCACTCCACGGTCTGTAAGTGCACCGACACCTGATCTTCACCCACCACGTCTCACTTCTTGAAGACAACCAAGCTTGGCTGAAGAACATATTCATCACGTGCCTTGCCAATTTGGTATGGATGTATCTAGATGTATTTTAGTTTTAGATATATTCATTTCTGCAACGAGTAATTTGGAACGAAGGGAGTAATAGCTACCCCCGTTCCAAATTACTCATCGAAGAAATGGATGTATCTAAAACTAAAATACATCTAGATACATCCATACTTGCGACAAGTAATTCAGAACGGAGGGAGTAGTAATTAGTTTTCCATCAAGCTCATCAATGTATGTTCTAGTATCTGCTGCCTGGTTCACCTACAGCGCAAACAGCTTTGTGTTATGGTCTCATGGTTCGTTAAGCAATAAACAAAGCAGGTGAGTTCAATTTCACCTTCACCATTACAAATTAATCAAGGTTTCCAGCAATATCTAACCATAATAATCTCCCGAGTCCTGACAAAGACTGACTGCACACAAAAAAACATCAACAATCACATTAATCATGATAATCTCCTAACAAATTAATCAAGGTTCATATATGATACAATTTGCACATGCTGCCGACATTCCTTTAAATGGCTGTCACCCCGCTGTAGATGCATGGCAGGCAATCAAGGAACCCTGGAATGATTAAAATCATCATTTATCATAGACGAACCTGTATCTCCCACGATCCCCGGCCCTAGAACGTCCCAAACCAGAACAAAAGATGATACGGCAAATAAAAAAGATGAAGTATAGTGTTCAGTCGTAACCAAATAAACAAAAGACTCCAGATCAAGTATAGTGTCGATACACTAGCCTGTTAATCTCTGTTTCTGCTGAAGCCATCTCCTCTTGTTATGCACACCCACTGAAGGACGGGAGTTACCCCATCTCCCGGGCCGGGGCTTTGTTTCTCGTCTGATCCATTGAATGCTGCCTGTACCTTGAACCATGCCTGGTCCACTACTGAGTTGTATAGCGTATTCTTGTGAAGTGGGAATTCACGCGGCGCGCGTATTGCAGAAGTCCTATTAAAAGTAGCAATCGCAGCGCCCTGGCGGACGACCAGGATATCGGCAGCGCGTAGCCGCATGTCCCAAAAATTCACGTCCTTGCGTACCTACCTATCTTCTTTTTTACCCCCATACATAGAGATCATGTTATTGTTATGCTCATTGAAGCAACTCTGACCGGTTTAATTGAATTGGTTGCCTTCTTAATGAGCTTTTAGAGGGTACTGTATATTGTACTATAGTACTTGACATGTGACTATCCAACTTTATTGCTTTTTGGCAAATACCATGCTTCCCAAGTGTAAAATTTCTATCCGCACTGGTTAATCCAGAACAATATAGACAACTTGATTTATTGTGAACCGAACAAAACTAAGGAAATTATATAAAAGTTCTGGTCATATAGGAGTTCAATATGAGTGGTTAACTATGAAGATTGAATGCATACTAATTTATAGATTCTATAAGCTATAACATTATGCCATATAATCAATCACCATGAAGACTACATCACATATTAGAATGCATGACAGTCGATCTTACTTTCTATATTGTATTCTTCCATTTACCAGTGTAAAAAAAATCTGAACAAGATTATAGTCTATGCCATTCTGGATGTCAACTTAACCACTTGTGTTGTATGCAGGATCCATATTTAGTACTGGTAGGTCCTACCCGTGTCGTGGTCTATAATGGGTATGTGTACTTCGAGGCCATGCTGAAAGTGAAGGGAAGTACAGAATCTGAGGACACCGATCTAAGCCTTGTATTCGAGCGGACGTGGATTTTTAGAACACCTGCACCCCGGCCCTGGTATCCTGGCTGTCCAATATTGCTTTAAGATATGTGCAACACAACTAACTTTCTATATGAAATTCTCTTTTTTGTTTCTCTCGCATAAAACATGTCTTGAAGTTCAAATCTTTGCGGTGTGGCAAAGCTTTCTAACTAGATCATTTTTTGTATATTTATGTTCGACAAAAAATTCTTAAAAATTTATCCTAGATTCTAGATAGAAAGCTTTGCCACGTTGCAAAGGTTTGAACTTCAAAACATGTTTTATGTGAGAGAAACAAAAAAGAGAAATCTATTTGCACGAATCGCGATGCAGGGAATTAATGGCTAGATAGAGAGGGCCTGGGTGCAGGTGTTCTATTATATATTTTTGGTATTCGAGCGCTTCTTATGTTGTGAAAAGATCAATTTATGCGTAAGCTTTGGATAGTGCATACTCTGATCCTGCGTGAGTAGCAGTCTCTACACCAGCAAGCATAGTACATTGGAGTTAACATGTGGCCTCGTGGTGTCTTCCGTTGAGGCCATCATCGCTGTGCAGATCGTCAAGGGGTCATGGCCAGATGGGTCCCGAGGCCAGCTTACTGCATGTATCGGCAGTGTGGGTGACATGAATGTCATGCTGCTCGACTCTGGAGAAGAGAAGGCGCTTGTTGTTGCTGACGATGGCACAATTGAGCTGTCGCGTCGTGTTGTGTCTGTTGAGAGGTTTGGGCAACTGATAGTCCGCGGCGTGGTGAGTCGAGGTGGTCGTGACCATGATGAGGTTCTGGCAGAGGGTAAGGCATCCTTTGCGCCTCTGGATGCAGGTCAAAGCCGTGGCATGCTTGATCTCGGTGGCATGTGTAAGCTGGAAATCACCGTCACCTGGTCGCGTATCCTGTGGTCTACCTCCAACCGGTTAATCAAGGGAGGCCCTTTAGCAGGAGATTGACCATGGCTTGGCCTAATTCTGGGAGGAAGGAGTTGTTTCACTTAGGTTTCATCAGTGAGTGGTGGTGCCATACGAATTGTATATGCAAAAACAGCATGCTGAGTTGCTGACAGGCAGGCAGACAGATTTTGGGTTGGCTAGCTGGGAAGGGGAAGCTAGCTTGCATTCAATTTGATGCTGCTGTCTAAAGAAAAGGGAGTGACTTGCAGAAAATCACCACATTGAAACGCGGGGTTGTAGAAAACACTCTTCTATGAATTTGGGTCTAATCTTTTGAAGAAAGCATTGATCGGTCCCCTTGGGCATTTTAATTGCGATTATGACATGTGGGTGCCGCAATCGATGACGTGGCATAACGTTCACAATAGACGATGTTAGATTGGACTTTAAAAAAAAAACCTCCCTAAAAAACATATGTCCCTCCCCTACTCGATCCAATCGGGATCAGGCCCCGCCGCCATTCCCGCAGGCCACCGCCGCCGAACTACACCGCTGCCGCGGCCTGGGTCAAGGTGCTAGCCGCCTCCTTGACGTGCAGTGGCGACTCTAGCCTCGCGCCTGCCATGACCACGACGTAGTCCCGGTCGAGATCGGCGGCCATGGCCGAGGCACACAAGTTGGCTGACGCCTGCTCCTGGAAGCATGGGGTGTGGGACTAGGGTCGGCTCTGGCTCTGAATCACTACACAGAACGGCCGTGACCTCCCGCCAGTGATGGCGGCAGCGCAACGACCTGCACACGGAGCCTCCGCGACCTCCCCCCAGTGACGACAACATCGAAACGAGGAACAGCGGCGGGGCGTAGCACGAGCGCAAGCAGCGCGCGGCCGCGGCACGCAGAACCGGAGCAGCCTGCGACATGCCGGCGCAAGCAGCGGCGGCAGCGGCGTGCGGAACCGGAGCAGGCAGCGGCATTTCGTCGCAAGCAACAACAGCAGTGCACAAGCAGAAGCAGTGGCGCGGCGGCGCGCACCAAGGTGCAGCCAAGCAGCAACCCTCGCTAGCGAGCTCCGCCGTCGTCGAGGCACCGACGTGGGCGGCAACGCTCAGCCGTGAGATGGCCGGCGAAAGAGTACATCCGAGCTTGGCATGTCAAGGGCCTGATTGCATTTTTGTTTTCTGGTCGAAGGGTGAAGGAAATATGCCCTAGAGACAATAATAAAGTTATTATTTATTTCATTATTTCATGATAAATATTTATTATTCATGCTAGAATTGTATTAACCGGAAACATAATACATGTGTGAATACATAGACAAACAGAGTGTCACTAGTATGCCTCTACTTGACTAGCTCGTTAATCGAAGATGGTTGAGTTTCCCAGCCATGGACATGAGTTGTCATTTGATTAACGGGATCACATAATTAGGAGAATGATGTGATTGACTTAACCCATTCCGTTAGCTTAGCACTTGATCGTTTAGTATGTTGCTATTGCTTTCTTCATGACTTATACATATTCCTATGACTATGAGATTATGCAACTCCTGTTTACCGGAGGAACACTTTGTGTGCTACCAAATGTCACAACATAACTGGGTGATTATAAATGTACTCTACAGGTGTCTCCGAAGGTATTTGTTGGGTTGGCGTATTTCGAGATTAGGATTTGTCACTCTGATTGTCGGAGAGGTATCTCTGGGCCCACTCGTAATGCACATCACTATAAGCCTTGCAAGCATTGTAACTAATGAGTTAGTTACAGGATGATGTGTTACGGAACGAGTAAAGAGACTTGCCAGTAACGAGATTGAACTAGGTATTGAGATACCGACGATCGAATCTCGGGCAAGTAACATACCGATGACAAAGGAAAACAACGTATGTTTTTATGCGGTTTGACCGACAAAGATCTTCGTAGAATATGTGGGAGCCAATATGAGTATCCAGGTTCCGCTATTGGTTATTTGCCGGAGACGTGTCTCGGTCATGTCTACATAGTTCTCGAACCCGTAGGGTCCGCACGCTTAAAGTTTTGGTGACGATCGTATTATGAGTTTATGTGATTTTCTGTACCGAAGGTAGTTCGGAGTCCCGGATGAAATCGGGGACATGACGAGGAGTCTCGAAATGGTTGAGACGTAAAGATCGATATATTGGACGACTATATTCGGACATCGAAAAGGTTCCGAGTGATTCGGGTATTTTCGGAGTATCGGGGAGTTACGGGAATTCACTGGGAGAAGTATTGGGCCTTATTGGGCCATACGGGAATAGAGGAGAGAGGCCAAAAGGAAGGAGGCGCCCCCCCCCCTCTGGTCCAAATTGGACAAGGGGTGCAGCCCCTTTTTCCTTCTCCCTCTCCCCCTCTTTCCTTCTCTCCTACTCCGGAAAGGAAAGGGGAATCCTACTAGGACTTGGGAGTCCTAGTAGGACTCCCCACACTTGGCGCGCCCCCTCTAGGGCCGGCTTCTCCCCCCCTCCTTTATATACGGGGGCAGGGGCACCTCTAGACACAACAATTGATATCTTGATCTCTTAGCTGTGTGCGGTGCCCCCCTCCACCATATCCCACCTCGATCATATCGTAGCGGTGCTTAGGCGAAGCCCTGCGTCGGTAGCATCATCATCACCGTCACCACGCCGTCGTTCTGATGAAACTCTCCCGTGAAGCTCTGCTGGATCGGAATTCGCGGGAGGTCATCGAGCTGAACGTGTGTTGAACTCGGAGGTGTCGTACGTTCGGTACTTGGATCAGTCGGATCGTGAAGACGTACGACTACATCAACCGCGTTGTCATAACGCTTCCGCTTTCGGTGTACGAGGGTACCTGGACACACTCTCTCCTCTCGTTGCTATGCATCACCATGATCATGTGTGTGCGTAGGAAAATTTTGAAATTACTACGTTCCCCTACAGTGGCATCCGAGCCTGGTTTTAGGCTAGATGTTATATGCACGAGTAGAACACAAGTGAGTTGTGGGCGATACAAGTCATACTGCTTACCAGCATGTCATACTTTGGTTCGGCGGTATTGTTGGATGAAGCGGCCCGGACTGATATTACGTGTACGCTTACGCGAGACTGGTTCTATCGACGTGTTTTGCACACACGTGGCTGGCGGGTGTCAGTTTCTCCAACTTTAGTTGAACCGAGTGTGGCTACGCCCGGTCCTTGAGAAGGTTAAAACAACACTAACTTGACGAACTATCGTTGTGGTTTTGATGCGTAGGTAAGAACGGTTCTTGCTCAGCCCGTAGCAGCCACGTAAAACTTGCAACAACAAAGTAGAGGACGTCTAACTTGTTTTTGCGGGGCATGTTGTGATGTGATATGGCCAAAACATGATGCTATATTTTATTGCATGTGATGATCATGTTTTGTAACCGAGTTATCGACAACTGGCAGGAGCCATATGGTTGTCGCTTTATTGTATGCAATGCAATCGCCCTGTAATGCTTTACTTTAGCACTAAGCGGTAGCGATAGTCGTAGAAGCAATAGTTGGCGAGACGACAACGATGCTACGATGGAGATCAAGGTGTCGCGCCGGTGACGATGGTGATCATGACGGTGCTTCGGAGATGGAGATCACAAGCACAAGATGATGATGGCCATATCATATCACTTATATTGATTGCATGTGATGTTTATCCTTTATGCATCTTATTCTACTTTGATTGACGGTAGCGTTATAAGATGATCTCTCACTAAGGGCCTGTTCTGAACTCATCTGGCTTCACAAAACTTCTCAAAAACCAGCTTCTTATCGTAGCTTCTACTCCACGTAGCGATCCCAGGTCCGTTCTACTGCATCGGCAGCTTCTCTAGCGCTGCAGCCCAACTGAGACACAGTGGCCTGTTCGGGATAGATTGGGCCGGCTGGAGGCAGCCCAATAAGGCTAGCGAACACACAGATTCGAGGAGGAAGTGGGTCAGCGAGGCAAGGGGTGTCGCTACAGTAGCGAAACGTTCTATTTTCTCGAGGGGGAGAAGCAAACCGGTATCTTTAGCGGTGGCAAGCTCCTGTAAATTACGTGAACTCCAGCTTTTTCATTCTGTGGAGCTGGGCCAAGCTCGCTTCTAATTTTTGCACTACGGTCGGGCTTAGCTTCGAGAATCCAGCTTCTTGGAGCCCAAGCGTTCGGGTCAAAATCATCTACGAAGTTTTTGAAGCGTGGAGTTGGAGGAGTTCAGAACATGCCCTAAATTTCAAGATAAAAGTGTTCTCCCTGAGTATGCACCGTTGCAAAGTTCGTCGTGCGGAGACACCACGTGATGATCGGGTGTGATAAGCTCTACGTTCATCTACAATGGGTGCAAGCCAGTTTTGCACACGCAGAATACTCGAGTTAAACTTGACGAGCCTAGCATATGCAGATATGGCCTCGGAACACTGAGACCGAAAGGTCGAGCGTGAATCATATAGTATATATGATCAACATAGTGATGTTCACCATTGAAAACTACTCCATCTCACGTGATGATCGAACATGGTTTAGTTGATTTGGATCACGTGATCACTTGGATGATCAGAGGGATGTCTATCTAAGTGGGAGTTCTTAAGTAATATGATTAATTGAACTTTAATTTATCATGAACTTAGTCCTGATAGTATTAGCATATCTATGTTGTAGATCAATAGCTCGCATTTAGCTCCCTTGTTTTTATTTTTGATATATTCCTAGAGAAAAATAAGTTGAAAGATGTTAGTAGCAAAGATGCGGACTAGCTCCTTGATCTGAGGATTATCCTCATTGCTGCACATAAGTATTATGTCCTTGATGCACCGCTAGGTGACAGAACTATTACAGGAGCAGATGTAGACGTTTTGACAAAAGCTTGGTATGATTACTACTTGATAGTTTAGTGCACCATGCTTTATGGCTTAGAACCGGGACTTCAAAAATGTTTTGAACACCACAGAGCATATAAGATGTTCCAAGAGTTGAAATTGGTATTTCATACTCATGCTCGTGTCGAGAGGTATGAGACCTCTGACATTACTTTGCCTACAAAATGGAGGAGAATAGCTCAACCAGTAAGCATGTGCTCAGATTGTCTGAGTACTACAATCACTTGAATCAAGTGGGAGTTAATCTTCCAGATAAGATAGTGATTGACAGAGTTCTCTAGTCACTATTGATACGTCTCCGTCGCATCTGCTTTTCCAAACACTTTTGCCCTTGTTTTGGACTCTAACTTGTATGATTTGAATGGAACTAATCCGGACTGACGCTGTTTTCAGCAGAATTACCATGGTGTTGTTTTATGTGCAAAAAACAAATATTCTCGGAATGACCTGAAACTCCACGGAACATCTTAGAAAAAATAATAAAAAATCCTCGCCAAAGATGAAGACCAGGGGGACCACACCCTTCTCACGAGGGTGGGGGGCGCCCCCCTAGGGTGCGCCCCCTACCTCATGGGCCCCCTGAAAACCTTCCGACGCTAACTCCAACTCTATATATTTGCTTTCGGAGAGAAAAAAATCAGAGAGAAGAAATCATCGCGTTTTACGATACGGAGCCGCCGCCAAGTCCTAAAACCTCTCGGGAGGGCTGATCTGGAGTCTGTTCGGGGCTCCGCAGAGGGGGATTCGTCGCCGTGATCATGATCAACCATCCTCCATCACCAATTTCATGATGCTCACCTCCGTGCGTGAGTAATTGCATCGTAGGCTTGCTGGACGGTGATGGGTTGGATGAGATTTATCATGTAATCGAATTAGTTTTGTTAGGGTTTGATCCCTAGTATCCATTATGTTCTGATATTGATGTTGCTATGACTTTTCTATGCTTAATGCTTGTCACTAGGGCCCTAGTGCCATGATTTCAGATCTGAACCTATTATGTTTTCATGAATATATGTGAGTTCTTGATCCTATCTTGCAAGTCTATAGTCACCTACTATGTGTTATGATCCGGCAACCCCGAAGTGACAATAATCGGGACCACTCCCGGTGATGACCATAGTTTGAGTTCATGTATTCACCATGTGCTAATGCTTTGTTCCGGTTCTCTATTAAAAGGAGGCCTTAATATCCCTTAGTTTCCAACAAGACCCCACTGCCACGGGAGGGTAGGACAAAAGATGTCATGCAAGTTCTTTTCCGTAAGCACGTATGACTATATACGGAATACATGCCTACATTACATTGATGAATTGGAGCTAGTTCTGTGTCACCCTATGTTATGACTATTACATGATGAACCGCATCCGACATAATTATCCATCACCGATCCGGTGCCTACGAGTTTTCCATATACTGGTTTACGCTTATTTACTTTTCCGCTGCTACTGTTACAATCACTACAAAATACCAAAAACATTACTTTTGCTGTCTTTACTTTTCTTGCCGCTACCACCACTATCATATTACTTTGCTACTAAACACTTTGCTGCAGATACTAAGTTTTCATGTGTGGTTGAATTGACAACTCAGCTGCTAATACTTGAGAATATTCTTTGGCTCCCCTTGTGTCGAATCAATAAATTTGGTTTGAATACTCTACCCTCGAAAGCTGTTGCGATCCCCAATACTTGTGGGTTATCAAGACTAATTTCTGGCGCCGTTGCTGGGGAGCATAGCTCTATTCTTTGAGTCACTTGGGATTTATATCTGCTTATCACTATGAAGAACTTGAGAGATCCAAAAACTAAGATCTATCCCTCAACTACGAGGGGAGGTAAGGAACTACCATCTAGCTCTGCACTTGATTCACCTTCTGTTATGAGTAAGTTAGCGACACCTACACCTGCTTCTGCTATTCGTTCTGATATGTCGCATGTTATTGATGATGCCACTTCTGCTATGCATGATACTTATGATGAAACTGCTTCTATGCCTGATACTACTGTGCCCCTTAGTGAATTTCTTGATGAACAAATTGCTAGGGCTAGAGAAAAAGAAATTATTGAATCTGAATACGATGATGATAGTGATGATGAAAATATGCCTGTTATTCCTCAGGGCTATCTTTTTGATATGGAATCTTCTGCCGCTATTTTAGCTTGCAGAGATAGATATGAGCTTAAGAGGTTATTAATTAAATGGAACAAAGAATCACTTAGAGATAAAATGAGGCCCGACCCTGCTTTTGCTACTTCACCTATATGTGTTCCTGATAAGGATTATGAATTCTCTGTTGATCCTGATACAATTACTTTGGTTGAATCTGATCCATTTTATGGCTATGAATCTGAAACTGTTGTGGCACATCTTACTAAGTTAAATGATATAGCTACCCTGTTCACTAATGATGAGAGACTCGTTACCTTTATATACTCAAAATATTTCCGTTCTCATTAAAGGGTGATGCTAAGATATGGTTTAATTCTCTTGATCCTGATTGTGTGCGTAGTCCCCAGGATATGATTTATTACTTCTCTGCTAAATATTTCCCTGCTCATAAGAAACAAGCTGCTTTGAGGGAAATATACAACTTCGTGCAAATTAAAGAAGAGAGTCTCCCACAAGCTTGGGGGAGGCTTGTCAAGTTACTTAATGCTTTGCCTGATCATCCTCTTAAGAAACCTGAAATACTTGATATCTTTTATAATGGACTAACCGATGCTTCCAGAGATTACCTGGATAGTTGTGCTGGTTGTCTTTTCAGGGAAAGAACACCGGATGAAGCTGAAATTCTATTGAATAATATGTTGACAAATGAAAATAATTGGGCACCTCCTGAGCCAGCTCCTGAGCCAGGTCCTGCTCCAATTACTGAGCCTATTCCTAAACCAACTCCGAAGAAGAGAGGTGTTCTATTTCTCAGTCCCGAAGATATGCAAGAGGCAAAGAAATCTATGAAAGAAAAAGGTATTAAAGCTGAAGATGTTAAGAATTTACCTCCTATTGAAGAAATACATGGTCTTAATTCACCGCCTGTTGAAGAAACTTATGATCTTAAATCTTTATTTACTGAAGAACCTCCTGATCCCGATCTCCCAACACAGGTAGTAAAGGTAAATTCTCTCTATAGATATGATAAAGCTGAAGTCCCTCCTACTAAAATTGCTAGTCAGTGCTTGGATGAGTTCGATAACTTTATGTTTAAGCAAGACGACTTCAATGCTTATTTTGGTAGACAATTAAAATAAAATTCTTATATGATTAGACGCTTGGGTGATTATATGGCTAATATTAAAGTTGAACTTAAACTTGTTAGCAAACATGCTTCTATGGTTACCACTCAAGTAGAACAAGTACTTAAGGCTCAAAAAGAAGTGCTTGATGAAATGAATAGTAAGAAAAATGATTATGCTGTTAGAGTGGCTACTAGAACTGGTAGAATGACTCAGGAACCTTTGTATCCTGAAGGCCACCCTAAGAGAATCGAGCAAGATACTCAGAGAAATAATATTGATGTTCCTAGTTCTTCTAAAAAGAAGAAGAAAAAAAATGATAGAACTGTGCAAACTTCTAATGAACCTATTGCTGAACCACCTGATAATCCAAATGATATTTCTACGTCTGATGCTGAAACACAATCTGGTAATGAACATGAACCTAGTAAAAATATTAATGATGATGCTCAACCTAGTAATGATAATGATGTAGAAATTGAACCTGCTGTTGATCTTGACAACACACAATCAAATAATCAACGTTATGATAAAAGAGACTTTGTTGCTAGGAAACATGGTAAAGAAAGGGAACCTTGGGTTCAGGAACCCATGCCTTTTCCTCCAAAACCATCCAAGAAAAAGGATGATGAGGATTTTGAGCGCTTTGCTGAAATGATTAGACCTATCTTTTTGCGTATGAGATTAACTGATGTGCTCAAAACAAATCCTTATGCTAAATATATGAAGGACATCATTACTAATAAAAGAAAGATACCGGAAGCTGAAATTTCCACCATGCTTGCTAATTATACTTTTAAGGGTGGAATACCAAAGAAACTTGGAGACCCCGGAGTACCTACTATACCTTGCTCCATTAAAAGAAATTATATTAAAACTGCTTTATGTGATCTTGGAGCCGGTGTTAGTGTTATGCCTCTCTCTTTATATCGTAGACTTGACTTGAATAAGCTGACACCTACTGAAATATCTTTGCAAATGGCTGATAAATCAACTGCTATACCTGTCGGTATCTGTGAGGATGTGCCTGTTGTAGTTGCAAACATTAATATTTTAACGAATTTTGTTATACTTGATATTCCTGAGGATGATAGTATGTCTATTATTCTTGGAAGACCTTTTCTTAATATTGCAGGGGCTGTTATTGATTGCAACAAAGGCAATGTCACTTTTCATGTTAATGGTAATGAGCATACGGTATACTTTCCGAGGAAACAACCTCAAGTTCATAGTATCAATTCTATTGGAAAAATTCCATCGATTATATTTGGAGGTTTTGAATTTCCTCTTCCTACTGTCAAGAAGAAATATGATATACTTATTATTGGGGATGTGCATATCCCCGTTGAGGTAACTTAGTGTTATTTGAAATTTCTCCGGTTTCATGATTATCGGAATGAGTTTGTTAACAAGACTTGATCAACCTTGTTAGTGGATTCTTTTTGATGAGCATAAGATGGATGAAACTAGAAGCACAAACTTCTGTACCCCACTTTTACTTTCTGTTATTTATATTAAATAAAGTAAAAATAGTATTTTCTGTCTGTTTCCTGACTTACCCGCGCAATATAAAAATATCCCAAAAATAAAAGTCCTCAGAATGACATGCCAATTTAATATGATTTTTTCGGGAATATTTGAGGATTTACTGTGCAAAATTTACCGCGGGAGGAGCTGCCACCTGCATGAGGGTGGTGGGCACGCCCCCTGCCTCGTGGGCCCATGGTGTCCCTCCTCCACTTATCCCAGCACCCATCTTCTTCCTCTATCTCACACAAACCTGAAAAACCAACTCAAGCACGAGTTCCAGCCACTTTTGCTGTGATTTTCGATCTCCTTACTCAAAGCACCTCTCGCAAAACTGCTTGGGAAGATTGTTCCTGGTATGTGACTCCTCCATTGGTCCAATTAGTTTTTGTTCTAGTGCTTTATTCTTTGCAAATTTGTGCTGCATAGGTGACCATGTTCTTGAGCTTGCATGTCAAATTTATATGGTTCTAAGTAGTTCTAATGCTTGATATAGGCTCTAGGCTTGTAGGAGTAGTTGCTATCAATATTACTGAGTTTGCTTTACTTTTATTTTGAAGTTTTTTAGAGAAAAACAATATGCCTAGGAAGATGTTCCAAGGTGGTTCCTCTAAGAAGCAAGGACCCAGGATTGCTATGCGCGATGCTGACGAGGATCCACCAAGAGACGCTCCAGTACGGCCTTGCGAATGGCCGTCAGAAAATTTTATGGACCGTGCGGGAATTAAAGAAGAATTCAAAGCATATTTGCACAATGCCGGTCTTGAGGATTTTGAGGCTAACAAATGCCTCCAGTATCATGATTTCACAAGTTCATTTGTGAGGAGGTTTGAGTATTCATCTTCGCGTAATTCTCTTTCAGTCATGTTTGATCTCTATGACAAATCTTATACCATGGACTTAGAGGATTTCACTCTTGCATGCAAACTTCCATCATGGGGTAGTGTTAGGGATCCCCCTAAATTTGAATTTAGAAACTTTCTTGCTAGTATAACTGTGGGGGAATCTAGAGATATAACGCAGGCTACCATAGGAAGCATTCACTTTCCTACTATATATTATTTTGCTCTCTTCATAGGTAGATGCATAAATGCTAGGGATAAAGCATGTCACATGTGTGTCCCTGATCTTAGCATTCTTAGGAGTGCTGTGTTAGGAGACCAATCTTATCATATGGGAGCCATTGTAGCTCGTAGGTTGCATCATAATAGATATAATGGAGATTTCTTTGGAGGAATTTTTGCAACCCGCTTAGTTCATTTTCTTGAAATAGACATTCATGAGGGTGATATGGAGTTGCCTCCTGCATATTTAGATTACGACTCTATGGCTTCGCACCAGTTTGTCGAGAGGCCTGAATCACCTCTCTTATATCGTTTAATTTTTGATAAACAACGTGTTTTCCGTATTACTCTCCCTGCTCCTGCCTTCTTTGATTCACAGACAAAAGGAAGATATGTTATTACCAGAGAGGAGGCAGAAGAGTACGAGAGGAGAGCGGAGGCAGCTCGACTCCACGCTGCAGCTCAGCAGGCGATAACCGTTGCACATCAGTATGATCCCAACTATTCTTCCTCATCACAGTACGACCCCAACAACTATTATTATGGATATCCGCCAGGCCAGCCGTGGCCATAAACCAACTTAGGCCAAAAGCCTAAGCTTGGGGGAGTACGTATTTCTCACCGACATTACATTTATGCTCGCACACACTCATTGCTAGATGTTGGTGCTCATACTTTTTCACTGTAATATCCATGCTAGTTTATTTTCTTTTTCCTGCTATCTTCTTGTGTGATTGTTAAACCTTAAGAAAAACCAAAAAAAATTAGTAGTAGTTTATTTTTCTGCTGTAGTAGTAATAATTAAAAAGAAAACCCAAAAATATTTCCCGTTCTTCTTTTGCTTGTTGGGAGCTTTCCCGTGTAAATAGTTTTATTTCTTTTCTTTTCTTTGTGGGTCAGTAGGAGAAGGCCATAATTAAATTGTTGAAGTGGCTCTTATATGCATTATTGTTGATTTAACCAAGAGCCCGTATTGCCTTGTCTTCTCCTGTTTATTGAATGCTCGTAGATTCCAGCTTAGTCCAATGCACGTTCACTCTTATTATTATTCACACCGTTCGGTCGTGCAAGTGAAAGGCAATTATGATGATATATGATGGACTGACTGAGATGAGAAAAGCTGGTATGAACTCGACCTCTTTTGTTTTTGTAAATATGATAAGTCACTCGTTCTTGATTCAGCTTATTATGAATAAACATGTTTGCAATGACAATTAGAGATCATAGTTGCTTGTGCCATGCTTGATTAGCTATGAGTTATAATGGTTTACCTTGTGTGCCAACATGTTATTGAGATGATTATGATGTGGTATGATGGGGTGGTATCCTCCTTTGAATGATTTAAGTGACTTGACTTGGCACATGTTCACGCATGTAGTTGAAACAAAATCAATATAGCCTTCACGATATTTATGTTCATGGTGGATTATATCCTACTCATGCTTGCATCCAATGTTTATTAATTTTAATGCATGCACATGGCTGTTGTCGCTCTCTAGTTGGTCGCTTCCCAGTCTTTTGCTAGCCTTCACCTGTACTGAGCGGGCATACTGCTTGTGCATCCAATCCCTTAAACCCCAAAGTTATTCTAGATGAGTCCACCATACCTTCCTATATGTGGTATCTACCTGCCGTTCCAAGTAAATTTGTATGTGCCAAAATCTAAACCTTCAAATAAACATTCTGTTTTGTATGCTCGAATAGCTCATGTATCAACAAAGGCTGTCCTTATCTTCCGTGTTAGGCGGGTTATTCTCAAGAGGGGTGGACTCCGCTCCTCACTCACGAGAAAATGGCTGGTACCGGGATGCCCAGTCCCATGCTTTATGCAAATTAAATAAAAATTAATTGCAAACAAAACTCCCCCTGGGACCTGATGTATGTTGAAGACACTCATTGTTTCGAGCAAGCCATGGATTGATGCTTGTTGGTGGAGGGGGAGTATAAACTTTACCATTCTGTTTGGGAACCGCCTATAATGTGTTTAGCATGGAAGATATCGCCATCTCTTAGTTGTTACGTTGACAATGAAAGTATACCGCTCAAAATATAATTTATCTCTATTGCAAAACCGAGCTCTGGCACCTCTACAAATCCATGCTTCCCTCTGCGAAGGGCCTATCCATTTACTTTTATGTTGAGTCATCACCCTCTTATTAAAAAGCACTAGCTGGAGAGCACATCTGTTATTTGCATTCATCACTATTAGTTTATATTGGGTGTGACTATGATTGGATCTCTTTTACCATGAATTACAATGTCTAGTCAGTCCTTGATCTTTAAAGGTGCTCTGCATTTATGTTTTGCGGTCTCAGAAAGGGCTAGCGAGATACCATCTTGTTATATCATATTATGATTGTTTTGAGAAAGTGTTGTCATCCGAGATTTATTATTATGGCTTGCTAGTTGATTATGCTATTGATGTGAGTAATTATGAGACCTGAGAATTATTGCAAATGTGGTTAGTTACGATCTATGCTGAAAACTTGAATGCTGGCTTGACATAGTTACAACAACAAGAGCAAACAGAGTTTGTAAAAGTTTTTCTTTCTTTCTTTTAGTTTGTCAACTGAATTTCTTGAGGACAAGCAAGGGTTTAAGCTTGGGTGAGGGAGTCCTGGATTAGGGGGTGTTCGGATAGCCGGACTATACCTTCAGTCGGACTCCTGGACTATGAAGATATAAGATTGAAGACTTCGTCCCGTGTCCGGATGGGACTTTCCTTGGCGTGGAAGGCAAGCTTGGCGATGTGATAGTCAAGATCTCCTACCATTGTAACCGACTCTGTGTAACCCTAACCCTATCCGGTGTCTATATAAACCGGAGGGTTGTAGCCCATAGAGGATCAACTCCATACACAATCATACCATAGGCTAGCTTCTAGGGTTTAGCCTCCTTGATCTCGTGGTAGATCTACTCTTGTACTACCCATACCTTCAATATTAATCAAGCAGGAGTAGGGTTTTACCTCCATTGAGAGGGCCCAAACCTGGGTAAAACAAAGTGTCCCCTGTCTCCTGTTACCATCCGACCTAGACGCATAGTTCGGGACCCCCTACCCGAGATCCGCCCGTTTTGACACCGACATTGGTGCTTTCATTGAGAGCTCCGCTGTGTAATCGACAAAAGGATCGATGGCTCGCCGGCAGATCAACTGCGACTTCGGCGTCTCCGTCACCAGTTCGACTGGTCACCTTGGTTCGACCAAGAATTGCGCCCCGTGTTCGGATCACCATGTTCGGACGAGGGCCTTCATCAAACATCAACTCCGATCTCTATCAAGATCACGGAGGAATCATCTATGGAGCTCGGGGGCTCAACGTCAACATTGCGCTCAAGCGACCGTGCTGTTTTTCTGGACAACGAACTCGTATCTGCCACCACCACCTCCTTGAGTATTGCTTTGACGGTCGCTTTGGTGGAATTGTGCGGAATTGATTCTACAACAACCCTGGAAAATTTCGTCGAGTTCCGATGGAGGAATCTCTGGCAATCCACGATATACCGGAGCCCTGTCAAATCTGGACGGGAATTTGGATGAGTTTAGGGCGTGGTGTCCAGCTTCTAGCTCGGACGTCCTTTGGAAGATCCCACCGTTGATCGGCTGCGGAATTTCTATATCTACCACCTCTCAAAATTTCGGCTCAATCCGACCGTCCAAACTCCGGGAACCTTCCGATTAGTGCATCACTTTTCGGATCTGTTTTCTGTGCGAAAACGAATCCGACCCGAGTTCATCTTTTTTATGAACAGGATTTCGGACATCCCTTTTGAAGGAAGTTTTGTATGGGTATTGTGTTTTGTTCTCGAAAACATCCCACTAACTTTAAGATCTTTTGAACATGATCTTCAACATCATGCTGGTGAACCAGTCCGGCAATATTACTCCATGGCTGCCGTCCTGCGCTAGACACGTCGTCACTTTAGCCAAACTCAACTTCTTCTGATCATCATCTCGGCAAGCCGAACAAGAGTCCGGCATCGTGAGGATAAATCATCATCAACATCGCCGCCCCACAGATTACACGGAGCGGGCATACCGGCATCGCCGCACGGTCGCTTCATCAAGCCGGCATTAACCACGTCACGACCTGCATCGATAGGGCCGCACTATTGCTTCTTCAAGCTGGTATCCGTCACGCTGACCTGCTTCGACTCATCGGCTGACGTCGAGGCTTCGACATATCGGCTAGACCGGGGGCTTCGCCATCTCTTCATCAACCTACTCCGGACACTTCGGCGTCACTAGCCGACCAGCTCCATCACGTTAGCTGGGCCGAGGGCTTTGCCTCGGCGAGTCAACCTTTACCAGCATTGCCATGCCGTCGTTTTATCGCCCATCGGCAATGGGTGTGCGGAGCGAGTCCCAATTTTGGGAATCACCTTCCTTCGGATTGCTACAATAAATAAACCAGGTGCTATTAATCCCTGTATTTTTTGCTTGTTTGGGTTCATTTTTCCCAAGGAATTATTACTCTGGTTTGTCCATGATATGTACACAGGTCTATCAAATGGTGACCGCATTAACGAGGTCGCGTGGTGGTTCGATCAGTTTCCGTACATAGTCCGGCGAACGCCGCATCCGGAGCTCGGACAGACCTGTGAATTCAGGCTTTGCCACGCCTTTAATACATCACGCCGACGCCCTGCATCGACATTGACTTCGACGCCAGGCCATATTTCTTCTATTCCTCACTTTGCATAAATTATTTATTATGCAACACATTTTTTTAATTATCATTATTACTATTATCTCTGGTTTGCACTATTTTTTGTGCATAGGAAAATGATCCGGGGACTTCGGCGTCACTCTGCCGGTCTGCATTGACCATGCTATGTCACCACTTCGGTGTGTCGAGCTCTCCGCTCCGCCACCTCAGGACCAGCTTGGGGGATGGAACCTTGCCCCGCATCAAGCTTGGACCGCGTCATCAATACCGAACACATTAACCAGCTAAGTCGCTTTCATGCTCAAAGCTTTAATTTCTAACTTGTGTTCGGTTCGACCAAGCATTATACTTTTTTGGAAAAAAGTTGCTTGTAAATTTTTTTTCTTGTCCAAACTTTGTTTGTGACACACAAATTCAAGGACCCAATTCACTTGGGGGCTTCCTTCATGAAGCTTTTCCACTTGCATATGATTATACTTGTACGGCTTCGTTCCTTGTTCGTGTACTATGCCACAATATGCACCACATTGACTTAAGCAATTTGCAAGCTGGGTTGCCTCGCTCTTGTGTTTACCCCTACGTTCCCGATTGTTCGGCTAGGGAGTAAAGGGAGCACCTCTGCGATTGTCACGATCGGGTCGCCCGAGCCGGACCTCAGACTGGGTGAAGCCGAAAGCTAGCGCTCTTATAGTTATTCAATGACGGCCGGCACACAACGGAACTCATGAGTACAAAAAATCTATTGCACAAGTCTCATAATAATAATGAGCACCGAAGAAAGGTATCGGTGGGGGTACTATTTTCTTCGAAGATGCTTCTTACATTTCACGGTAATATAGCATAAGTTCCCTGAGCGCGCTTTGTCTGTTATAGCCTTATGGCCTGATTGCCTGGTTATTGGAAACACCATCGATATTCTCGACCGATGGAGTACATAACACTTTTTGGTCCTTTACCAAAGAGGGAGAAGCTGACGGTCGGTTAAGACGCGTTTAAAGTTCGGTTGAACATAGGTATGATATAAGTACTTCGGTACATGCAATCATTCTTCTACCCAAGTCACTTGGGGGCTCTTAAGTTTATTTGAGTCGTTTTATAATAAGTGTTCTTCTTCTTAGTCGTTGCAAAATTTTATTATTATTATTTATCACTCCTTTTTTCGACACGAGTGTGCGGTCACTAGCCGGGGAGCCTAATTTCTCTCTCAAAGACGCTAGAGTTTAGTTTGCTAAACTGGTCTGATGAGAAGTACTCCTCCCTCGGGATAGGAGGTTGAAGCCGTAGGCTAATCCGCTCGAAGTCTTGAGATAGGATGTATCATGTTAAAGCATGACAGAAGCACTTCCTTTTTCTAAGACCAACTTTTGGATTGGCACCGAACACTTGATATTGTTCGGACGTCATGTTTTTACTGACGTTTCTTGGTTTTCCAAGCTTTTTGGCACTTTTAAACTATTTGTGCTTTTCCAGCATTAGTCTCGTAGTGCAACGCCGGACACCTTTAGGGATTCGGCAAAAACATTCTAGGATATTGCTATATATGCATCGGTTTCGAATTGTGTCTTCGATCAATAGTTGGGTTGCCCGGCTCCTGCGCTTGCCTCCTACGTTCCGCTTTGTTCGGCTAGGTGTGCAAAGGGAGAACCACTGCGATTGTGCTTCCATCTCGCATGGTCAAGCACCTCAGTGGAGAAAGCCGAAAACTGGCTGTCACAATAAGCGTAAACTGGTCAGCGATCCGATGACTATGACGGGCCATTCATAACATTGGCCGAAGTGTTTACGGCTTGACCTCAACTGTCGCCGAACACTACCGGGGGCTATTAACTGGCCTCCCAAACTATATCCTCGATATTTTGCTCTTACATTCGAGCTGAGGTTTCATGATCATGCTTAGCATGACAACCCAAAGAAAGGAACCAATAGCGGGACTATTTTCTTTGGAATACATTTCTTCTGTTAAACAGCAATATAACATATCTCTCTGCGTACCTTTGTTTATAAAACCGTGTGGCCAGATTGTCTTGTTTGTCGTAAATCTTTGCCCTCATAAAGACTTTATAAAGTAGGACAAACACTCCTCGGCTACTGGCCAAGGAGGTGGAAGCCGATGGTCGGTCAACAAAGTTTTGTACAATGCGGATCCGAGCATTAATGACGTAAAGTACTTGGATACATAGAGTCATTACACATAATTTGTGATTTTACTATGGATATTGATCCTTAATTCGGACACCCGTGCCCGCATTAAGGCTCGGGGGCTACTGGGCTTCGGGCTTATTATTTACAAATATTAAAGGGGCACATCGATCCCCTGATCTGGTGTTGCCACCCGACCAGTGCCTCGGGGGCTACTGCATTGCTTGTCCAATGCAGAAAATTTTATGTGCAATATAGTCTCCGAGGAGATTTGATCCTCAGGTTGGTCGGCCGCACCCAATCTGAGTCTTGAGGACTGAGCATGCCGCTTTTGTGTCCTGAAGTATTTTGCCGAGCTAGGAATTGATCCTCAGGCCAATTTTGCAAATCAACCTGAGTCTCAGCGGCTACTAGGATCAGCGGTGTTATGTCATCCTTCATGTGCATCTCGGGTTTTAGACCGATACACACCTTGAGGGCTACTGACTATATATCTCGGCAGAGAATAAATTGCACCAATAAAAAATATTCACAAAAATCGGCCCACATTCGGGGTGGTGCACCACCTCAGATGCAGTCCGGCATAAAGCTCGGGCGCTAGTGGCTGGCTCCATAGAGGGCATTTCCGGCATTAAGCTCGGTTAAACTCCTTCAAAACTTCTTTGAACCAAGGTTATTTACGACACCTCGTATACAGTCCGGCGTTGGAGCTCGGATACATTCCGGCGTTAGAGCTGGGAAGTACGGACTTGGGCGTTGGAGCTCGAGTGTGCGGAAAATGGATAGGCAAAGGAGGAAGAAGGCGTAGGTGAAAGGGTGGATTCTTATCCCCTTATATGGGCGGACGCAACTACGTGTCCCCGCCAGCCTGGTAAAACTCGCTTATCTCCAAGTGCCTTAATCAATGGCGCGGTTGGGTTACCCACATCCGTATTAATGAGAATCCCGTAAAAAGGGTACCCGATCTCTGCTTTGACAAGACGTGCCAAGGAAACCACCTCGCAAAACATGCTGAGGTGGAAAAGTAAAAACGATTTGAGTAAAGGACTTGGCTGTGGTGTGATGGCGCACTGCAGAATACGTCAGCAGATTTGATTTGTGTTAATATTATTCTCTCTATAGCAATATGTGGAAACTTATTTTACAGAGGCGGACACTACTCTTGGTGATTACAATCTTCTATGAAGGACTTGGAGGAGGAACCCGCCTTGCAATGCCGAAGACAATGTGCACGCCGGACTCGTCGTCATTGAAGCCTGGTTCAGGGGCTACTGAGGGAGTCCTGGATTAGGGGGTGTTCGGATAGCCGGACTATACCTTCAGCCGGACTCCTGGACTATGAAGATATAAGATTGAAGACTTCGTCCCGTGTCCGGATGGGACTTTCCTTGGCGTGGAAGGCAAGCTTGGCGATGTGATATTCAAGATCTCCTACCATTGTAACCGACTCTGTGTAACCCTAACCCTATCCGGTGTCTATATAAACCGGAGGGTTGTAGCCCGTAGAGGATCAACTCCATACACAATCATACCATAGGCTAGCTTCTAGGGTTTAGCCTCCTTGATCTCGTGGTAGATCTACTCTTGTACTACCCATACCTTCAATATTAATCAAGCAGGAGTAGGGTTTTACCTCCATCGAGAGGGCCCGAACCTGGGTAAAACAAAGTGTCCCCTGTCTCCTGTTACCATCTGACCTAGACGCACAGTTCGGGACCCCCTACCCGAGATCCGCCGATTTTGACACCGACATTGGGGGAGTTGATACATCTCCGTCGTATCTACTTTTCCAAACACTTTTGACTCTAACTTGTATGATTTGAATGGAACTAACCCGGACTGACGCTATTTTCAGCAGAATTACCATGGTGTTGTTTTATGTGCAGAAAAAATATATTCTCGGAATGACCTGAAACTCCACGGAACATCTTAGAAAAAATAATAAAAAATCCTCGCCAAAGATGAAGACCAGGGGGCCCACACCCTTCTCACGAGGGTGGGGGCGCCCCCCCTAGGGTGCGCCCCCTACCTCGTGGGCCCCCTGAAAACCCTCTGATGCCAACTCCAACTCTACATATTTGCTTTTAGAGAAATCATCGCGTTTTACGATACGGAGCCACCGCCAAGCCCTAAAACCTCTCGGGAGGGTTGATCTGGAGTCCGTTCGGGGCTCCGGAGAGGGGGATTCGTCGCCGTCATCATGATCAACCATCCTCCATCACCAATTTCATGATGCTCACCGCCGTGCGTGAGTAATTGCATCGTAGGCTTGCTGGACGGTGATGGGTTGGATGAGATTTATCATGTAATCGAGTTAGTTTTGTTAGGGTTTGATCCCTAGTATCCATTATGTTCTGAGATTGATGTTGCTATGACTTTGGTATGCTTAATGCTTGTCACTAGGGCCCGAGTGCCATGATTTCAGATCTGCACCTATTATGTTTTCATGAATATATATGAGTTCTTGATCCTATCTTGCAAGTCTATAGTCACCTACTATGTGTTATGATCCGGCAACCCCGAAGTAACAATAATCGGAACCACTCCCGGTGATGACCATAGTTTGAGGAGTTCATGTATTCACTATGTGCTAATGCTTTGTTACGGTTCTCTATTAAAAGGAGGCCTTAATATTCCTTAGTTTCCAATAGGATCCCGCTGCCACGGGATGGTAGGACAAAAGATGTCATGCAAGTTCTTTTCCGTAAGCACGTATGACTATATACGGAATACATGCCTACATTACATTGATGAATTGGAGCTAGTTCTGTGTCACCCTATGTTATGACTATTACATGATGAACCACATCCGGCATAATTATCCATCACTGATTCGGTGCCTACAAGTTTTCCATATACTGGTTTACGCTTATTTACTTTCCCGCTGCTACTGTTACAATCACTACAAAGTACCAAAAACATTACTTTTGCTGTCTTTACTTTTGTTGCCGCTACCACCACTATCATATTACTTTGATACTAAACACTTTGCTGTAGATACTAAGTTTCCAGGTGTGGTTGAATTGACAACTCAGCTGCTAATACTTGTGAATATTCTTTGGCTCCCCTTGTGTCGAATCAATAAATTTGGGTTGAATACTCTACCCTCGAAAGATGTTGCGATCCCCTATACTTGTGGGTTATCAACTATCACCAAGTTGCTAGAATTTCATGATGAACTGTAATATGCAAGGGATAAACGAAAATGATTCCCAAGCTCTTCGTGATGCTGGAATTGATGAAGATATAAATCAAGAAAAGCATCAAGTGTTGATGGTTAACAAGACCACTAGTTTCAAGAAAAGGGCAAAGGGAAGAAGGGGAACTTCAAGAAGAATGGCAAGCAAGTTGCTGCTCAAGTGAAGAAGCCCAAGTCTGGACCTAAGCCTGAGACTAAGTGCTTCTACTGCAAAGGGACTAGTCATTGGAAGCGGAACTGCCCCAAGTATTTGGCGGATAAGAAGGATGGCAAAGTGAACAAAGGTATATTTGATAGACATGTTATTGATGAGTACTTTACTAGTGTTTATAGTAACCCCGCGATATTTGATACTAGTTCAGTTGCTAAGAGTAGTAACTCGAAACAGGAGTTTTAGAATGAACAGAAACTAGTTAAGGGTGAAGTGACGATGTGTGTTGGAAGCAGTTCCAAGATTGATATGATCATCATCGCACACTCCCTATACTTTCAGGATTAGTGTTGAACCTAAATAAATGTTATTTGGTGTTTGCGTTGGGCTTGAATATGATTTGATCATGTTTATTGCAATACGGTTATTCATTTAAGTTAGAGAACAATTGTTGTTCTGTTTACACGAATAAAACCTTCTATGGTCATACACACCAACAAAAATGGTTTGTTGGATCTCGATCGTAGTAATACACATATTCATAATATTGAAGCCAAAAGATGCAAAGTTGATAATGATAGTGCAACTTATTTGTGGCACTGCCGTTTAGGTCATATTGGTGTAAAGCGCATGAAGAAACTCCATGATGATGGGATTTTGGAATCACTTGATTATGAAACACTTGATGCTTGCAAACCATGACTTATGGGCAAGATGACTAAAACTCTGTTCTCCGGAACAATGGAGCAAGCAACTGACTTTTTGGAAATAATACATACTGATGTATGCGATTCGATGAGTGTTGAGGCTCGCGGCGAGTATCATTATTTTTGACCTTCACAGATGATTTGAGAAAATATGAGTATATCTACTTGATGAAACATAAGTCTGAAACATTTGAAAAGTTCATATAATTTCAGAGTGAAGTGGAAAATCATCGTAACAAGAAAATAAAGTTTCTACGATCTGATCGTGGAGGGGAATATTTGAGTTACGACTTTGGTCTTCATTTGAAACAAAGCGAAATAGTTTCGCAACTAACGCCACCTGGAACACCACAGCATAATGGTATGTCTGAACATCGTAACCATACTTTATTAGATATGGTGCAATCTATGATGTCTCTTACCAATTTACCACTATTGTTTGGGGTTATGCATTAGACAGCTGCATTCACGTTAAATAGGGCACCATCTAAATCCGTTGAGATGACACTATATGAACTATGGTTTGGCAAGAAACCAAAGTTCTCGTTTCTTAAAGTTTGGAGTTGCAATGCTTATGTGAAAAGGTTTGAACCTGATAAGCTCGAACCCAAATCAGAGAAATGCGTCTTCATAGGATACCCAAAGGAGACTGTTGGGTACACATTCTAATCACAGATCCAGAGGCAAAATATTCGTTGCTAAGAATGGATTCTTTCTAGAGAAGGAGTTTCTCTCGAAAGAAGTGAGTGGGAGGAAAGTAGAACTTGATAAGGTAACTATACCTGCTCCCTTATTGGAAAGTAGTTCATCATAGAAATCTGTTCCTGTGACTACTACACCAATTAGTGAGGAAGCTAATGATGATGATCATGTAACTTCGGATCAAGTTACTACCGAACCTCATAGGTAAACCAGAGTGAGATCCACACCAGAGTGGTATGGTAATCCTGTTCTGGAGGTCATGTTACTTGACCATGACGAACCTACGAACTATGAGGAAGCGATGATGAGCCCAGATTCCGTGAAATGGCTTGAGGCCATGAAATCTGAGATGAGATCCATGTATGAGAACAAAGTGTGGACTTTGGTTGACTTGCCTGATGATCAGCAAGCCATAGAAAATAAATGGATCTTCAAGAGGAAGACAGGCGCTGATAGTAGTGTTACTATCTACAAAGCTAGACTTGTCGAAAAAGGTTTTTTTGACAAAGTTCAAGGTGTTGACTATGATGAGATTTTCTCACTCGTAGTGATGCTTAAGTCTGTCTGAATCATGTTAGCAAATTGCCATATTTTATGAAATCTGGCAAATGGATGTCAAAACTACATTCCTTAATGGATTTCTTAAAGAAGAGTTGTATATGATGCAACCAGAAGGTTTTGTCAGTCCTAAAGGTGGTGACAAAATGTGCAAGCTCCAGCGATCCATCTATGGACTGGTGCAAGCATCTCGAAGTTGGAATATACGCTTTGATAAGTTGATCAAAGCATATATAGTTTTATATAGACTTGCGGTGAAGCCTATATTTACAAGAAAGTGAGTGGGAGTACTACATCATTTCTGATAATATATGTGAATGACATATTGTTGATCGGAAATAATGTAGAATTATTCTGCAAAGCATAAAGGAGTGTTTGAAAGGAGTTTTTCAAAGAAAGACCTCGATGAAGCTGCTTACATATTGAGCATCAAGATCTATAGAGATAGATCAAGACGCTTGATAAGTTTTTTCAATGAATACATACCTTGACAAGATTTTGAAGTAGTTCAAAATGGAACAGGCAAAGAAAGAGTTCTTGCCTGTGTTACAAGGTGTGAAATTGAGTAAGACTCAAAGCCCGACCACGACAGAAGATAGAAAGAGAATGAAAGTCATTCCCTATGCCTCAGCCATAGGTTCTATAAAGTATGCCATGTTGTGTACCAGATCTATTGTATACCCTACACTGATTTTGGCAAGGGAGTACAATAGTGATCTAGGAGTAGATCACTGGATAGCGGTCAAAATCATCCTTAGTGGAATAAGGATATGTTTCTCGATTATGGAGGTGACAAAAGGTTCGTCGTAAAGAGTTACGTCGATGCAAGCTTTGACACCGATCTAGATGACTCTAAGTCTTGATCTAGATACATATTGAAAGTGGGAGCAATTAGCTAGAGTAGCTCCGTGCAGAGCATTGTTGACATAGAAATTTGCAAAATATATACGGATCTGAATATGGCAGACCCATTGACTAAACTTCTCTCACAAGAAAAACATGATCACACCTTAGTACTCTTTGGGTGTTAATCACATAGCGATGTGAACTAGATTATTGACTCTAGTAAACCCTTTGTGTGTTGGTCACATGACGATGTGAACTATGAGTGTTAATCACATGGCGACATGAACTATTGATGTTAAATCGCATGGTGATGTGATCTAGATTATTGTATCTAGTGCAAGTGGGAGACTGAAGGAAATATGCCCTAGAGGCAATAATAAAGTTATTATTTATTTCCTTATTTCATGATAAATGTTTATTATTCATGCTAGAATTGTATTAAACAGAAACATAATACATGTGTGAATACATAGACAAACAGAGTGTCACTAGTATGCCTCTACTTGACTAGCTCGTTAATCGAGGATGGTTGAGTTTCCTAGCCATGGACATGAGTCGTCATTTGATTAACGGGATCACATCATTAGGAGAATGATGTGATTGACTTGACCCATTCCGTTAGCTTAGCACTTGATCATTTAGTATGTTGCTATTGCTTTCTTCATGACTTACACATGTTCCTATGACTGAGATTATGCAAATCCCGTTTACCGGAGGAACACTTTGTGTGCTACCAAACGTCACAACGTAACCGGGTGATTATAAAGGTACTCTACAGGTGTCTCCGAAGGTACTTGTTGGGTTGGTGTATTTCGAGATTAGGATTCGTCACTCTGATTGTCAGAGAGGTATCTCTGGGCCCACTCGGTAATGCACTTCACTATAAGCCTTGCAAGCAATGTAACTAATGAGTTAGTTACATGATGATGTGTTACGGAACAAGTAAAGAGACTTGCCAGTAATGAGATTGAACTAGGTATTGAGATACCGACGATCGAATCTCGGGCAAGTAACATACCGATGACAAAGGGAACAACGTATGTTGTTATGCGGTTTGACCGATAAAGATCTGTGTAGAATATGTGGGAGCCAATATGAGCATCCAGGTTGCGCTATTGCTTATTGGCCGGAGACGTGTCTCGGTCTTGTCTACATAGTTCTAGAACCCGTAGGGTCCGCTCGCTTAAAGTTTCGGTGACGATTGTATTATGAGTTTATGTGATTTGATGTACCGAAGGTAGTTCGGAGTCCTGGATGAGATCGGGGACATGGCGAGGAGTCTCGAAATGGTCGAGACGTAAAGATCGATATATTGGACGACTATATTTGGACATCGGAAAGGTTCCGAATGATTCGGGTAATTTCGGAGTACCGGGGAGTTACGGGAATTCACCGGGAGAAGTATTGGGCCTTATTGGGCCATACGGGAATAGAGGAGAGAGGCCAAAAGGAAGGAGGCGCGCGCTAGGGGGCACCTCACTTGGCGCGCCCCCTCTAGGGCCTGCCTCTCCCTCCCTCCTTTATATACGGGGGCAGGGGATACCTCTAGACACAACAATTGATCTCTTGATCTCTTAGCCGTGTGCGGTAACCACCTCCACCATATTCCACCTCGATCATATCGTAGCGGTGCTTAGGCGAAGCCCTGCGTCGGTAGCATCATCATCACCGTCACCATGCCATCATGCTGACGAAACTCTCCCGTGAAGCTCTGCTGGATCGGAGTTCGCGGGACGTCATCGAGCTGAATGTGTGCTGAACTCGGAGGTGCCGTACGTTCGGTACTTGGATCGGTCGAATCGTGAAGACGTACGACTACATCAACCGCATTGTCATAACGCTTCCGCTTTCGGTCTACGAGGGTACGTGGACACACTCTCCCCTCTCGTTGCTATGCATCACCATGATCCTGTGTGTGCGTAGGAATTCTTTGAAATTACTATGTTCCCCTACAAAGGGTGCCTCTGCAAAAATACCAAGGAAGTCACTGTAGTCGTCGAACGTCGTTATCGCTTGTCTGTTACGCCATGTCATAAAAAAGGGGACCCACATGTCATAAAGGAGGTTAAAATGCCCAAATAGACAGAGTAGTGCTTTTTTGCAACTGATTAACCCCAGAATTAGGGTTTTCTACCACAAATTCATAGAAGAGTGCTTTCTGCAATCCTACGCTTCAATGTGATGGTTTTCTGCCATTCACTCGAAGAAGAGGGGATATCTGTATCCAACTTGTCAAAAACGTTAAAGCATTTTTATTTCAACAACAGGGGATGCCAAGGAGCCAATATTTGCATGCAATTTGGATCATTTTTATTATAAATGAAACAAACAACATCAAGGCACAATTACACACATTGGGAGGCACCATCACAGATTTCAACCCATACAAACTCAAATAAAGCAACATTCACTACACAAAACACAAGATAGGAGGTTCTATTTTCCATAGCTGAGGGAGATCGATGAACCGAAAACATGAAAAACTCACAACAGTGCAATGCCACGTCTCACCTTAATGTAGAAGCAACCGTAGCTTCTTTCGACGTAGAAGCACCTTGAGCCCTTCCAACCCCACGCACCATCACATTCCACTATTAATGTCTCCACTGACGTGCGCATACTACTGGTGAAACCCGGAATTGGCTTGGGTAGCTAGCGGATCAAAGCAGTGCAAATTGCAGTGCGGCAGGGAGGCAACAAATAGGCCATATCTGGCTGGTTGGGAGCAGCTTGAGCACCCTGACGCGGTGCAACTATATATATCGGACGACCAAAAGCTTCGTGCAATCCCAATGATCATCCGCGGGGGTGGGGTGTTCGAAACACCCGCTCGCAATGATCATGTTTCCTTTGTTGAAACCAATTGGATAAACAGAGTTAGTCCATAGGCCATGCAAATTGAATGATGACTCTGGGCCCGAAAGGAGTGCCCCAAATATTAGGTTGTAACAACTATACATGTATTTATTGTGTATGTGAAAAATTAAAATGCTAGATTTTCAGGAGCAAATCTACACCACAGACTAGTAGCGTGTACCATATAGAAACAAACCAACTAGATAGGTAAAAGTGATTCATCAGCCTCCTAGTCTCTTTCTGATAGACGTCATGCAAGTTATACTGAAATCTATACTAACTAGATTTTTATATTTAAATTAACGCAAAATCTTTTGTTTAAGAAACTCATAGGAGCTCTACAATCCACTAAATGAAACCAACCAGCGAGAATGACAAATAAACAAATTTTATGTATGCAAAATTGAACCGATGACATTTTATAGTCGTTGGTAATCCATGTTATTACAATACCAAGTATAGAGCATTCAAGTCTTATCAAATTATTGTGAACCTAGCTTGTAACATACTACCTCCGTCCTGGTTTATTGATCCCTATTGTAATCTGTGCCAAATTTTGACCATAAATTTAACTTATAAAATGTTCATGCATGTCGACAAAACTTATATCATTGAAAACTATGTTCAAATACGAATCAAACAATATAAATTTTATTGACATGCACTAACATTTTGTCAGTCAAACCTTTGGTCAAAATTGAGCACAAATTACATAGGGGACTAATAAACCAGGACGGAGGTAGTACTTGTAAATGTTCAGTTTATACTCTAGAAGGTTCTATAAATATGCTAACTAATAATAGACTAGAAATCATTATTAAGATATTAGTTAGGTATTGCACTTTAGAGTTCACTACCATGATA